>NC_139435.1:74408760-74808760 GCF_905368555.1 Meleagris gallopavo
AATTTCTTATGCATCACTTGTTATATATATTCACACACACACATACAGTCATAACTATTATCTTTTTCTCTATCTTTGCAAATAGTTTTATCTCAACCTATGAGTTTTACTTTGTTTTCTTTCCCCCCTATTATCTCCTCCATCCAACTGGGAAGAGGAGAGTGAGCCAACGGCAGTGCGGTGCTGGGCCACCTGCTGGGTTAAGCCACAACAGCCCAGTTGTGTCATTAGCGCACAAGCACTTCCTAGCACCTCATAAATGAGGCAGCAGCACCCATCTCTTGCGTGCAAATGCAAAGCTGTTTTGTTCACTCTCTCTGTGGTCAAGCATTATGGATTCCTTGAAAGATGCTGGGATGTTTGTTCTGTCAACCAGCGTAGCAGGTGGATCATTCCTGGCATCAGCCCACAATGTGGAAAGGGCTGTGAATGCCTCACTGAAGCACAGGAAACAAGTGACAGAGACAAAGGAGGTCCTGCAGAGAGCAGTCCGAGAAGCAGCCAAGCTCAGAAGCAAGATCTGGCAGGCATGTTTGTTGTTATTTAAGTTAACTACAAAGGAAGCCCCCAGGAGGGAGGAAATCTGGAGCACATCCAGTATGGACATGTGCTGTGTTCAGAGCAAGGTTGAGAATGCAGTTTTCAGAAGGCATAACTTACAAATATTTGTATGCAAATACATTTACTCACTGAAGTTTTCAGGAGCCAGAAAACAGCATTTCTCTTAGCCCCAGTATTTGGTGCTGCCTGCGATATAAGAATTGTTGAGGAGAATATCAGAGCCATTGATTACATTTTGCAGAGGACGCTCTGATCTTGCTGCTAATTTCATGTATAGCATTACTATTTGTTGTAGTGTTGGGTATTGTGTATTTTTTATGCTGTCTTTTCACTGGAATGGGAAAGATCAGACTCAAAACTTCTTAGATTGCCCTTTGTTGAGTATATCCTCCCATGGACACTTGTCATCTCTATAGAAAGCACACTGATATTTTGCAGCTACACCTTGGAAATGCCAAAAATCTAAGACTGCATGCATAATTTTCCAATCATGCTTTTTCTTTCTCCCTTATGATCATATTTATTTTGAGTATGCACAGAAAAGCTGATAAGTCTGTCATCTCCTTGGGGTAACATTTTCCAAAGACTTTAAATTAGCTTTTAGAAATAGCTTGAACATGAAGGGATCTAGCTCTCATCACAAGTCAATGACTGTGCTCATATTAGCAATTTTCTTGCAACAGCTGAACAGAAACACTGATGCAAAGCAATTGTTGCTGAGCTCTCTGCATGCCCTTTGTGATAGGGTGCAGTAGGGGAGGGGAATTTAACTCATGATTATATACTTGTGTGAAAATTCAAGCAAGTTCTGCCTAAAGCTGCTAATGTAGACATACTATTCAAGATCTTTATAAGGCAAATACTTCAGTTGCATCTGAAAATAGTGCTTAGAATCCAAGGTCAGTTTGTAAGACCCTGTTTGTACAGTGGAAAAATAGATGAAGATGGCTGCTTCCTGTCATACACAACTGATTGCTGCAGTAATCCTGGCAGGCAATAAGCAGAACAAGACATAAAAATTCTCAATATTTTTAGTGAGCAGCAGCAGGATATTTACACCCAGTGTTCCAGGAAAGCAGTAAAGCAGTAAAAGGTTACGTTGTTTAGACTTGGGGGACAAAAACAGATCACTGAGCCTAGTTTCACTCACAATTAGAATGTAATGAGTAAAATTAACAGTTTAAAATCTGTCTGTGCTGTTATTTCTCAAGTAGCACAATATAATCTTGTTTGTTTTGTGTTTTATTTTATTTTTGCAACTTAAAGTATGTAGGCATCACTCATTGCATTGCTGTGTCTTTTCCATGCCAGCCTGAGCAGAGTCCTTGAAATTCACTTATGTTACTTCCAGAATTTAACATGATTGAAACTAATTTTACTATCATTGTTAAATGTACTGAGCTCACATGAGGAGCTATTTTCCAAGGCTCATAACCTAGCCAAATCAAATCCATTTTTTTTGTTCTGGAATACACAAAGCACATGTCTGCCCATTACGGTCTCTCTCACTGCTAGTTTTTAACTTCCAGCCTCCAGCTGTTTTGGCTGGGGAGCTGCTTAACATAAATTAAATAAACAAATAAATGCAAAACGAAGTTAATGAATACTCTCTCTGTTCTACCCTGCCTCCTAAGCTTTTCCACTGACTTATTTCTCAGGAAGCACTGCTTTTAATGCAGAGTGACCCTGTGAACCACACAGGACTCATTGTCATGCTCAGGCAATTTGAAGGGTTTAGATTTGCTGTAGCACAGTCCCCATCAGCGAGAAGAAAATGTTTTTTTATGCATTTGCATGAAGTATAGCAGAGATGTAATTGGTCTGATTCCATTCACCATTATGTAAAAGTATAAATTAAACATTCCTGGCCTTTTTTGCTCTAGTAGCCCTAGAAATCAGCTATGGAGCCATTCTACAGGAACACAGCATGATTTCACACAGACAGCTCAGAATTGCACAGAGAACTGTCTTCCTGAAAACCTCTTTCTCTTCCTTCACAATGTAATGACAAAAAACGAGCAGTGAACAGAAGAAAGCCTAACTGGGAGATCTTACAACTGAAGCAGCACAAAGTCTACTGGCACTGCCTGGACTCACAGAAGGGATAAACTCACTATAGCAAAGGATATTGGTTCCAAACTGCTGTAATAATTATGAGCCTGTCAAATAATAAAGTAGAGCTAGGAAAATCAGTCAGATTCTGAGAATTGTTTATATGTGCCCTGAATTTCATGAGTAGTTTTTCAGATGGCCTTGTCTCTCCAGGTGGGGTCTTATTTTGAGTTAGCACTGATCTAACAGGCAGGACCTGCTGATTTACTGTCAGATTCTCTCTCATTATCAGATTAAGAACACAACAAGCAACATCTCAACACTGAACCTAATAATCACATATTTTGTCTTCAATTATGTATATGTTAATAACAAAGGAGGTCTCAATTACTGTCAGCATTTTCTTCTGGATGTTCCAGTAGTTTTTATCCCTTGATTAGTAAATCAAGTTTCATACTAAGTTGTGCCAGTAGCTACAGGAGCTTATATAGAATTCAGCTCAGAATTTGGATTTAAGGACTTGGGCACAGGAAAAAATATAAACTTGCTCTCTAGACTAACCTAGTTATCCAGATAGACAAATAGTCAAACCTCCCATCAAAATTTATACATGTTTTTTTACCTATTTAATTGGCTGTCTAGTAGCCATCTATCAGCTATATTAACCTGATTTTTGAGCTTATCAAATGGTTACCCCTTTGAAAGATTTTCCTATTTGGTGATCTAAATACAACTACGTTATCAGTACAAAATGTTTAAAATAGCTCAAGAGGAGCCCAAAAGAAAAATACAGTCCCAACCCCTGTGATCATCTCCTAGGAAACAGTCTGGTGTGGAACACAGGCAGAAGGTAATCTGAAAAATGACCAATTTGTATTCAGAGGTGCATATGCATTCATATCTAGTTAAATCAATATGAACAGACAGATTTGTGTACATACACATGTGCTTCAGAAAGAGACAAAGGAGATTTCTGGACTGCGTTACCGTGAATGTTTCTGAAGTCTATGCCTGCATTAAGTTGCATTTAGTTCTTGTGTCGGAAACTGAGAGGCCAGGAATAGGCTGAACCGAAAATGTTTCTCGTGTCATAAAAGCTCAGCTAGGCAGAAAGCTGGGAACATAGTGGTTGACAAAGATAGAGCAGAAAACTCCGTGGCTTATCCTTAATTAGGTGTTGGCACTGGTTCTTGTCAAACAAGGGGAAAGAAAGTATGCTGAAGAACACTGACACACACAGACAGCACCAGTCACAGTTGGAGAGAATACAAAGTGCATTCAAGCTGGCATTGAAAGGGATTTAGATAAGTACTTGAGGTAACAAAAATCGAAAAAAGAGGATGATAGCAATGGAAGCTTTAGATGAATTGCAACGGAGTGCACCTTTATTACAGCTTATCAGTCTCCAGACAGCAACAAACCAGCCTTCCTAGTGCATTTCTCTTCTTGGTCTCCTGGATTAAGGTCAAAGTAACTCAAATTTATATGTTCTGTCTCTTGCTGCTCACACTCATTCACCACACATCTTTGTGAATTGGTATACTAAAGATGAAAGCCTCAGCTCCTTGAATATAACAAAGGCATTTTCCCTGTCAAAGAAGCTTTGTTTCCCCCCTCAAACAATTATTGGCAGGAAGAGCTTGCAAACAATGTGATATTAAAAGGTCATAATAGTATAGCTTGAATAAATATGCATCTGGCACTGTGCTAGTCCTAATCCTTCTCATCTAGAACTGCTCTTCTATTTTACAATCATTTGACATATTCAAATAACTAATATGTGCATTTGTTAGTAATACATATAGACAGTATCCTAACATACACAAAAGCTGTGTGTTTTCACAATGTGTATAAGCACTTCAAGCAATAAGCTGTGCACATTTAGCTACCAGATGGTAGTTCTTATCACAGATAAAAGCACATATATGTTACTATAACTACACGCTCAAAAAAGAAAATGATAAGAAAAAATACCCTCCCTATCACAGCTTACATTATCCACTTACTTTGGCAGAAAACAGCATATGTTTTATTGCTAGGGAAATGCAGCACTTGGGAGAAAAATATTATTTTGAAGGGGGAAAAAGGCAGAAAACTAGGGTGATAGATTTAATGTGAATTTTCAGTGAAAGGTTTGTCTTGTGTAACAGTAATATCTTAGTGTGCACATGTTGCAATTAATTGCAACTCACTGTGTAACAGAAGTTCCCATCGTAATCTTCCACTCTTTCTTATTTATTTATTTACTTATTGAACAACATGAGCTTCAGAGGAGGTCTGTAAGTAAGAATTTTAGGGAATTACTGTTCAGTGGGGTACCATTACATTTTGTTAAAAAAAAAAAAAAAAAGAAGGGAAGGAGGGAAGGAGGGAAGGAGGGAGAGAGGGAGGGAGGGAAGGAAGGAAAGGAATGGAAGAGAAGGGAAGGGAAGGGAAGCCAGCAGTAACAACACAAAAAAAAGAAAGAAAAGGAAAAAAAAGCCCACATCAAAGCCACAACAAAAGGAGGATATTTGATTCACTAAAAGCAAGAGGAACATTAAACTAAATTGTCTTTATGACCCAATTTACATCCATTCAGGAGGTTATTAGGAGTTCACTACTCTGTTTTCTTTGTTTTACGCTTCTTTAGCCCCAAATTTTCTGTTAAAAACACACACAGGCTCACAGAAAGAAATCCTTAAAAAAACCCCTGTGTGCTAAGAGCTTTCCATTCCCACAGGTGGGCTCAGCTCCTTTCAGCTCACTGTACCAACACCTGCAGCTGAGCAGCCTTGCATGCATTTTGACTCGCGGTGCCCCATGCACAGGGGGCCATCACAGCCACTCTCCATGTACCAATGCAGCCCTGATCACATCTGCTCCAGCAGTGCAATATATTCCACTTCGGGTCAAAAGCAGGTAGAGAGTGGTATTAACGTTACAGTAATCTATAAAGACGTTTTCACCAGGCTAGATAGGCTAATGTTACATAGAGCTTTTAAAGGATGCAAGGATAAGGAACAGCAGTAATTCTCAGGGGAAGATGCAGCTTGCAGAATATAGCCCTAGATGACAATAGATGGAGCATTGTCATAGCTGAATGAAACAGTTCCTTGTTGGGGACGTTAGAATTTGAATATAGATACAAGCTCACCACCAATTTCCTCTTTCAGGCATCTAAAAATAATTGAAAAAAATGTTTTCCCTTGATCAAAAGGAGAATTCCTCAGTGTAGGGAAAAAAAAAAAAAAAAAGAGTATGGAAATAGGTCAGTGCTACCTCCTGTAAGAGATAAACCTTGAGCATTTCAAAGAAACAAATGTTCTTCGAAAGGGAATCACATGTACCTTTCAATATACACTGCACATTTTGCAGGTATGGTGGAACTGTGATCAAATGTGCCTCAGAATTACACATGGCTACACTGTGATTATTGAAAACACCACTGCAATGCAATACAAGCATGTTGATGCACAGAACTGAAATTCACTGTTTGCAACTGAGGGAAAGAAACAAAAACAAAAACAAAACCCCCAACATAACCAACAACACACACACAAACCCAGAACACATTTTTCAACTTCTCTCCAACACATTTCAGAGAAACTAGTTCAAGATTCACGCCTTTAGGCACATCAGAAACCATTAAGAAGTACATTTCTGGAAATCATCATGTATAAAAATTCAATTTAGGCTGCTAGAGATTTTCTTTCAAGCTCTAAGGAAAAAAATATTTGGCTGGAAATGAACCATCTGCAAATCCACACAATTAAGTATAAGACTATGTTTTAATGTACTTCAAACCATGTGGCACTGACATGAAAGATAACTTAAATAACAATAGAGATTCAGTAGATGGAAATACATTGTTCTTTAATTAAAAAAGAATAATTGCTTAAGATCCATCACGGTAACATATCATTTCTCATATGAAAGTACAGGCTTCATTTGTATTTTGCTAGTTGTTAATTTTCACCCATCTAACTCCTTCATCTGCATCTTAATAAGCAGACGTTAAATGGTTGTGTTTTTAGCAGACTTGATTGTGATCTCTGAAGTTCACTGTTTGTAACCATTCGGCAAACAGGATTTTATCCTCATTTGCAGAGCAGCATGCTGCTCTTCCTGTAACCTCATTTTTAGCAGCATGCACACACACGTGTGTCTTTATGCAGGTTTCCTCTCCAGGCAGAGAATCGGTGGTTTGGAAGGTGGTTGACTGGTGGAAGAGGTCTGTAGGACGTCCAGCTGGAGCACACTGACTCCCACCCCCTCTGCTCAGCCTTCTGCACGCTAATCACCCTGACCAGTATCTGTCCCTGACAGGCAGCCTGTTCAGCCCGGCAGTTAACAAATGCAAACTGATGGCAACCGTGCCGGCTGTGCCACATGCTCCAGTAGCTCCTGCACCCTGCTCCTCCCGTGACACAGGCAGCTGGAAAGAGTTTACGGAGCTGTAATTGCCTCCGTTATGAAACATCTTCACCTGTTTTCCAGAGCTAAGCTGAATCACAGAAGAAATTATTAACTGTGGCTGTTTTCATACCAGCTTAATTTGAGCTGATGCCTCTGTTCACTTAACACAGATGAATAGGTGTATAGGACGAGACTTTAAACAGAGATGACACACCAATGAATATTTGCTAGCAAGCGTATCGCAGGGAGCAGGGCTGAAGAACAACAGACAATTGTTAGAAGCAAACGGATGGGGATGAGAAGAGAGGAAAAAGAGGGGAAAGGAGCCACTGTCATCAGTGCCTGTGTTGACAATAATTTTTCAGCCTGATGTCAGATTTTAACAGCTAAATCTTTTTTTTTTCTTTTTTTTTTTTTTTTTTTCTTTTCAATTAGTTTCCACAAAGGTTGGCAAACACAGACTGACTTTTTGTGCATACACAATGGTGTGAGAAAACAACACTGCATCAGAAGTGGCCAGAAATACACTACTCAGCCAAACAGGCATTAAATTTTAATAGTCTGCTTTCATTTTCACTGCAGTGTGCTTCAAAATGATTATAAATTACAGCATTCTGCTTACTTTTGACTAAACAAGGCATGTTCTAGCATTTGATTTAGAAGTAATGTATGCTTGACATATGAAACAAATCTTGCAGATGTAATTTATCACACAGTGTTCTACGTTTCAATAGAAATAGCTGCACTAGCGATCACCCCTTTGATGACTGGCTATGACTTAGATGTGGCATTTAGATAAATACGTTGCTGGAGTAAGAATAAGGCCAGGATTTACCTGCAACCTTCAAAGATGAGGGGGCACTCCTTGCGTTTGACTTCTAGAACCATTAATCAAATACCTCATCAAGGCTTAGAGGAAGCGGGCCCCACGTGCAGCACCTTTGTAAATTAACTTCACTGTGAAATCCCCGCAGGTTGCAGATGAACAGTCCTTGACCTTTTTGCTCTCCACTCCCACCTCCGCACATGTGCTTCACATATCCACAATTAGTCCAAGTGCAGTAGGAAAGAGCTGCAGAGTCTGCACACCCGCAGCCAGGCCCAAACACAAGAAGGGGCTCCAACCACTACAAGCAGACACATGGCAACCAAGCAGTTGTTGATTCTGGCATTTGGTTTGGTATGATATTCAACAGTTGCCCACATTATTTGCACATAAATGTATTATTTTGAGTGCTAGTCATTACAGGTCACTGTTTGTCTCCTTCCTGTCGGAAGAGAATATTACAATATAATAGGATAAGCATTACTGAATCTTTTAGATCTGTCTTTTTTATCAGTAAGATGTTAGAAGTAGCAAGTTCAGATTTGGTAGCCAATGCCAGAGTATTTGGGTGACTTTCTGTTAAACTAAGAGGTCTGCCTGTCTAATGAGATGAGTTAAGATGCTTCTTGCAGCCAATCCTGATGCACACAGCACCAGGAGAAATGAAGTGGCCTATTTGTAGATGTGGAAATGACCAGTGTCCAGAGTGTTGCAAAGTCCTTTGAAAGGCTGAAATTTTGTAAGTCCTGGCTTTAGTACTTCTGTAAGGGATCATTCCTCATTCTGACCACTTTCCTCTTGAATATGTACTTTTTTAGAGAACTTAATTATACTGCTGATGTCATATTAAAGCAACACAGCCTTACTTTCCTAAAATGTAAAGCTGTGTTTATAATTAAAATGTTGAACAGTTGCATTGACATGATCTCTAACTTATTACAGAGTTGTGAGGTTTAATTAATTTGTAAAGCTTTTGGAACCTTTGGAAGAAAGCTCCTTAGAAATGCTAAGTGAGTCATGTTCACTTGCATCAGCCAAGAAAACAGACTGAGACTCCTACTACATATTCTATCAGGAAGCACCAGCTACAAACAGGTTTCATTTTTAACAGTTTTAATAAAAGGGATGTGCTGTTTTAAAAAATTGGATACATCCATCCGTCGCACACAAACAAAATCTGAGCTAAACTGTGAAACCCCCCCTTTCCCAAATTGTTTCAGAAAGAAAGGGATCACAATTTTTCAGTTCAAATTATAAACTATTATCTGCGGGAAACAAGCAAGCAAGAAAATGCAGCACAGCTTTTATAAAAGGCAAATAGAAAAGTATGGTTTTCAGGTAAAAACCCATGACCCATGAACCACACGAGCATTTTTATTTTTTTTCCCCTCAAATTCTCCATCTTTTAGGAGCGTTGCTGTGCACAGTATTGTCTCTTCTGTAGCTTAACAACTGGGAGAAAGAGCAGTAGGAAAGAAAGATTAGAAAGGAGAGCTGCAAAATTTTGTGTTCTGCCCCTTCTGAGAGCTGCTATAGGTTCCCCTTATTAATGACTATTCAGGCCCTTGTGTTTGGGCACTAAGTGGCAGCAGGAAGTGGGCACGTAGAATTCACTTCCCATTCAGGGCAGAAAGAAATAGCATCTGTACATTACATCCTCTGTATCTTTATCCTAGTAGTTTTCTCCATTTACTATACTCTATAAAAAGAACTTGCAGCAACCTGCTCTTTGAGAAACTCTCACCCAGAAAGCTCTGTACATTTCACTGTGCTCCCATATGGGCCGAAAGCCAGAAAAATGAAGCAGTGCAGCTGTGAAAGTAGCCAGCAGCATAGACTAGTTAAAGAGCTCCTTCTCTGTTTGATAATAGTGCCATACAGAAAAATAGAGCTAATGCTGGAATGTCATATATATGAAATAAAGAATACTTGGAAGAGTGAAATCCTTTTAGATTTGGTGTGTAGCTTGTGGGCCTTAACTTCCCATTTCTTCAAACTAGAAGAAGATTTTTCCTCTAGCAGACAAACATAAGCAGTAAATATTGTAAGTATTTAAATTCCTCTTGCTTTCTACTTTCTTCTGGAGAGAAAAGGTAGAAGACACAAGAACTATAGCTTTGCTGGTAAGAGAAGGATTCAGAAAGTGGAACTGAGGAGTAAGACTTTTGCCTCAAACCGTAGACCAAATTTTAGAAAGACACACAAAGATGCACTTCAAAAAACAAAACAATCAGCAAGAAAAAAAAAAAAATCCCCATTAAAACAACACAATCCGAATCCTGAGTTACATACTATGTCTTAATTCAAATCAGGAAAACCAATAGGAAGCAATTAAAAATAATTAAAATCATAAAACTAATAGCTGAACAAGACACATTACAGGAAATCACCTACTAGAAAGGAAAATCTATTCCTCTTCTCTAGCAGACCCCTTTGAGAACAGCAATAAGGTAGTTGCTATAAATATCATTTACTTTGGCTTTGAAAAAGTCATTGACAAAACACCTTATAAGAGAGTTGAGAAATGCAAATGATGAAGGCATAAGGATTTATATACTGCCAGGAATTAGGAATCAGGTAACAGATTAAAGAAGAAAAAAAAAAAAGAAAAAAGTGAGAGAGATTGAGGTGGCTTGCAATGGGATTTTTCATGTTCCTATACTTGGATAAGACTGTTCTCTTTATTAAGGCTCTGGGAAAAAAAAGGTGGGAAAAAATTTGCAGACAACACAATTATTTAGATTAGTCATCACTAGAGAAGGCTAAGAAGGTCCAAAGGGACTTTACAAAACTAAATGAATAGGCAGCAGGGCTACTTCCATAAGAAGCTGACAAATACAAGATAATGCAGATAGGAAGGAGTAATTAGAAGTAATCAGGCTAAATTAATTATAAACATCTGGGCATCTGAGCAAACACCGCAATGCAAAGCTCTACAGAGCTATTGAAGAAGCTAGCAGCACTATAATGCCTCCTTGGGCTTTTCCTAGAAGGCATGGGTGCGCTGGGGCAAATTAGAGAACAGCTTGCTTGTACCTGGTCACACTCAGATTCTCTTCAAGTTTAAGGATGGGAGAAGGCTGTCTTCCTTCCCTCTCCAAGTTAACCACATTAAAGCTCTTCACTCATTCGGAGATGCTGTTTCCAAACTCTAAGCAAGTACCATTTGTAATTATCACTTTAAAGAAGTTCTAGAAGCCACGCAGGATTCCAGCAAGTGTAATTAACATCAAGTACAAAGTGGTACTGCCCTCCCTCTGCCCTCCCCACCTGCTGCCTGTCTGGAGCTACCCCCCTGCTGCTCCATCCACCTGCTGGCTGTCTGGGACCGAGCTCCAGCTGCTTCACCCACCTGCTTGCCTGCCTCCTCGCAGGCACCCTAGGAATGCTGCTATGCCTCTGTGCCCCAAATGGCCTCCTATGGAGTTGGCGGTGCCCCAGCGTGGCCTCCCATGGAGCAGATAGCACCCTTGGAACATGTGCAGAAGCGTGGCAGGGCTGCCATGGTTGAGGGCAGGCAGAGGAGTTGCAGGTGTGGAAGGAGGAGGTATCCCCTTGATAGCACCAGGAACTCATGACCTGAGAGATGTAAGGCAGCTCAGCTACCCTTGTGGGAGCTGCAGTTCAGGCCCCAGAGCCCTATCATTCAGTATGGGTTGGAATTTCTTGTTTCCCTATGACTGAATCTTACTGGAAAGGAAAAAAAAACAAAGGCCTCAGTCATAGGCAGTAGCATTCAAGAGTATGTCAGATATCTAGATATTACCAATATGTTTGGTTTCAAGCTGAGAAGTCAGAAAACATTTAAAAACAGCGTTAACTTGTAATGGTCATCTTCTGCTATGAATCAAAAAGACCAGCTACACTATGCAGTTAATTCCTCTGCCATCAAGAAAGTGAAAGTGTATCATCACCTGCTGGAAAAGAGGTGTGAGGAAAAGGACTTAGGGGTCCTGGTCAACAGCAGGTTGACCATGAGCCAGTAGCCTATCTGATTTGGCCAAGAAGAAAAATGGTATCCTGGTATACATCAAGAAGAGCATGGTCAGCAGGGTGAGGGAACTGATCTTGCTCTACCCTGGTGAGGCCACATCTGGAGTATTCAGACCAGTTCTGGGTTCTTCAGTTCAAAAAAGACAGAGAACTTCTGGAACATCTCCCATATGAGGAAAGTCTGAAAGACCAGGTACTGTTCAGTCTGGGGAAAAGAAAACTGAAGGGGAATCTCACCACTGTTTATAAATATCAAAAAGGGTGTAGTCAAGTTGGTGGAACAAGACTCTTTTTCAATACTGTGATTCTGTGATGTCTCTTTTCCTTTCACATTTCAAGTTTCGCATTTTGTCATTGACGGAAAGTATCCCATATGCAGAATGACCTGATTGTACACAAACAAATAACACGAATAGTAGTTGTTAAGGGATTTCATAGAATCATAGAATGGCTTGGGTTGGAAAGGATCACGAGGATCCCAACCCCCCTGCTGCATGCAGGGCCACCAACCTCCATATATAGTACTAGACCAGGCTGCCCAGGACCCCATCCAACCTGATCTTGAAATCCTCCAGGGATGGGGAATCTACAACCTCTCTGGGCAGCCTGTAACAGCAACTCACCACTCTCTTATTAAAGAACTTTTTACTAGGCATTGTACATATCTATATATAAATACACACATGCTGTATTTTACCATAATGGACCTTATTATTTTTACTTAAAAATGTATTGTCTTCCAAATTTGATACAAAATACTGATATAGAGGGATTTAACTTCTTTGAGCCACATATCAGCATGTTGGAGTGCCTTGTGGGAGCTGCAGTTCAGGCCCCAGAGCCCTATCATTCAGTATGGGTTGGAATTTCTAGTTGTGAACAACTAAAAGTAACCATACTTCGTACATAAATATATATATACAGCATCAAAGAAAGTTGGTATACATAAAATAGAAATCTTTTACTTACGAAGAACATCTGTCCTTTTGGTGGCAACGCTTCCTGTCAGTCTTACTAGAAAAAAATATAACTGCACCATCCCTTTCAACACGCTTTATGCATTCATGTGGGTTCTTTAACAATCTATAACCTGAATATACAATATTTTCAGCAAGTCGGTAGTTTGCTTGTTCAGTAGATCCAACGCTCAGCCTGGAATAATCTCTTTGGTTAAAAAAAGTACAGAATGGAAATGGAAAGAGTCCTGCTGATAGAGGACTTCCCATCAGTATGAACAATGGGATTTAGAGAAATGTTCTGCTACATCCTTAGATATTTTATATCACTGGAGTAATAGCAGCTAAAACAAAAAATAATCTCATACAGTGATCTTTGGCATACATAGACCTTTGTAGTCTTCCTATATGCTGTCTGTTCTAGACTTATAGCTTCTCAAAACCTCGGAGTCATAGAATCATAGAATGGCCTGGGTTGAAAAGGATCACAATGCTCATCTAGTTCCAACCCCCTGCTATGTGCAGGGTCACCAACCAGCAGACCAGGCTGCCCAGAGCCACATCCAGCCTGGCCTTGAATGCCTCCAGGGATGGGGCATCCACAACCTCCTTGGGCAACCTGTTCCTTTGTGTCACTACCCTCTGAGTCAAAAAACTCCCCTATGGAAAACATTATATTATGCTGAGTTATTTAACTGTGCTTCCCCATCAGTACCTCATAATCTGTGCTAATTTCTGGTTTACTTCCAGATGACAACTGCAAGAAACTTGCTGTTTATCAGATTTAAATGCACAAAACAGATTGTTGCTTGCTCTCCTGGTTGGTTCTTTCTGATAGTGTTTTTGTATTTTGACATATTCTTGCATTTCTTGTCTTTGTCCATCTATCTCTCCTAGTTGTAAGTGTTATGGGTTGGGACACTTCTTTGAATGCAATCCCTGAAACACAAAACATATAAAAGAAGTAAAACAAAAATAATATAGGTTGAATCAATATGTATTCTGCTAAGTATAGAGAAACTGGAAGCTTAGTCACAGATGGCCTGTTACCCAACAGTAGCATTTTTATCATTGTGTCTGGAGTATCTCAAAAAAGGTACAGATGATGTTTCCAAAGATGTAATCAGTCTTTATTTCTTTTTTTGGGCAGACATGCTAAAAATCTGCCTCAGTCTTGTCCTGTGCTGACACTTCGTCTTATCACAGAATCACAGAATGGCCTGGTTTGGAAGGGACTTCAAGGATCATCAATCTCCAACCCCCCTGCCTCAAGCAGTGCCACCAACCTCCACATTCATTACTAACCCAGGCTGCCCAGGGCCCCATCCAATCTGGTATTGAACACTTCCAGGGTCAGGGCATCCACAGCCTCCCTGGGCAGCCTATTCCAGCACCTCTCCACTCTCTCTGTAAAGAACTTACCTCTGACACCCAACCTAAATCTTCCCTCCCTCAACTTAAAATCATTTCCCCTTGTCCTGCTGTTATCTATCCTTCAAAGAGTTGATTCCCCTCCTGTTTGTAGGCTCCCTATAGTTACTGAAAGGCTGCAATGAGGTCACCCCGCAGCTTCTCTTCTCCAGGCTGAAACAAGCTCAGCTCCCTCAGCCTGTCTTTGTAGGGGGGTGCTCCAGTCCCCTGATCATCTTTGTGGCCCTCCTCTGGATTCTCTCCAACAGCTCCCTGTATTTCTTGTACTGGAGGCTCCAGACCTGGACGCAGTACTCCAGATGGGGCCTCACAAGATCAGAGCAAAGGGGGACAATCACCTCCCTGTCCCTGCTGGCCACCCCTCTTCTGATGGAGCCCAGGATACCATTTGCCTTCCAAGCCGCAAGGGCACACTGCTGGCTCATGTTCAGTTTTTCATCTATCAAGACCCCCACGTCCTTTGCAGGGCTGGAGTCTGAAGTCTTATATGGGCTATTCAAATCAATAGCCTTCAACTTTTATGTTTGAAATGGCTCCTATCTGCAAGGAAGGTCCAAATTTGTTTATCTTGAGCACATATTGCTAAATTTGCCATTTGAAGAGGCAACTTTCATTTGTGCATAAGGATTAGAAACCATTCAAATGACTTTGTTCTCTGAACTTTAATTTCTTGTAAAAAATGTTTTCACAACACACAGTTTAAGTATTTTATAAATAAAACATAGCTGCTTTTTTAGGCGTTTTAACAGTCTTGCAGAAAAGAACTTTTGTCTAAAGTGTTATGAATCATTTTATTTCCAGGCATCAATATTAAACATGGCCACATGCTAACAAAGAGGAAAATGATGGGAAATTTTTACTGCTTTTTTCTTCTGTACTGACTGCATGGTACAGTGTGAAACTTTTACATCTCCTGAACAATTTGTTATGAGTTGTAATGGAAAACAAGAGCAGTAGATGTTTACAGAATATTATTGCAGCCATGAGGCTTGAGGAGCTTTTTGTAACAGCGTGGGGATGATCTACGCATTATGGTACATAATTGATTTTTAAACAAAGCCTTCAAAGTGCAATTTTTCTTTTAAGAAAAGCAGGTTATCTTTCTGGTTGATTGTCCTGTTCCTGCTTTATTGCCTATGAGGGAGGGACTTTCACTCCTCATGCTGGAGACCAAGGAACCTCTTAGTGCTGGAAGCTGTCTTCCCACTTGTCCCCAGCATCAGCAGGAGAAAAGCAAATTCCCTGCTCAGTAAACAGTTTCTTGCACACTCTACTCAAGCACTTGCTGACCTCTCTGGCTGCCAACAGCTTAGCTTCTGCTCTCCAAACAGAATGTGCTTCCACTGACTGTAAAGACGTGCAAGATATGCCCAGCTGTGCTTGGAGAATGTATTTGCCATATGTGTCACAGATCCTGTTCAAAGGCAGCTTCATGAACTATGCTGGCACTCCTGTTCATCTACACACTAGATTTTCTGGTTGGTATTAAGACAGGGGGAGGTCACATAGAGTGATATCAAGCTAATGGCTTCAAAAAAAAGCAATGTTTTTGTAGTCTTTTTGTCCGAAAGTAGCTGTTTTCCCAAATTGTGAAAGTGAAAAATTGATATTTTTGATGTAGGTGCTTGGAATCTAAAGCAAAATATGCAACTGCTACAGCTTTCTGCTGTCCTACTTTGCTAAATGACCTACTGAACTGAAAGGAGCTTTTTCCTAATCCACCAACAGCAGTTGGCTCCCTTTCCTCCCTTTGACTGTTCAGTCATTTTATCAGCTTGAAGTTATGGGAGAAAAATAAAATGTCAATAAATGAAGGTCTTGGCATTCATTCTGTGTGCTATTTGCTAGCAGCAGTAAAAGGGGAAAAATGGAACTAGGCTAGGCAGTCTAGAGGGAAACTGTGGAAATTACTTGTAACTAAGAGGATGTGACCTTCTGCATAATTCATAATCATTAGTCTAAGTGACACTTCTGCAGTATGTGCAGTAGTGCTCTCCAATACAAAATGTCTGAGCTCAAATGGCCCACTCAGCAGCAGTCAGTTTGTGATCAGATTTCCCTGAAAGACAGCATTCAAACCTACATTTCCTTTGTGTATATGTGTATGCAAGCTTTATTTTTATTGTTACTGTTTTATATTTAAGTAAAGGTTTTTGCTCAGCTTCATCATGTGTGCAATTTAAGGGTCGGTCAAGCAATTCTTTAAAACTGCATAAAGGCAGTTCTGCTGTGCCTTGGAGACAGCACTGCGGTAACATTCTGTGCATACATCTGCATGATTTCTCAAAGCTAATTCAAATTTAATGCATTGGTAATTCCTTTTCTGCAGAAGTCACCCAGCAGTAATCTGAAGGTTACGGAATGATCTTCCAGATCTTATTTGATCTTAAGTGTTATTTCACTTCTAAAATAGTATAAACTGGGAGGCAATGTTATAATGGGTAGAATTAGACTTTCAGAGAGTCACTCCACCCTTTTTACAATCCTAAGCATAGTAACCTGGTGTCAAAAGTATTTTTAGAATGTGCAGCCAAAAGAAAGTTACAGCATTTAAATCGGCTACAAGGAAGTTTACAATACCGTACTGTCAAAGGGACATTACAACACAGACCTGAAACACTGGAAACTTTAAGAAACAGGGACAATTATTTGTGTGGATGCTCACTTATTTGTTTACCTAGTTTGAGCAAAATATGAGGATTATCAAAACTGTTTATAGAAAATGTTAATTATTCACAACTAAATTTTGATGTAAATTAGCCTAACCAAATGAACAAAATAAAAATTATGCTCCTCTTGGGGTTTAGATGTCACAGTACTAATGGGCTATTAGCTTCCATTTCATCCAGGCAGACACTTAATGTAAGATGTTACCGTGTTGGACTACATAAAACAGCAAGTTAAATTGGTTTCGTTGACAATGACCAGCTCTAAACAGAATAAATCTTTTCCATTTTAGACAGCCACATTACAATTTAGTCCTACTTAACCTTATGTTTGACCATGACAACAAGCAAGTATAAGGATATAATTAGATTCACTGAACCCTATGACTTTTTCCTACGCTGTAGCTGGATTCAGTACAAACACGAAGCCAGCCCCTGTGGCTTGGCTTGGTTATGAGATACAGCTGGCAAGCTGGAAATAAAAGCAAAAGCTGAGTTGCTATGAGAAGCACATATTTGGAGACACAAAAACTGCTTGATTTTAGATCAGACAGAGCTTCTATCCCTGACATATTTTAAGCAATATTTATTTGCAGTTAAATCCAAAAAATATTCCACAATGCTTTCCTTAACCCTTACAATGTCTCTTGAATATCATCAATATAACCCTTTTTTTTTTTTTTTTTTTTTTTTCCAGCTGTATCATTCCACTGTCTCAGCTGCTTATTTTTTATCACATACACAGGCCACTCTGAGACTCAGACAAGAGAATTTAAACATCATGGATTGCTGAGAAAGAGCATTTATGTTGTCAGTTTCTCTTAATGAAGAATATTCTGCAGTCTATACCAAAGGGAACAGATATTTTGGTGAGGCTAATCCAAGATGGCTTCTTCTGGTTTAATACTGTTTGTGGAAACAACTTTCCTAGCTGAATGAATTGTTAGGAAAATTTGGGTTACACCAAGACCTTAATGGAGAGTCTTCTATGTTTCTGAAGAGCATGTTTCACTGAAGTCCTTACCTCCACACCTCAGAATAAACATGCCTAGAGGTGTATAAAAATTACTGTGTGATGATAATTTAGAATAATATGACTAAAATGTCATGCACTTAGTCCGTGGAAGGATTAGTGTTTCCAGAGAGTGGCCTTTTTTTGTGGTCAGCCCAGGTAATGGTTGCCAGAGAAAAATACTGCATCTATTTCCACATTAAAGTAATAGTAACAAAATTGTTTCTAGTCATTCATGCTTGAAGGTGCTTAGGAAGAAAAAAGGCCTTGCAGCTTCTTGCCAATTTTTATGTAGCCTATAAAAATTAAAGAGGAATAAAAAGTAGAAATTAACATTCCTTCCTACCTTTTGTGAGTCACTTCTAAAGAAGGACGTAATTTGCAAGACAAACATTTGATATTTATTATTTGCCAAGTTCCATATTGTGTTTTTTTTCCTTAAAGGTATTTTATTGCATGAATTGTGAATGTCAACAATGACTTATTAACTTGAACAAGTTTAAAAGAAAGGCTAATATGATTTCTTATAGCAAAAGCCCTATGACAGCTGCTCCACAGAGTCAATTACACTGCTGTGTGCTCTCAAGCAGACTTATTTTTCACAGTCAGAATGAATGAGGAACAAGATGAACAAACATCTCCATAGCAATTGAGGACTGACTTTCTTTGGTTTGCAGTGCTTGGAATAAAGGGATCCTGCCTAATGAACTGAAACCATCTATCACTGAGCAATACAGAGCAAGCATTATTGCCCTGTCACCCCCAGAAGAGTTAACACAGAAAATATGACCTGCACAGTCTGCTAGTAGTTTTCAGACTCCACCAAAACAACAACAACAATGTAATTCTTAATGGAAAAAAAAATATTTTTAAGACATACAGAGTTCCACCTATTGCTGGATCCAGAGCGGTATGCTTCTGGCACACCCCTGCAGGAACTGAAAGTTCAAAATTAAAAATGCTTTCAACTGCCAAGTAAATTCTGATCTCAGTAAATGCAGAAACAAAAACAAAAGTAAAAAAAAAAAAAAAAGAGAGATCTCTCCTTAAAAATCAAAAAATGAAATCCCTAGAGATCTGCAAAAGTAACCACTGGTCCCCAGAGAGTAAGAGTTACTGAGCAACAAGCTAAGCTTACACACTGAGGTGCGTATTTGTTTACACATTGGTGTTGTTGATCAGGTAAAATTCAGGGTTTGCAAAAATATTTTCAGATGGACTGTGCAGGCAGCAAGGCTATACACAAAAAGGAACCAAGGAGGTAATAAATAGCAGTGCCTTCCGCAGTGTTTGTTTTCTTCACTGCAAATTGTTGTGTTAGATGTGATATCTTGCATTACCTATACTAACTGCTTAAGCCTTCAGGATTATAATTTTTCATTCTGATCCCTGTGGTACCTTGGTCAAGTATACCTTTGTATGACTGGTGTCCTGGTGATTCACTTAATTCATTAAAGATACCAATATTTTTAAGATCAAGTCATTGCTAGAGAGCTATTTATGCTTTTGGAATTCTAAACTACATTAATCAGACTATGTTTTGACTCATCTGTTCTTTGAACGTGGCCTTAAAGAACAACAGAATTCAATCATTTTATCCAGGCAGAAGAAAAAGGATGAAAAAAATAAGGTTTATCACGGTTTATGTGGAAAAAGATTCTAAAATGTAAAGTTAGATGCTTACAGTTTATGTACCTAGTATATCATTTATCATTCCATGTTGTTGTGCGTAATCAGTGCAATTACACAGTTTGGGAAATATATCACGACATTATTAAAACTGTCTTTTTTCACATTTTGGTGCCAAAACCCTATAATATTTGGTTGTCTCCCTGTGAAACAAATACTGAATGGCAAGAACTGTAGGTAATTCCTTTTCAAATGTATCAATATGAATGTGAAAGTATTTTTAATATTTTTGAATAATATATTAAAAAAAAAAAAAGATCCCTTACTATGCAATTAACTAGAAAAATAGTAACATGTCTTATGAATGGCAAGGAATGCCTGATTTTATCTTTGAGTGACCATGCGAGGTCAGACTTATCTTCACTGGCTGTGAACTGAATCTCATACTGTCTGTGTGTACAAGATCCACTTTCTTTGGGGAATTTCTTTGGGGAATTTTATGTTTGTATCCAGTGAAGAGGGATGAGATTTTTCATGAAAGGTGGAATCCTGTGTGTTAGATGGTGCATGTAACCAAGTGCATTGGTGAGGAAGCTCCATCTTAGGGGATAACTGGAGAGCAAACAAAGGCAAAATTTGCTTTCTATCCCTAGAATAACTTTGCATCTACTGCTCTTGCATGGTTATATTTTCTTTTTAACAAGTCAGCAAGGTGTAGGATACCAAACTCACTATGTTCTGTACCTAGCACCACATCTCTAACTTAATTCTAACTTGGGTTAAAAATTGTTTCCTGTCATGTGGCTACCCCATAAGGATTACAGCATAAGTAGTTTGGAATTGACCTTGAGAAGAGTACTTATAATTGCACTCTTGCTAATGGTTGTGATCTCAGAATGTATGTGAAAAAGAAGTTAAAAAATCTAAGCTGTAATGTCATCATGGACCTATTGACTTTTTTTCTACTTTCCTTAGGCCAAGGTACTGCAAAAAGACATAATTACTCTGCAAATCCACACCATTCTCCAACTCTCTGTAATATTAATTTAGCAAGAATTATTTCTAATTCTAAGTAATTGGACACAAAAATCTGAAAGAGCTCATCAGATGAAAGGGGGTGAATAAATCCGTGTACTTACAAACACCTGTTTCTCTGATTGAAAGAAAAAATGCTTATTGTTAAGTACAAATGCTTAAATTGTGAGTTAGGTAAACATTCCAATATAAGACCCTACAGAAACAAAATTCAAGAAAAAAAAATTGTAGTGAAAGGTTTTTGTACTGTTTTGTGATGTCTTTACCCTTGGCTACAAAACATGGCATTGCAGAGATCATGTACTGTAAATAAATAGATCCCCTTAATTGTCCAGTCATTACGTACACTCTACAAATAAATTAAACTTAAAAAAGATGACAAGTACAATGAAGGTTCCTTTGATTAAACAGTGTAGCAATATTTATATATTTGCTACCAAGAGAGAAAAGATTTATTGCCCTTCACATGCCCTGGTTTACAAGTAGCTTAGTGACATCTGCTTGACGAAACAACTTAATGACTACTCTCTATTTTGTGAACATCTAAAAGCAACTAAGAACATTAATACCAGTATGCGTGCATGTTCACATGTACACATAGGCAGTTTGACAATCTTTGCAGTCGCCAGAAATGGCTCAGGAATTGAGCGCACCAGATAGCTAATATTGCTGAAAGGCATCAACAAGAGCAGAGCTAAGGTAAGTAATCTGGCATACCACATGAGAAAATTACATTACCATCCCAATGTAGTTTGCCCAATACTCACAAACCCTCTCCCTTGATAATCATCTTCACACTTAGTTGCACTTCATAGCTTGTTGGCCATGTTGCAGTGTTGTTTACTCCCAAGTTTATTTGATGTTGGCCATTTGAAAACATTATCATTCAAATTAGCTCCTGTAACTAATAAGCATGTTTCATATGTGTTCCACAGGAATGCAGATGTAAAAATGCTTGGAGTTAAAAATCTCTATTTTTATTTAGTTTAAGCATCTTCGGAAACAGAGAACAGACTACAGAGATTTATTCCAACATAAGACAATGAGAATCCAAGGGAATGAACATGTTACATTAGAGGTATCTTAAAGCCTATTTGGACATCATAAGCTCATGACTTTTCCAGCAGAGCTAAGTCTGATAGATATGAGAGCTTTAAGAAAACTAATTGTTTAATAGGTATGTAATTAGAATAAATTCAGAGTGGAAGCTCACTTACCACTCATGGTCTGGGCTACCACATCTGCACTGAAACACTAGAGCAAACTATACAATATTTCCCACTGCTGATGCCCTGCCATGTTGTTAGGTATTGAGCAGATGTCAGGAGGGAAGACTAGTGCAGGACAATGAACCCTGGTGAGTAAATGACATTCTGCACTTGCTGCCTTTCTATGTGCACCAATGTGGGCAAAAAGTGACAGATGCTAAAAACAACAGTGCTGCACAAACACCACTTGTACAAAATGTTTAATTTGGCTGAATGCATCTTAGTCTATTTCTAATGCCACAAAAAAAACATTATCATAGTTGATTTTGGGGACAAACACTTCTTTAATCAATTTAATAAACATTATCTTATTAAAGCAGTTCTTGAGTCAACCATAGTCCATGTCCTCAATTATCCTCAGTTATAAAATACTCATCTAAATGAACAGAAATCAAAGACGGGGGCTGATTTCAAACATAAGCTCCAGTGTTTGAATGGGAAAAGAATGAAAAAATATCTCCTGGCAGATTCAATTTAGCTGTTTTAGTTTTCTTTGAATACAAATAAGAAACACTATTAACCACATCTACCTGCAAGAATAAAAGGTATCCAGGAAAAGAATTACGGAACACATGATACTGAGTTATTGCAGAGCTGACTCTGCTTCTGTATTCTCTTTCTCTGCTGAAGAAAATAGTTTAGCTTATTAGACCTACAGATGTCTTAAGACATAGATGCTGTACAAAATTCTCCCTGATCCTTGTGCAGGAAGCTTTAGTTTTCTGAACCATAGACCTATGTGACCTATTTATCCTCCATTAAAGCCCTGCTCTGGGGGACAGGTTTGCAGATGGAAGGACAGAGGATGAAAAAGAATGGCTTGCTATGTTAAAAAATACCTCAGTCCACACTAGCTTGAAATGAAATGTTAATTTGGTTTCTTTGCAAATTCAGAGTTTTCTGCTGAGTTGTGGACAAGGAGGAATGCAAAACTTGCACAGGTATGCATATCTCTTCCCTGCAGCCCTCATTGGCAGAGGAGACTGCTTCAGCTAGGACTGGTATGGAACCTCCCATAGCATAGCTAATCCTTTTGCTCCTTCATTGCTTAAAATGAAAGGAGATGAACACTCCAGACTGGGGGGAAGGGGTGAGGAGAGAATGAGAATTACCATCACGCTCTCACTATGTCATCATATCTGAGAACTCTGGTAGCTGAAAACAGATCTGAGGAAGCACAGGTACTCAGAGACAAGTGTGATAAATAATCAAGAACTGCAATGCACTCCGACTACAAAAGCAATTAAAAACTTTCACACAAGCTATTCCTCCCCACCTCGTCCAAGCTTTAATCTGAACCTCAAGTCTGTGTTTTATTTAGAATAGCTTTTATTGGTGTTTGTCAACAGATTTTCCTTATGTATGAAAAAGGCATTTATTTATAATTGGCATCATGTTCAGATTGCAATCGCAAAAACATAGCTTAAAGGTGTGTTAACATGCATCTTATTTTTTGATTATTTGCCCAGATATTCTAGAGCAGGAGTGTGGAGGGGAATGCATGCAGGCAGCATCCTGGTAAGTCCAGGGTATATTATGCCCTTAACATATGTTTATGCATTTCTTCATGTCTTAGCAGCTTTCACATACTGCTGCTTCTCCATCTCAAAAAGCACCAAGAAAGAGATATTTAGCATTATATCCTTTTCAGTAACAATGAAAGGAGATAACAAACTGCCCAGCAAGGTTGTGGATGCTCCATCCCTGGAGGCATTCAAGGCCAGGCTGGATGTGGCTCTGGGCAGCCTGGGCTGCTGGTTGGTGACCCTGCATATAGCAGGGGTTTGGAACTAGATGAGCACCGTGATCCTTTTCAACCCAGGCCATTCTATGATGCTATGATTATTTCCCTATAGTTTTTCTTCAGAATAGTGATTGAAGTTGGAAGATAACCCAGACTCCCAAAATGTTGAGCCATTGTCCACTTAAGAGGAAAACACTGCCTTTGGAATTGAGAGGTAAATGTACAGTAAGTTATTTCACAACTGGAATGTGCACATCGTTATATCACATATCATGATATCGTGATAGTTATATCATGATGGTCTCTATGTAATTATTTTTTCATTACTTTTCAATTGCTTTTCACAGTGATTCAGTTCTAATTTTACCTACTTTTATCTGATTTTTACCTAAGCTTGCTCTGAAACAATAAGGCTTAGACAGTTTTATTTACTACGAGCAGCTGATTTTTATTCTTATATTGGAAAAACTGGAGAAACTGCTAGAACTTTCTATGTTATGGTAGACCATTTTGATCTAACTTGCAGCGTTTGATGCACGGACTCAGATGTGAATGATCCAAATCGTTTATTACAGGTTCTCATATCACTTATATACCTTCACAAGTTTTCTTTTTCTAGCTTTCCCATCCACCCCTACAACTTTCCCATCCACCTTTACATGTCAACAGAGCATTCTACAAACACTCTTCAACCGTTCATGCAGGTGCTTATCCAACCAGAGCTGTGAGACTTTCTTCTTCTAGAGGTGTCCTTGGTTCTCATGCTGTTTATCTTGCTCCACAGCTTCTGCTCTGAACAGTTTTTCTTGTATTCCCACACTAGCTAACTAAATTTACAAAGGCAGATTCGGGTGCAGGAAATAAAACTTAAACCTAAAGATATTTACTTATACAAGCCAGTTTGCTGGATGTTTTAAGAGAGAGAAGAGAGAAAGAGAGAGAGGGTTAATATTTTAATTACAGTACCACGAAGGGAAAAAATAAACATATTAAACTATGAAGCAATGATCATTATCAAGTCTTAAAGAGGAGATCAGAGTCTAAGTCAGGCATTTCTAACAAGAACATCAGTAAGGTTCATTAACTACCCTTACAGCTTTCTGAATATGGTAATTTACATTAAAATGGATTCAGTGACACCAATTGCTCATTACTGTCAGTTTGCGTTTAGGTTCATAAAATATAACTATAAATAAATACACTCTCAGTGTACTTTCAGAGCAGTATTCTAAAGGATGAGAAGAATTAATATTGTTGCTCAGTAGTGAGCAGCTTTATCTGTACATAGACACCAACAAGATAGTGCCCTGAGACAGGTACTCTCTGATTTCATCTGCCTTCACATGGACTGTACATTGTCTCAGAGCCCTTCTTTTTTCTTTTTTCATTTTTTTTCCTTTTTCTTTTTTTCTTTTTTCTTTTTTTTCTCTTTTCTTCTTTTTCCTTTTCCCAATTTCTCTTTTTTTTCTTTTTTCTTTTTTTTCCTTTTTTTTCCCTGTTTCCTTTTCTTTTTTTCTCCTGCTTTTTCTTCTCTTTCTCTTTTTTTTTTCTTTTTCTTTTTTTTCTTTTTTTTTCCACCAGAATTTCTAGCCTCTGTAATTCTTTCCTATGTACATACTAAATCACATGATTTACTTGGTTCTTATTATTTCTTTCTAGGAATTACAGTCTACAGAGTGTTCATTGGCTTAACCTACTGACGTTTTAACTCAGTTTAACATTTTAACTTAATAACATTATAGTTTGATATATGTAAAACATGAAAGCTATGCAAGCATTCTGACTCAAGGCACAGTCCTGTTAAGCGTGTTCAAACTGTTTAAACAAGTCACTAAAATAAAAAAAAGCATTACCAAAGAAAACATGAACTGGCTTAAAACCTCTTTGTCTACTCTACTTTTTTTTTTTCATGTTCTCAGAAGATGCAATCAGCCCTAAGGAACCAGAGTTCTTTGGTTTTTGGTCCCAAGCTATACTGAGCACATGCATTCAGGTCTAGCAGGCAAAATAGTATTTTAAACAATTATCTGATATAGCTGAAGGAGAAAAGAATAGCAAGGGAATGATAAACAAGGACTTTAGATGTGAGACGGAAGTGATCTATTCCTATGAGTATGAAGAGATGAGAAACAATGATTAATATTATTAACACAAATACAGAAAAAAAATGGTATTATTGAGAAGGATTCCTGTGCTGCTGACGGGGATAGCCTCTTTGGGACTAAGAGATATATATTTTGTCAGTGCCTCTAGAAAGGTGGTAAGTTAAACTTGTGTTGCTGGATGGCAAACTAATGTACAACTGTTTTCTACTGAGACCACAATTAATATCTTAAATGATAACTTAAATAAACCTTTAAAAATAATAATTTTCTTAAATCAATTTGAAGTCTTCTGTTATGGACTTGTCTAAAGAAAACTAAAGTAAAAACATTTTTCTTTTGGAAAATATGCTCTCTTTTTCAAAAGAAAAACTAACATCTTTCAGTTATGTATATTAGTTTTCTTTAGTGAATATTTGCTGCTGGGTTTCACATGTTTTCCTAAGGGTATTTTGTTCTGCAGGATAAAGAATGGATACCTCTTGGACATGTGTAGGTAATGCAATATTCTTTTCTTTTCCGAGTCTTCTATAGGTATGAGATGTTCATTATTTGATTCTGCACTTTTTGTTTGGGGATTATAAAATCAGTATAACTGCAACAGACATCACATTAACACAGAATATGTCTGCTAAAATCTCATGCTCACTTATCCATCTAAAGAGACAACATTTAAGCATTCAACTTCATCTCCTTATTTCCACTTCTGCATACTCTGTTTTCTCTTTGCTTTTCTGCAAATTCTATTTTTCTACATCTTTTATTCAAATATGAATTTCTCTTTCAGTTCTCAGTTTCTGTCTCAGGTTCTGTTCTGTTTATTGCTTTTGCTTTAGATACTAATTCAGCACTGCAAATAACAATGGCAATGTGTGTTCTGCTAAGAATAATTATAACAATTCAGACAAGTTAAATAGACTCATGTCCCCTGAGGATAAGACAAGGCTTGGATTCCCAGAACCAGGCAGCTCAAGACAAAATCTAGTTAAGTAAAAGCAATATTCCAAATAGTAACATCTTACTCTTACACATACATTTCAGAGTTATGTTTTCCCAGATATTTATCACTACAGCAGATGAAGTCAGACATCTCCCAGAGATGATTAAGAAGAAAATCATCCCAGAGGCAGACACCTCTCTTCATCTTGCATGTAGAATGTTTTTCTCAGAAGGTATCACTATTTCTTCTATGGCCTCTCAATTAAATCACAGTCTGCAAGAGAAAGAAGAAGCTGTAATGAAGGCAAATCAAAGAACTAATTTTGCTGTTATACGAAAGCTGCTTAGTTTTAAGTACGAGTAGATTTGCCAGTGGTCTATTTTGAACAACTCACTTTGCTACTTGGCAAGCATCCAAAACGAGCATATTGTAGAAAACAGAAAATTCTGTCACTACCTAAAAACTCTTACAAAAAAGCAAAAGTTAAATAAATAATATTAATGATGTTATATAAACCGTTTTTATATGATTGTGCAATGTTTTAACTACACTCACGTGAAAGTAACATTGTTGAAATAAGGGTGCATGTAGGCATTCCAGTGAGACCTAAATGGGATAGTGATAAATAAGCAGACAAAGACACTATCCTAGCTTCCAAGAGCTGACATTTAGCCTTGTTTAAACATAGATACACTGCTGTAAAGGCACAGACACAGCATCATTTGATCTTACAAATCTAAAACAAGAAGATAAAAAAAAAAGAATGTCAGTAGAGACAAATGTCTTTGTGCTAGAAAAACATTTTCTTACCTGTGGAGTTCCATCAATTCAAGTGTCGTGGAAAAAAAATCCAAATGCAAAATCTAAAACTATCACCACCCCCAAACTTAAAAAGTCCACATTAAACAACCGAAGACTTGCTTCAAATGAGCTTAACACACAGTTATCTGCTAATTATTCCAATAAACACAGTTAGGACTGGGGGATGGGGAAGACTCTCCACATATGAGTATGTTTTGGGTGAAAAGTTGAACATTTCATAAATTGAAAAATCTTGTGAAGATAAAAATAGTATTTTAATGCATCCTCATCCATTTAGCCTTTCAAAAAATGTACTTCCATACAAAAAAAAAAACAACCCTTCCTTGCCTGATTATTTTCATTTTCCATTATATTAAAAAAAATCTAACGTGAGCTAGCAAAATGTAGTAATAATCTTACCATATTCAATCCAAAATTTCTTCCCATTCACTTAATCAATTTTGTAGAAATTTGACATATGACAGTATCTCCTTTAGATTTCTTTAGACTAGGGTCAATTCTGATGACGAAGTGAAAAGTTCAAGCTAAGTAATGTTTATTAGGGCTTGAATATTTCTTAAAAAGTTGGAGTTCCCACAATTTTTTTATTTACAAACTATTATTGGTAACTACAATGGGATCAGAATGCAACCAGCATTCTCAGGAAAACCTATTTTTCTGGATTACTACCAATACAGCTTCTTTAAAATTTTAAGATGTTAATTTATTTAATACGCTCGTTTATGCAAGTGTAATGAACCTAATGCATTTTTACCGTTCTACAGACTGTGTAAAAAAATTGCAGAATGACAAAGCACTTCCTACTGGGGCATGTAAGCCCTACTGAAACCCACTTTTGAAAGATGCAGCTGTCAATATATGCTCCACCAACAAGAAGACTTCTATTGTTTCGTATTGTAGTAAAGCACCATTTCAGTAACCTGACTAAATCTATCTACTCAAAACTTAGGTTATGAATCCGGATATTAATTTAGCCATTTGCAACTAATGTGAAAATTCCATTAACATACTGCTATTCTAAGTACACAGCATTCAAATAAATAAATAAATAAATAAATAAATAAATAAATAAATAAAGTTCTGTTTAACAGCCCATCCCACGTGGGAAAGCAGTACTTATATAAAATATTTCATTTGCAGTTATTTCTGTAAACACACATGGCCAATTCTTCCAAACTGTTTACTTGAAATATGTTAATAGTGGTACAACACAAATCATTTATTATTGCTTTATGGTTAATTAATGAGCCTGTATTTATTATATTGTTTGCTTATGAGAGCATTGCATGATTTCATGCCAAAACTTTCATGATCATTTAGGACCTGCTATATATTCTCCTTTTCTGATGGGCAGTTCATCTAGGATTTCAAAGGTGGGTACTTTTAAACTATACTTAAATCCAAAATAAACTCTCACTATACTCAGCACAGCTATACTCCTTCTGCTACATTTTTCAAGAAGTTACTGACCTATTTTTAGCCAAATGTGCTTAAAAAGGAGCATTTATGTATGTTTTCTGTTCTTGATTTGGATTTAGGTTTCTGCACTCAGCTTGCATCACCCAATGAACCCTTTGTATGTCAGAAACTCTCTGTAGATCAGAATCTAAATTTACCATAAGGATTCATTTAACAAGAAGCTTTTTGACTATATGCCTATGATGGAATGCAAAAAAATAGAGTACAAGTCTACATTTTCCTTCTTTTCCCCTCCCTCTCAAGACGATTAGAATTCAGTCATTGACTTCCCCATTTCAAATGCAGTCCCTTAGACATAAAAAGCACTCATCATGAGATGCTCTGCTTTTCAAACAAGACATAAATGGAAGTACAAGTTAAACAATTCAGGCCATTCATGAATTGGAAAGGAAAATTCACTGTGAAAAAATAAGTTCCCAGATCACAGACCTTACTGTATAATCTCTGAAATATTAATACTGAAAAATAAGAATTTTGCATCTATGATGAGATTTTTCTTGTAAAATCTGAGAAGATAGTGGCAGATTTTTATTAAAAGGACATGGTCAGTTATTAGCATTTTTACTGGTGCATCTGAAGTTTTAGATACGTTCAGAGTTGCTCTGTACCTACATATGAAAGAATTATTCACAATTTCTAGCACAATAAGCTTTCAAAGTCTGCCCCACTATGCTTTTTTACCAGTCTTTTATTCAAAGAGTGAACATGGTCATTCTTTGTAAGCATGCATATTTCTCTTCTCCCAGTATGATTTACCCTAAGAAAATAGGGGAGAGAGGGGAGACGTCTTCACTCACTGCCTTGAGTAGCGCAGGAGAGGTGGTGGAATGGCCTGCATAAGTGTTGTGCATGGTCCCTTTGCAGTTAATGAACTTGCATTTTCAGTGCAAATATCAGACATTTAAAGCTGTTTCTTGCACCTGTGATCTCATCCTGAAATGTTCAGCTACATGAAGGGCAGGAAGGCTTTTCCTTTACTTAGAACTATATCAAGAAACAATATTGTTCTAAGTGCTTGGATGTAATTAATTTTAAGAACAAACTGTATATCTCACACTTCTCAATCTGACTTCAACTTACCAGCTTATCATGCTTTATGAAAGTTCACTGGCATGGAAAGAACAGTATACCCCTATCACATATTCAAAACAGCAGTCTCCTTCAGTGGCTGATAAGCAGTTGCAGCTGAAGAGTTAATTGTGTATGGATGTCAATCATCATCAGTCAGTCAATCATGCAACTAATTCCTTCAGAGGTCAAAGTTCCTATGAAGACAGCATTTGAGAGGAGGAGCTTACAGAGAGTCTTACCACCTAATTAACAGTATATTCATACTCAGTCACTCCTTACAGACGATGTAGTCCACTCAGCACATGGTAATCCTGCTGTTTTTTTTTTTTTTTTTTTTTTTTTTGACATTGAAACCAAAATAGTCATCTGTAGAACAGGAGGGAAAAAAGTATCTCTGTTTTTGTACTGCCACTGCAAACGTTTTACAACAGCAAACTGAATATGTCTTCCTTATTCTTCCCCCCCGCCCCCCACCATAGTTGTCTTTTGCTAGCAACAAAAGAATTTGGGAAAAGAATGAATGAAATAGAGGTCTTCTGTTTTTTTTCTGTAATCAATATACCAATTCATGCAATCATATGTTGCTCTGCATTCTGCCAAATCTTAAGAAGTAATAATTAGTTTTGCCCAACTATATTGCATTTGCTATTTCCTTAAATATAATTCTTACAGAGACTAATTCCTTCTATCATAAGAATGGACCTGCTTTCATAAGAATGAAATTTCTATCTAATAGTTTATCATCTTAACATAAGATGAGCTTAAAAGCTCCTAAGAAGATTCTTTAATTGAACTTGAAATTTCCTTCAGTTTCTAAGCAAAACCAAACAAACGCAAAAACAAAACCCATACAGCTTTTTCAAAGATTTCAAAAGGTCACCTAATTACACTATGTTTGAAAAGGAACAGAAAAATCGTTGAAGATCCTGGCACAAATGCAAGGAGTAAGTGTATATAACTGAGGAAAATGTGTAATTAGGCCTCATCAGTAAAAGACAGGTAACCATCATCTGGATTCCTGAATTCAGTTCTTTTCCTGCTAACTTTAAGCGTACATCATACAAGCTAAATGTAATAAATATTTAGTGTATACATAGTCAAGATGTTTTTCATCTCATTTCAACAGCTGACTTAATGCCCAAATCCACAATTAGAATTATTACAGGAAAGGAAAATTGGAGATTAAAGGGCAGCAGTGCTCTTCCAAGTCATTGGCTATCCCTGAGAGCCCGGCTGCTCTCCTAGTAATGGGTGCACATGTCAAAAAATAAAAAGAGATGTAGTAAATTAAACAGATCCCCAGTTCTTACTACAGGTATCAGTCGTGGGGAAATCATTTGCAGATTTGTATCAAGTCTTTGTTTTTTTCCAATTCTAAATATAGGAGATAAATAGATTTTTGAATCAAATTGAAGCTTCTGCCCAAAATAGTAGTTTATACCACATACTTCAGAGAAAAGTGTGGAAATCTGCACTAGCGAATATGTTCAGAGAACCAAAGGTTCAGAGAACCCTACAAGGGATTAATATAAAGATGACATGAAAGAAATGCAACCAACAAGAGAAGGTTAAGTTCCTTTTTATTCTGTTGGTTTTTTGTTTTTTGTCTTTTGGGGTTTTTTTGGACTATGGGCTTGATTTCAAGACTATTTCAAACTGCTTTTGTTGGCAGCAGAGGCAGTGATTTCAGAAATAGATCAAATCAGTCATTAGCTTCATATCGTGCCACTACTGAAGAAAAATGTCTTAAATGGATTTGGATTGCTCCTTGTATTTTCAGCACAGCCATCAGATTAATTATACTTTTTTTTTTTTTCCCCCTACTATTTGACAGTTAGAGATAAAAAGACAAAAGGTCATATTGTGATCATGGATATGTTGCATTTAGAGAGCTGTAGACAAGTCTTACACCAGTTCCAGCCAACAGAACTGCAATATAAATTGACCTGAAGTCAATTGTACAGTGCAGTTATTGGCTTAGATGTCACCTTAAAATAAGCTTTTCTATACTTGTCTTCAGATAAATCGGTGGCCATCAAAACGTTGCATTTTCTTTTAAGATTATGTAGAAGAGATAACAAATGCTGACTAAAATGTATAAGAAAGTAGCAGACATAAATATGAGAAATATAAAATACAGTTATGAATTATCTGTTATGTAAGTGGGCTAAAAATTGGTATCAGCTGAGTGACAATACATACATGTCATCACAATATTAAAGGTTAGAGCAAGCTTTAAGGCTTTACCTTTTATTCTTTGAACTTCAAAGAGCCAAGCAATGAAAGCAAACTCTAAACAAAGCAAGAAAACAGAGTTAAAATCCAAAGTGAAATATTTTACCTCACAGACTAGATGCAAATGATGCGTTATAGTTGCTATCAAAAATGAAAAAGGGAACACATTAATTATATCAATTTTAATCAGGCAGCCTTTATATGCAATAATTAAAATGCAGAGCATGGGAATTTCCGACTGGATCCCATAGGGGAAAATAATTAAATAAATAAATAAAAGGATTTTTAAATGGTGGGGATTTTATTTTTCTATTGTATTATTTTGGTCTGTTTTGGATCCAAATCAGGCATTTTTCAAACTTCACACGGACCGGAAACTCTCTGAACTCCACAGCTGTTAAGTCAAACTGATGATCTCATCAATTTTCACTGCTCGTACCCGCAACAAATTGACAGAAAGGTCGAATTTACTGAACAGCTGCTAGAAGTTCCCATGAACAGTTTAGCCAGCATGTTAACTCACACTAGGAACAAAATATATATATATTTTTTTTGCCACGAGGTTGATACTACGGGACCCTGCCCCTGAGCCACTTATATGAATATTAGCAGATAAATGAGCAACAGGATCCATTCAAACATTTAAAATAAACAAACAAATAAATAATCTTCTACCTTCAGCATTCAATATAATGTAGAGAAATCGAATTGAGAAAATTGCCTTTTCAAGAGAATGATCAAATCTCCAAATAAAAATGCTTTTCATTTTAAGTTCCAGTCTTGTCTCCTTGGAGGATAATTGGCTCTAAAACAGTACAAAGAACTGCTGACGGATGTCGTTCTGCCTTTCCAAAATTATTTCAAAGAGAATCCCCTCCCTAAAGAAATGCATTATCTTCTGAGAAATTATTTAAGTGTGTCCCTATCTTAAGGCATTTCCTTAATGATTTTTCAAGAGCAATCTACTTTGCTTACTCAGCCTACATCTTCAGTGGTGTTGCATCCAGGGGACATTCAATACTGTGAAGGAGGTAATTCTTTTACCCAGAGAGGTATTTCATTATTATACCATATATTACCTGAAAAACAAACAAACAAACAAACAAACAAACAACCCAAAACACCTTTTGTTGTTTTATACCCCTCCACCCCCCCTTTTTTTTTCCCATTACTAACTTAATTTTCTTCTGCACTACCTGGAGTACAGCCTCCTGGACAGTGTATGTATCTGTCTATGAATGTTGCCTTTTCTAAAGCACTCCAGTGTGAAGACTAGTGTGTTTTCAGTTGTCCTTTGATATGCTTGCTGTTTACTCTGTGCCCCAGTACCATAAAAGAGAAACTTTCAAATATACTCTGATGTGCTGCAAAAATTGCCACACATGTGAAATGTCTCAGCAGAGAACACAAACTAATAGTAAAACAAAGGAGCTGTGCAATCACAGACTTTTTTGTTTGTTTTACAGTAAATAAATAAAAAAGAATTAGTGCCTCAGTCTCTTAATTCAAGCTTATGGATTGAGTCTTACGGGGCCCTGACAGAACTCATGCAGTAATCAAGAGATGCATCAGCTTCTACAGAATAGGAAAAAATTTCACACCCATCAGTTTATTAGTCAGTTACTAATCTACTGTTTACATTTCCAAAGAAAACAAAAAGTCACAGTGCAAATGGAATAACAGTGAAAGAATCTTACTAATATGTGTCAGTATTTACCAAATATAGAATAGTCTTAAGAGGCACAAGTTAGAAATATTGCAATTCTCTGATAGAAGATTTGAGATAAGAATTTCCCCCATGCCTAACTTGCAGTAGGTCTTGAACAGACTTTGCAAACTACCGATTTAACATAGCATTGTGAACAAAAATAGATTTTAATGTGCTGCTCCTAAGGAATTGATTATTTCCATAGCTATAATAAAAGTAACAACAAACTTGATAAGTTTTTAAACTAATCTAGAGAAGTAAAAAACAAACAACAAAATCAAAACCAAAACCAAACTAAAACAACCCACAACCTCTTCCAACAAACACAACATAAACAATCAAACAAAAAAGCCCTTTCAATTTATAACATCAATTTACATTACATTTTTTACAAAATAACATCTTCCTTTCAAGCTTTTGAAGTTTTAAAAATGACTTCACATTTACCAAGCTTTACAGGGCAGGGAGAAGGGAAAAAGGCAAAGTAAGAAGAGAAAGAATTTGTACAATGATGTCTGCAGTTCACAACAAACATTAAACATAAGTTAAACTACTGCAGAAAAGAAGGTCAGCTGAAAGCTAAAAGGAGCTTTCAAAGCTGCAGGAATTAAGTTTGCTTTCTAGAAAGAGATGAAAAATTAAGCAAAAATAATGAGATAAGAAAAAATGGAACAGGAAAAAAACACAACTTTTTCTGGATTCATTTTGATATACTAACCTAGCCAATAAAAATGTTTAAACCTCAGTTACAGCTCCCTGGGGAATGGCAGCTATTATCCCCTATTGAGTTGGTGCTTACCATACAAAGTCTGAACAATTCATACAGAAAAATAAACCATAACATTCCTGTTTGTTATTATTTCAGCCGAGAGGTGCTGACATTAAACAGTTCTGCACTGCTGCTATAAATCAGCATGCTGTGGATGTTCTCAGCATGGGAATAGGGCACCCTGGTAACAGCTCTCATCAAGGCAGAATTCTTCAAATTAAACTGTTATTACTGTAGTTTTCATTAGTCAGTTACTGACTATTAAGATATTTTTTATACCTGAACCATTGCCATTGGATATTGCTTTTTAAAATGCAAATTATATATAAACATGATTAGGCAGTTCATATCGGGTTGACATCTTGATTTCTCTTTTGTAATGAGTACAGTGTCAGCGATAACATCCTGGTCTATACTAAAATTAGTTTTCCATTTAAAAGTCATGTATTTCTGCTGTGACTGATAGGCTGTTTCCTTACTCACCAGCGTTCTGGAGGTACAATGCAGTAGAAAAGGGTGTGTAATACATTCTTTTGATCATGATATAAAGCAATCAGAGTTGGTAGTTTTAATTGCATTTCTGTCCCTGCTGGATTTCTCGTCATTTTATTTCATTGAGAATTATGTATCTATGGTTGCAAGAAAAAAGAGCTTCAGAACATTTGAATCTATGTTTTAGTTTCTTGCATATCAGATATGGAAATGTAACTCATTTCAATAGGATCCTTCATAAGTTTTCACATTTTCTTTTTTTTTCTTTTCAAAAATATTGATCAAAAAATTATTAGAGTTTCTAAGCGCACAAAAGTCTTTTCATCTAGAACATTTCTCTTTCTCCTAAGCAAAGATATCCAGTTTTTATTTTTTACTGCCCTTTCCCACGTTCAGATGTTTGAGGAGTACATTCTGTGGTGAAAATCCTACTTACACTTCAGACATCCTCTTTTTTATCTGCTCTTTGTTATACTTCTTTGGCTAAGTTCCATTTATTTAAATTTTTGATTTGTTCCTGCCTGAAGCTGTGTTCTTTGGTTTCTGCTACATGAACATTTGCAAGAAGCTACAGAACTACTATAGGGTATTTTTGTTTGTTTGGGTTTTTTTGCCTTGATAGACCTTTGTTGAGCTCAGAAAAAATCATCTTTCCCAGCATTACTCTACATTGGCAAGTGCAGAAGAGCCAGGTACAGGACTACTCTTAAAAGTCTGTACATATAAACAAAATTCTTTGACTATCATTCCTCATTAATTCCCCTCCAGAAACAGTTCAAATGAACTACAAATGCTATGACAACTAAGGCTGCATGGCATATTCCTTTTCCTATATCAAATCTGAGGGCCTCTAGAGCATTCCTAACTGAAGTGTATTGTAAATTCAAGTGACAACAATCTGGCAAAAACTTTCAGAGTCTCATATTAATAAAGCTACTGACTAAACAGCGTCCCACTATAGATTATGCAGTAGTGAAAACAACAGTAGAAACTCAGGCAGCATCTTATCCTCTGGATGTGCATAAGCTGATGCTTCATGTACTCCCAAAAATAAGTGTATTTATGTAACTTATGTACACAGTGATCAGTTTAGGGATCCTGAACAGCCAGAACAGTCCTGAAAACCCTTGCCGTGAAAGAAAGTCACTTATCTCAGAGAAAGCATGTATTTTGGAACTCCATAAACAGGAAGGTTGCACATCATTCTGAGATTTACTTGATAAATATATCTTAGATAGTGAAAGCCCTTCAGTATACGTAATAAAGACTTCTGAGCCTTCCTTGTGCTTTTTTTTGTTGGTAACTGCAAACTTAATCATTGAGAATAGTGCCTAGAATTCATGAAAATAAACAGAATAAAGAGAGATTAGTTATGCCCTCCTCATCTTAATTAAACACTGTAAATATAGAAAAGTGAAAATTGGGAAAAGCAGAGAAAGAAAAAGTCAAGATACATAACAAAATACATAATAAAACAACATACATAGCAAAACCAAAATAATTTGTAACAAAACCTCATGAATGTAAGTTCTGTATAAGTATTCCCAATTCCATGAAATGGCAGCTTTCTGAACATCTCTGAAAATGCCCTAAGGTACAATTAATCCCTATTAGGGGAGAGACATGAATATTTTCTCCTGCTGTAAGGCAGCAAGTTCCTGGCTGACATGCTGCCATTCCTTCTTGTCTCATTCAAGTCCTTGTACATCCAGCTACTCAGCTGTCCAGTTTGGAATTCCATTTGAGTAGATTCATGTGAAACCAAACCAGTAAAATTCTATACAACACTATCTCAAACAAGCATTGGCAACATTTAAAAAAACTGTTACTCCTGCAAATTTTACACTAACATCACAGGTTTAGCAATTTTCAGATGTTTCTCAACACTGTCAAAAAGACCTTGAATTTCTTTCTAAGGCTATAGATAGAGAAGCCATTGCTACTCTTCCATTACTACACTCATGCTTCAGCTGCACATCAGGTAGATTACAAAAATGCTGTTTATACCATTTACAAGAGAAAAGATTTGAAATGTCAGACTGAAAAAAAAAGCAAAAAAAAGCCAAACATGCAGGGTAAAAAGATGCACTGGGCTGATCTGAACTCAGAATAGAAGTTTACCCTACAGGGACCGGGTGTACTGCCAGCAAGCCACACATGTATGATGAATGAGGCAGTAAAAATGTGGTTATAGAAGTGTGATGATAGCTCTGTGTCCATAAGGCATCCATTCCTAAAGTACATTTGTGCATCCGCTATATATTTTGATATTGTTTCTTTTTCAGCTTTGTTATTTGAGAAGGTGACAATCTACACCCAAAAGTCCATAAAAAAAATAAAGTTAACAGAGTCCATAAGGTGACAACATGAGTGACTAGGAAGATTTATTGTCAGGAAGAACAGAGAGTATTGTAAATGCCAAAGAAGACTGCAAAGGCTGAAGGGAGCTCTGCCTTCCAGTACTGCATTGCATTAAGGATGAATTATGTTTTACTTCTTATTTTGCACCCCCCTCTAACTCAGTTTGCAGTCTGCTCCTCTCAAAGAACAGAGTAGCTTTTATCCTGGTGACTTTCTGGAGCACAGTAGGCTACTTTCCAATAAGAAATTTTCATTTCCACTATTTACCAGGCTGGCAAAAAAAAAAAAAAAAAAAAAAAAGTAAAAAGATATTAAATTTTGTGCAAGAAATATGAAGTCTGCTTTTCCTTAGATGAGCAGATACAAAGGAGAGTAGAAAGAAGGATAGCATGAAGCAAAACAAATAAATAAATAAAAGACAAAGGAAAGAGTATCAGTACACTATATATTTTTACACAACATGCCAGCCATGCAAACTCCTAAATTTTACTAAGAAAGACTGAGCTTAAATTGTTACATTAAAATATTATGCTGTGGTTAGGTCAGAGCAACCTGTTCCATGCACACAAAGAAAGGACTGTCTATGCCAGTGACTGTGTTATTCGTTTTCCACTTTGATGACAATGAACGCACAAAGAACAATGTCTGGAACTGTGCTGTAAAGTTCATTTGAAAGAACTGGAAAGAGGCCCTGGTTACAGGGCTTAAGCAGAAAATACAAGAAGAATGAACATTTAGATCAAATAACACAGAGAAATTTCAAAAAGCCAGAGCATATGACACCACCATACACATCTCAGCACTCTGGACATTAAAAATGGGAAGTTTGATACACATTATTGGGCAAGAGATGTGCTTTTTAGGTATGTGGTACACAGTAAACAATGCTAAAGAGCCCTACGCTGCCATGAAATGAATCTGCATGAGGCTCATATTTACAGTGACTTAAAAGACTAATTGTACCAATATCTCAATCCAGTTGCCACTTCTAGATAAAAGCAGACTAATGTACACGATGGACAGGTGCTTAAGGACTCTCTTGATCTGTCCCCAAGCACAAAAAAAAAACCACACTGATATAGCCACAGTTGACATAGATATGTTAGTTTTCTTCTTTTTTTTTTTTTTCCTTGCCTCAGCAATAAGCATAGCAAGAATTCTGTGACTCCATATAATTTTGCTTATGCTGAGAAATTTACACCAGCTTAATTGGTGCTAAGCTAAATTCTGTCAGTGCTATGCAAAATAATTTTACTGTGCTAAAGAGTCAAGCCTATTAAGTCAGTGCATAAACAAGTCAGCTGTTGCTCAGTGTTCATAATATTCATACTTTAACTGTCAAAGGAAAAACACCAAACATTTACAGTTAAAAATTAAATATAGGTTAAGAAACTTCACCTTTCTCACAGCAGCTGCTTCAATATCATACTGCATACCACACTGCCAGTTAATAAGAAAAGAAATTGACAGCTCATTTATGTAGTATTCACTTCCCATTTCTTACATTTGTCAGGGCTTATCCTATCCTGGCCATCAAGCCATACTACTCTAAAGTTTTGCAGAAACTAGAGTATAAAAACCAGCCTTCTTACTTCATCAATTAAGAGAAGTCAGGAGAAAACACTGCTTACTGAGAGAAGTAGGGCAAAGAATGATTCAATCAGCAAAATGATTAGATCAATGTGACTCTTGTACCAGCAGCCACAGGAAAAGCATTCTTATTAATATTAAAAACAACTTTTTGATGTTTTCTAGTGATTTGTTCACTGATCTAAAATAGTTTGAGAATAAATGGTTTCTACAATGGGCAACAATCTGCTCAGTTTTGAAGACTGTGTTCTCAGTCAGTGCAAGTATGAACCTATTGTACATATTTAAACAAACTGCAAAATTACTCCCAACAAAAGTATCTTCACCACTGTAAAAGGAAGACATGCTTCTAAAGCCGTAGAATTCTATATGCTCATGTTATGGTTTTACTTCTCCTCTCTTTTATAGTAAGTAAGAAAAATTATCTGTATCAAAAATACTGGCAGATAGTGTAATGACTGAATGTGACAGGCATTCAGAAGTTAAAACCAAAATATTACAAGTCCTGATGCTAATTTTTTAACAGTATGGCCTAACTGTAATACTAATGGCCATCCTTCCATTTCTATAAACTTCGTAACATACAAATTGCAATAGCCTGCAGAAAACTAAATTACAGTTTTATAGTAATTAAGTGTTAGAGTAGGTAATATGCTTTAGGTAAAACACCAGTTCTGCTCACAGCTGGACAACCTGGCAACCAGATGTCTGATGCTACAGAACCTCAGACAACATACTTGGCTTAGAAAGAACGAATGGAATTACATGAAGTTGGAGCAGATCTGTCTTTACAAATCAGAAATCATTTTATCTTTATAAAAACGAGCAAACAGAAACAAACCAAACAAAATCATCAGACAACATTAAAGATTTTGTCTGATATTTAAGTACAGAGGAAGAAAAATTCTTGACTTTCTTTAAATTTATGAAATGTGCAGTGGAGGTACAAGGGCAACATAGGTTAGCCCTGTATTTGCCTGCTGGATGGAAGGGAACAGTTAGAAGCTTAGTTGAACTATTTCTTCTAACCAGAATCTTCTGAAGAACATCTACTGAAGAGTAAATGCACTGCTAATTCAGCGAGGGAAGATTATCTTAATGCCTGCATATAGTATTCAGCGTGGGTTTTCATCCATTCACTCCTAAAAGACAGAAAAAAAGAAAGACAGAAGAAAAAAAAAAGAATAACATGAGCAAAGACAACAACATAAGCAACGAAGAAATGAAATTCTGCCCAAAGAACAGAGGAAATTGCTTAAATCTTGAAAACCAACATCAAGCAAAATGCATATATGAACAATCTTGGGTTCCAGTAATTAAAGTATTGGCATAGCATGTCTACTTTATTTCATCTGTTCATCCAAGAAAAGCTCAAACTAATTTATCTAACCTAACCAAGGCAGGGTAACTCTTTTTCCCTGTCTGCTTAGTAAAACAGCACAGACTTTCTTTCAGCTTTCTCTGGTTAACGTGCAGGGTGCATCAGATTTCTGAAGATCAAGAATATTTAGTTTTCAAAAAAAAAAAAAAAAAAAAAGGCATAGTGTGGCAACCAGGCACTGACTCAGATGTGAATGATCCAAATCCTTTATTACAGGTTCCCACAAAACTTACATACATTCACAAGTTTCCTTTTTTAGCTTTCCCATCTGCCTTTACATGTCAAGAAAGTATTCCACACTCAATCACGTATAGAGTTGGTTATCCAGTCAAGTCATAGGCCATTCCTTTTGCTTTTCACTTCTGGAGATGCTCTTGGTGCTCAGCCTTGCTTTCTCATGCTCTTTATCTTGCTTCATAGCTGCTGCTGTGAAGAATTTTTCTTGTATTCCCAAGTATAGGATATGACATGAAAGTGTGAAGCAAAATCACTATTTTTTATTCAAGAGACTGGAATGTTTCTCAACTCTCTGATAAGATTTCCTTAGTTTTTGGTTTCTTGTTCATGACACTGCTATGTAAAACACACAAAATGAGGCTGTAGCATATTTTTTTAGCAGGAGAACATTCATTCCAAAGAAAATTTCCATGTCAAATTGAAAAGATCATTAAAAAATATCAATTATATTTTCTTTTTAAAATAATAACCATAAGGAAAAAAGCACATTTTCAAAGAGAATTATTTTTTTAGAAATGTTTTAAACATCAGTGGCAAAAAGCTTTTCTCCTTGAAATCAAATCATATTCCCTGGAGAAACATCCTGAAGTTAGGATTTCATCCAGAGCTCTAACGCTTTGTAATGTTAAGGACCTGTTCATTTAAATGTGGAGGTTGGTGGCCCTGCATGTGGCAGGGAGGTTGGAGATTCATGATTCTTGAGGTTCCTTCCAACCCTGCCCATTCTGTGATTCTGTGAAACCTCTCTACTCCTAGCCACTTGGGATGTGCTACTACTCATTTTCAAAGAAACATTTTGTCTGCTTAAGGATATCTATCTATGCTTGCTGTGTGTTTGCTTGTTTATATGCCTGCATTCTCAGATGACCACTTAAAACTATCTAGCGAGCTTAGAGTAAGTGAAATGCAGTTGAAATGAATTGATTCCCAACTGAGTCAGTTTAATTCAAAACCATTTATACAGCCTTGACTGACACAGGGTAACAGTCTTTCTTCCTCTTGTAATGTTTCAGCACAGGGGTTGGGGGCAAGAGGAAGAGAAGCAAGTCACAACCTTGTGAGCGTTCTCAAAGTATGAGTGTATAATACAATTTTAATCAACGAGCTCGTATTGAAAATACAACAGTGTAGACACTGGGAAAGGAAAACAAAAACTAAAAGAAACAAACAAGCAAAAAACCAACTCCATAATCTCTATGCTGTTTCCATGAAAACTGACTGTGACTTAAAATGGCTTGTGGTTATTAACAAGGTAAATCTTTCTGAAGGAGATTTCAGTTGCAATCAGAAAGATCAGCACACTGTCAGTCTGACATACATTACACAATTTTCAGGCTACGTTAGAATGATTAAATAATCTATTATATCCAAAATTAAAAGACAGAACCTACAAGGCTATCCTCACCCCCTCCTTACCGCACACGCAAAACTAACTCACCATTTTGCCAAGTATATCAAGACCTCCATTCTGGCAAAGTGATTCATTTCCTGGATTTTTAAGTTAATGGGATATCTTCAATCAGTGTTCAAGAGTGAGTAATTTGTGTGTATGAAATTGTATAGGTAAATCAAAATTCATCTGTAATATTTATAATAATCAGAAAATACATTGCGATATCTCACCACGAAGCCAATTCTCATTTCAAGTAAGGCCATTATCCTGACAGTGCTTAACTATGAAATTACCTTTGCACACATATGTTCATTGTCTGCAGTGCTACTTATATTTCAGAAATTAAATTCAAGTATAAGCTATTCAGAGAAATCATGAGAAGAAGCTTAAATTAGATACAGGTGAATGAACGTAAAGAATCCCACACTTTGCCATGTTGAATTTATGAATAACGTACAGCTGAAGGAAGTTCCAAATATTATATTTCTCAATAAATCCAGTCTAAGTACAGTCAATTCAATGCAAAAATAACTAAATGAGATGGTGTGACAGAGCCTGTGAGATTAGAAGGGTTTAAAAATTTCTTTTGACATAAGATCCTAAGAACCTTACAATTAGATTTTACACTTCATCTGTATGATGCTTAAGATATTTACCCATAGCATTTTTGCAGTTCACCAACCCTGCTTACAAAGAAAGGAAGCCAAAGACATTATGATATATCTAATATATGATATTAGAGGGATGGATAGGAAAATATGGATTTAATTATAATTTTTCCCCCCACAAAAACTTCAGAGTAAACTTCACTACTACAGACACATAGTATCTAACTGTGATTTAAAAGAGCAAACCAGACTCATTTCCATTCTACTTATTGTATTATAAAAGTTATGTAATTCATACGAAGAATGATTTTTCTGATTCAAAGTCTTATGAAGCAAAATATCATTGTAACAGTGCTGAAACATCAGTTGCACTAACAAAATGAATATGCTGATACACATATTATTTATTTGTAATAATAAATAGTGCGTCTATCTGTCAATCCCTTTATGAAACTTTCTAAAGGTCAAGAAGCTTTCATTGTAAAGCTTAATAAAAACTTGAAAACTACCTTAATAACTGATCGGAGAGTTACACTGTTTGACACAGATTGCTAGAAGCACTTCACAGTAGTGGTAAGTTACAGAGCAATTAAAAAATATTGACAGAAATCATGCTTATGTGGAATATTTTACTGTAGTTTTCAGAACTTAGAGAGGAAAAAACACTTGCTTTTTATATGCTTAGCATCCTGATTTCCTATTTAAAAGGTTTAACACAGGGGAAGGCAAACAGAACAAACTCAGTGTGTGTAAGGAAAAGTTATACTGAGTGAATTTGAACGCGAAAAAAATGCTGATGGGAAGAGGTGTGTTGTGGTTTCAGCTGAGGCACTGATGTTTTTGTTGTGGCATAGTGATGGGAGTGCACCTGCCACGAGGCTGAGCTTGGTCTCTCTACAGGGAAAGGCCACTGCCCTATTGGTATGGGACAGGGTCAGGGCAGAGGCAGGACAGGTGCCTGAAGTAGGCGCAGAGCTGTCTCATGCCATGCATCACATTTTTGTTTCTATTTTCCTTTTTTTTTTTTTCTCTTAGTACATAGCTTGTACCTCAGCCCATGAGTTCTATTTTGTTTCCACTTCTCTGCCTCATCCCCCCAGGAGGGCAATGAACAAATGGCTGCATGGTGTAAAGCTGCTACCAATCTGAAACACAAGGTGTTTGCAAAATGCAAACTGGAAACAGCAAATATTAAAATACTGCTTCTTAATCTCAACTTAGTCTTCTCCACACCACTGAGGAAGTGAAGAGAACACAAGGTCACAGATCAGAACGTGTTTTACACATTTTCACACACTATCTTTTTTTTTGTTGTTGTTGTTGTATGAAAAGCATGACCTGACTTTACAAGCTGAGTATTAGGGCATCATCAGCTGTGTAAATACTAACCTTAACCTTTTGCTTGGACTTCCCCACAACAGTTGTCTCTTTTTATTACCTGTTTAGTTCTGTTCATTGATTTTCCTAAGTACAAAGATAACGTTTAAACAGCAGGTCTTATATTACGTAATTACTATTTCAGGCTTGAGCAAAACTGCTCAGTTCTTCTAATTGCCTATCCTGAGATCAGCTGGGAAAGAGCTGATACTATCAAAGAAAAATCAGCTTTGTCTGAGAAACCAGAACATTGCCTGTGAATTTCTTTTGTTATTTTCTGCCCTGTTGCAGTTCACTGTGAAATCCATCATTTAGCAAAAATCTGGAAAAAGCAGATGAAAAACAATAAAAAAAGTTATGTGTAACAGAACTTACACATGTGAATTATCAGAGTCAATAATGCTTCAAAATCAAAAAGAGAAAAATGTTGCTCTTTTAAAGTGTCATATTAAAAAAATGTTTTGATGAAAATTGCTGCCTGCATCCAATTTAGGAAGACATCTGCTGGTATTTGCTTAAAATAAAAGGGTGGTTGGCTTAATTAATTATTTACAGACATGCAATATGGCAACAGTATCATTATGAACTCTCTTCTAAGATCTCCTCTGGCTACTCATGGTAGGGTGTCAATTTGCTTGTTTTTCGCTAGGTGCACAGAATTATAGATCTGTTCTCTGAAATGAGATTCTTCTATTCTGCTCTCAAAATGGTATCCAAGTCAATGAAAAGAACCACATAATCACTCTATCACTGGGGAAAAAAACAAAAAAACAAAAAAACAAAACCCACCCTTGTCTCATAATAAAATAACTCTTTTTTGAACACAGTTTTGAACCAAAATTTTTGAAGTTGACAGGCACAGATCTAGCATAAAAAGTTTTCTAGAATCAAAACCTTTATTAAGTGTTCTTGCTCACCTTTAAAGGGAATCTTTTAAATATAAGTATATATTTTCATTTTTCATGAATTTTCCGAATTCTGCAGCAACACATTAAGTTCTTAACTGATCAGACCAGAACGGGTGACTTACTGAATTCAGAGGGGCAAACTGTTTGCCAGGAAGGATACTGAAATATTAGGATCTCTGAAGAGCAGTAGATACAACCTTCAGACCCTTTCAGCTACTGAAGTATTAAGACTTCAGGTCTGAGAAGTTTAAAAAGGATTTTCAACCTCATATCGCCACTTTATTACAGAGAATAAGGGCAGAGAAAGAGCTTAATGAAAATATCCCACACTTGCATGACTTCACCGAGCAGTTATCAATAGCTCACAACAAGAATAGAAGAGAAAATCAAGTATGGATTCCCCAAAGCTCTGCTCCCAATCATGTACTATTTCAGTCACTAATGACCTAGATAATGGACTAGGGTATAATTAGTACACTGGAAGAAGATACTGTGCTAAAAGCAGTAACATGTGCTGGAGGGCAACCTCAGAACACAGAATGGTCTTAGCAAACTGAATAGATAGACAAACAGAGGAGAAAGAAAGAGAGAAAGAAAGAGAAAAAAGAGAGAAAAGCTCTGGTCCTTGTTAAATTACATGCAACAAAAATATACACATTCAAAAACATTCATAAATTCTGCTAGTTATCTAATATAAAGAACATTTATTGTGAAACATTTATGCTGGAGAGAACTTCGTAGCATATTAAAGTATTAAAGAAGTGGAAGAAAAGGGAGGAAAAAAAGATACTCCCCTTGATTCCAGAACAAAATGCATTAAAAATTATCCCTAGAAAATATCTGTATTATTCTGGCCTCATTTTTGAAAACAAAGAAAGCAAAATAAAAAGCAACTAAAAACACCCCACAAGTATGCTTCTGCCATGTAGATTTTAATAAGCTTAATTCAAGCTTAGACCAATTCATTCCTATTCAGTGACAGGTTAAGTCAGCTACTAGCAAATGTAAGATCTATCTGAGAAGCAGCACCCTTGGTGATCGTAAAAGATCTTTATTGAAAACACATCACAAACTTTCATGCTGCTTTTTTTTTTCTTTTTTTTTCTTTTTTTTTTTCTGTATGAATAACCTAGTTTAATAACAGTATCTCTGTAATTTACACAATTTCTGGAGCAAATCTTGACTTATTTGTTATCAAATTGAAATAGGCACTCCTTAGAAATCACAAAAGAAAAAATAGGAAAAAAAATAAAATAAGAAAAAAAAAATGTTAAGAAATCTCATCTTCTTCTCAAGCCTAGAAGCAGACTGTTTTAAAATGCACTTGTTTGTAATTGGTTTAATAAACATTGCAGTTTCACAAATTACCTTTGTGTGTTCAGCTGTGGTGATAAATTGTTGTTCTATCTTAACACAGACCTCATTCATCTAATTTATTCTAAATGTCACTTGTTTTCTGACCCAAGAAGTATGCTTATTTCTCTTTGGTTTAAATCTTCTGGGAACCACAGTATTTCCAAAACAGGTCTAACTTAATGTGGAAAAGATTTCAGGGATGCTAGCAAGTCAATGTTTAATTGGTTAATCTGAGCAGGTTCTGGTTGACATTGTGTTCTTTGTGCTGAGGTCTTTTGTCTGCAGAGAGACAAGGACAAGAAAGCTAGTACTTGTGTGTGTCTAGCATCCAGAATGAACCACTTTCTCTGCATTTATTACACCGACGTTATATACTTGGAGAGAAACTGCAACTGTGCTTTCCCTTTGGGAATAAAAAGCACTCAACTTTGACAGGTCTATGGTCAGTTTGAATAACATATGCATAAATGGGCATTTTTCAGAGTTAAGAAAGGGCTTTAACACTTTTAGGGGAGTGAGAGTTGAGCAACTGCAGTCGAATATCTCAAGACAGGAAGAAGCAGCTGCTTAGCTGTTATTATAGACTCCAAGGACTGAGCTTTGATGTTTATGTGTAGTGCTAATGCTAGGAAACTCCTTAGTCTGTTGCTTTGAAAAAGTAATTTCCTCTGAAACTTTTATAAAGGAATCTTTCCTGATCTATTTCAAGGGAGAAATATTCCACTCTATTATTTACTACTTAAAAATTAACGATATATGGTTTTGAAGTGACAGCTGCAGTATTTCCACTACTATTCAAAGAAACTTTCCAAACATCAGTAAACCAGAGACTTACTAGCTTCACAACCTAGCTCCACTGTTTGGTGTATTTCAGTAGAAAGGCAGAAGGAATTCAGAAGTCTTAACAAAACATTTTGTATTTTGAGTTAATTTCCCCAGCTTATAAAGATGTGTTCCCATTTAGCATGGCTGATGGTGTCACTTTGCAGGCAGACTATAGGTTGGACTCGGTTTATTAAGTTGGAGTATAGCTGCTGCAGCCATCAGCAGTTCCAGACTTTCAGCTCAGTAGGCGACAGCGTAATCAGTTTTCTACTTACAAATTTGTGCCTGAAAAATGCATTCTATATCTGTGAAGAGAGAAGAGGAAAGGACAGAGATAATTGTTTAGGAATAATAAATTAAATCTTATTTTAAGTATGCGTATTATATCAAGTATGTGGCATAGCCATACACTTTCCATAGCGCTCCTGTGATGTTCCAAACTTAAAGACTTTCTTGATCTACCTCCAGTAAGGAACTAAACTCTTCTAAATGTTTCTTTCTCTGTAACACTGTGCTCCTAGGATGACCATCATTCAGAGGCAATATGAAAATCTGAGTACAACTGACAGTGCTAGGTACACAGATGTATGGAATAAGATGTTAACTACATGGTTGATATAATTGATTTCCCAAGTTTTGGTGAGGCTTTGAAGACACAGAAATATCATTTCAATCTCTAATGTACCTCAGCAGCATTTCTAACCAACAATTCTGTTCACTATTATTTGTATGCTCACATACATGGCAGTGTTTCAGTCCCGAACCTGTTTGCACTCATTGGATGAAGTTATGTTTTTTTGCTGATGAATAAGCTTTCATAACCTGCTCTTCTTAAACAAATAAAATGAATACATTCAGCTTTTACGTGAGGCTGGATATAATGTGTCCTGCAGCCCTGAACCGTCTCATTTACATTTTTACTTCATAACACAATCTTTGTCTTTTAGCTATTATATTTATTTATTTGTATGTTGAAATTTCCACACTGGGAGAAAAAACAAACAACAAACAAAAATAAAGCAACAACGTAATTTGATGTTTTGAAGAAGTTGAATGGTCTCTATGTTTTCAATGTAAGCTCAAGCCTTGCCTCTTTGTTTCTCTGCTACTTACTCCCGTGAATGTGCAAACTGTGGAACCATTACAGTGTCCCCAGAGGAAAATGGGAGTTTTGGAAGCTGAGATGGAGTTTGTACTTTGTACAGGCTTTGTAAATTTGTACAGTTTCTACTTGAGAGTGTTTTCTTTCCAGTGATGACAAGCACCCCCTGTGCAAGAGCCCCTTTGCATGAATCCTAAAGCTGGCTGAAAACCAAGGGATGGACAACGTACTTGCAAACTTTATTAGCTTTCATAAATCTTGTCAGATTTCTACATGCTGTTGATCATGCCACAAGTCGTTTGCTAGAAGCCTTATGTGAAAGTAGATTGGAGAGGCTGCCATAACCCTGAGTTGTCTTTCGTCAGTCTATCCATCTTCATACTTTATTTTGACATAAAATGAGTAAAATTATTCACATGTTTTGATTGCTGTTTTTGTTGCAAGTTCAGAAACTACAAATAGGACCAAGAACTAAAGTTGTAGAAATGAGGACACACCAATGTCAGTAGATAATGGAAGGGAAATAACATCATGAAAGTGAAGAAAGTAGGCTATTAAATAAAGCATTTTTTTTTTTGCAAAAAAAGAAGTTTTGTATGCTTTACATGTTCTTATCAGAGAACTACATGGTAATTTAAAAATAGTTAAATAATGCATCTCTTGTTGCTAATGCTCTTCTGTCAATCTGTTAGTTTCTTGGAGATATTTAAGGAGCAGATGCTATTAAGTCAATTGAAAAAAAGAGGTGTGACAAAGATGAAGAGAGAAAAAACAAATCACTTGTGACAATTTGATCTCACTTTCTAAATATGTGAAAATGATTTTATTAAGATTTATGATACAATAAATACATTTATGATACAAATAGCAAGATACTATTTCTATTATTTGGTTGTATTTGTATTTGCATTTGTATTTGTGTGAAAATATCTGCTGAAACACATGCATGATCAGTCTGCTAAAATTTTCCACTCTGAAATTACCTTTCTGGAAATATTTAACCAGAAATGCCTACTACACAAGTAAGTGCACAATGTATTGAAAGACAGCCAGGTCTTTGTCATTTCTTTTTGAAATGTGGCTACAACAGTATTCAAATAATAGATCAGTGCTTGTAATTTTGAAAATTTGAAATAGTTCTAGACATAATAAATCATTTCAGTATATAAAGTATAAAACACAGATGTTACCAGGATGGCTTCTCTGCCATTGTTTTGATGTGAACTATTATTTCCTAAATTTTCTATGAATCCAGATACCGATAAAAGTAAAAAGGAAATGAAAGTCAAAGCTGATAGATGAGGCCACAGATCCTCAAAGGTTCTTTTTTAAGAACCTCTACTTACAGACAAAGCTGTATGATGACAGAAAGATTTTGGCAAATAAGTATTTTATAATCACTACTATATTCCTAAAATTTCTGGTAGTGCCTTTTGGGTACTTAGTCCATGACGTAGCATATTTATTATGAGTTAAATATAGATTCAGTTCAAATTTTCCCATTTTGATTTTGGAAATCCAAGGGAGAAAGAAAAAAAAAGGATGGCTGGTAATGACAAAATCTCCTGTATTATCATTCCCAGTGATCATTAAATATAAATGTATCTCTAATGTAAAATGAAGTGCTGGGTCTTTTAAATAATAAGTTCTGTTTAGGCACCAGTGCAGTTATAGTATAGGTTACTATGATTTTGCAATTTGCCTAAATAATATTATAGCAATAATCATTTTGTCAGGTTCCAATATCCTGTTTCACATATGAAACATGCTGTTTCATGAGACTACTCAGAGAATGAGATAGTTTTCATATAGCATATCAAATTCTGCTTCTTTACTGAAGTACATATGCCACATGAATACTAATTATTTGTATTAAGCAACTACTACAGTCTATTTCAGAACAATGCATATCACACATTCTGCTCACACTGTGACGAAGTCCCCGTTAAGAGAGAAAAATAACTAAGACCATCTCAGAAGTTACAAATTAAAAGAAAAAACTTCTCAAAATTGTTAAATTAGATATAATCTAATCTTTGACAATATTCAAAACAGTGGAGATTCTGCCACTGAATAAACAAACTACTGTACACAGTAAGGGTGTAAGCAACAGGTCTATACTGCCTGAAGTCCTATTAGAAACATATTGCATTAGTCAGCCCCACAGTCAAAATGCCATGCAGTGCTGTTGGAAGTTGGTATTGGGATAAATAGAAATGAAGTCTATGTAAATGACAATCCTTTAAGAAATATTCTTGACATGTTGAAGTTGTTGCCTTTTAGAGAAATAAGGTGGTCAGATGTGACAGTGGGGTTCTTAGCTCCTGCCAGGAGCTGCTAAGTTAACAGTACAAATATAACTTTCTGAGGACCTCTTACAAACTTCAATGATTTTCAGCCAGACTGCTCATGTAAAATATATTTTACATTTAGAAAAGCATATTAAATCATCTTCATAAGAATGCTTAAATGTTAATATTCACAGAATGCTTCATTTAAATGTCAAGGGCAGAGTAGAGGGGATAATCACACGCCTTGCCCTGATACCATCCCACTGTTGATGCAGCCCAGGCTGCATCACAATGCTGACTCATGTCCAGCTTTTTTGCCCACTGGGATCCCTCTGTCCACCTTTATGGACTACTCATTCAAGGAGTTCTCCCAGTCTGTTCACATATCTGGCTCACGTACACATTCACCAACATGTAGATCCCCAGGTCCTTTCTCCATTTTTAAGAAATGGAAGTGATATCTCCCTTTTCTCTGTTACTGTGGACTTCACCTGACAGACATGATTTTTTGAGTATGATGGAGTGTGTATTGGCAACCACATTAGGCATTTCCTTCAGAACCCTGAGAAGCATACCATCTGGCCTGATTTGGTCACATTCAACCCCATCATGCATCTTGAACTTGCTCCTTGCTTACAGTGGATTGGATTCAGCTCACCCAACCCTTGCCCAGAGGTTTATAAGAGACATGGGAAGCCTGACTACCAGTGAAAACTAAGGCAAAAACTTGCCTCAACCTTCTCCATGGTTGTTGTTGCCAGTTCTACCTTCTCATTTGTCAGAGAAGGTGTACTCTGCTTGGCCTTCCTTTTCTGACTAATATATCTGTAGAAATCCCTTCTTGTTATTTTTCATGTGCCTCACCAAGTTCTGCTTTTTGCGCACCTTGGCTTTCTTGCCTCTACACATCTAGCCAGCATTGCTGCATTCCTCACAGGCCACAAGTTGCCTGTACATTTCACTCCTATCCCTCCCTTTGACCAGGAGATCTTTGTTCAGCCATGCTGGTTTCCTGCTTTCTTTTCCTGATTTCTAATACTGGGGGAAGGAGAGCTCTCATGCTCTCAGAAAGTATCCCAAAAGAATTTCCAATTCTTCTCCACTCCTTTGTCCCTAAGGACAAGTTGCTGGGTGTTCTCATTCAAAAATTCACAGAATCACAGAATCACAGAATCACAGAATTGTAGGGGTTGGAAGGGACCTCTAGAGATCATCGAGACCAACCCCCCTGCCAAAGCAGGTTCCCTACACCAGGTCGCACAGGTAGGCATCCAGGCGAGACTTGAATATCTCCAGAGAAGGAGACTCCACAACCTCCCTGGGCAGCCTGTTCCAGTGCTCCGTCACCCTCACCGTGAAGAAGTTCTTACGCACATTCGTGCGAAACTTCCTGTGCTGCAGCTTATGTCCGTTTCCCCTCGTCCTGTCTCCACGTACCACTGAAAAGAGCCTGGCCTCACCACTATGGCCGCCACACCTCAGATATTTATAAACCTGGATCAGGTCCCCTCTCAGTCTTCTTTTCTCAAGGCTAAACAGACCCAGTTTACTTAGCCTTTCTTCATAGGGGAGATGCTCCAGGCCCTTCACCATCTTTGTGGCCCTCCGCTGGACTCTTTCCAAGAGATCCCTGTCTTTTTTGTACTGGGGAGCCCAGAACTGGACACAGTACTCCAGATGAGGCCTTACCAGGGCAGAGTAGAGGGGGAGGATCACCTCCCTCGACCTGCTGGACACGCTCTTCTTAATGCACCCCAGAATGCCATTGGCCTTTTTGGCCACGAGGGCACACTGCTGGCTCATGGCCAACCTGTCGTCCACCAGGACGCCCAGGTCCCTCTCTGCAGAGCTCCTCTCCAGCAGCTCATCCCCCAGCCTGTATTGGTGCATGCAATTATTCCTCCCTAGGTGTAAGACCCTACACTTGCTTGTGTTGAACCTCATCTGGTTTCTTACTGCCCAGCTCTCCAGCCTGTCCAGGTCTCGCTGAATGGCAGCACAGCCTTCAGGCGTGTCAGCCAATCCTCCCAACTTCGTATCATCAGCAAACTTGCTGAGGGTGGCCACTATCCCCTCATCAAGGTCATTGATGAAGATGTTGAACAAGACCGGACCCAGCACAGACCCCTGGGGGACACCACTGGTTACAGGTCTCCAGCCAGACTCTGCACCACCAACGACGACCCTCTGCGCTCTGCCAGTCAGCCAGTTCTCAACCCACCTCACTGTCCACTCATCTATCCCACACTTCCTCAGCTTTGTTATAAGGATGTTGTGGGAGACAGTATCAAACGCCTTTCTAAAATCAAGGTAGATTACATCTACCGCTCTTCCCCCATCCACCCAGCATGTGACAGCATCATAGAAGGCCACCAGGTTGGTCGAGTACGACCTCCCCTTGGTGAACCCATGCTGACTACTCCTGATAACCTCCTTTTCTCCCAGTTGTCTGGAGATGGTATCCAGCACAAGCTGTTCCATCACCTTTCCAGGGACGGAGGTGAGGCTGACAGGCCTATAATTACCCGGATCTTCCTTCTTGCCCTTTTTGAAGACTGGAGTGACATTGGCTAACCTCCAGTCTTCAGGGACCTCCCCTGTTGTCAATTCCTTGAAGAGATGTAAGTTCACAGTTCTGAAGATCAGGGTCTTGACTCTGCTCTTTACAAGGCCATTATTCCTCGAGATCACTGACTCAACCCATGCATAATCTCTTCAGCCCAGACTGCCTCTAACCTTAAACTCTTTAATGATCTTTGTGCTAGTCTGCATCAGGTCCACTAACACTTCTCTGGTTGGTTTGTCAAATACTTGGAACAGAAAGTCATCCTCGAGGAATCTCCTGGATAGTCTGGAGCTCACAGTATTTTTTTTTTTTTCTCAGCAGCTATTCAGGTGATTGAAATTCACCATCAGGAAGAGAGTCTGCAAGTACCATGTTTCTCGTAACTGATTTCTAAGACATTATCCACAGGTGGATCCACTTTAATCAAGTGGCCTGCAGTAGACTCCAACCGCCATACTAATAATTAGTCCAGTTCCTAATTTTTATCCACAAGCTCTCAAACTGATTGTGGCTGTTTTCTGGAGGCAGCTCTTTGCAGTCTATCCACTTCTTAACATAATGTCAGTTGTGTCAGTCTTCAGTCAGCTTTCAGTGGAGCATATTCCACTACTGCCTTTTGTTAGCAGGACTAAAGGGCAGGAATAGTAAGGTTTGAGGACACTGCTCAGTGGAAGTATTCCACTGCATTCTGCTTCATACTTTGTACAGCTTGCAGGAGAGTTCACTTACTACATTCACGTATTTTTCATGTTTGAAGATGAAAAAATCAACTGTGATAACAGTCTGAGTCTTCTAGTAAGAACTGCTAAGCAATTTTTGACCGCTCCATAAGTTAGTGAACGATTTTTTATATTCCTGAAAAAGGCTTCACTACATTAGATCTGTCAAACAGCTTTGCCTGTTTGAGATTTCCAGGCCAGTTTTGCATATGGCAAAGATTAAAATACTTCAAGCAAAATATGCTTACAGTTATTTTAACCTCAACAATGTCAGCTGATACAAAATGAGTGCTTGCTATCAGCTCAAAAAAAAAAAATTAAAAAGGAAATTATTGGATTTTTGTTTCATTCAAGTAAGAATTTTCTTTTCAGCAGATCAATTATGTTTCCATGTTTTCCAGTGTAAGTCCCTGCACTCTCCTCCCTCCCTCCTGCACTCTACCCTAGAAAAAAAAAACGCCAACAAACCTGCTGTAAAGAGGAGGAAATCAACAGTTAGATTTGGAGTTTCTCCTTCCTGAGATTTCTTTGGACACTTTGAATGTCTTGAGGCAACAATGTCTGGGCAATCTGCTCTTGCTTACTGCTTTAGGAATGGGGTTGATTTGCATGACCTTGAGAGGTCCCTTCAACCTCAACTGTTCTGAGAGTTTGAATTTCAGCATATCCATCGCCCAAAGGAATATCTCATGTGAGAGTCAAAGAAGAGACCATGGAGCCATGGCATAGAAAAGAGCTCATGTGGAGAAAATATTCCATTAGAATGCTGTTGCTTCCATTGGGACCAACAGATCACAGAGCTGTGACCAGCTGTGTGATAATGCAACAAATTAGGTGTTGCTGGAACAAGATTACTCTAGGCAAGATGTGTAAAGTCTATATGTCAGAGTTGTTTTTTTAAGATGTTTCATCTGTTTTCTCTCTTCTATTCTGTGGTATAAAATGTTGCTGTATTATAATAAACACGTTAAGGATCATAGGAGAAATACATAGTCCCTAAGAGGGACGTGGGAGTGAGGCAAGTCACGATGAGGCCCACATTTTGCAATTCTTATCTTCACACTTCAGATTCATAATTTCTCTTAGCAAGTTTCCTTATATTTGATTTCTCATTTCGATTTTGTTTTCCCATTAGTTTATGTGGAATTTGACAAAGCATTGTGATGCTCGTGACCAAATAAACTAATTATCACTAGTGTTTGTATAAAAATTATTAAACTTTTTTTTTTTTTCTGTTCACAATATCGTAAATCAGCATAAAATACCTTCACGCAGCAGTGTGTAATTGTCAAGAAAATTCTTGACTGCTTTGGATTTCCAATTTTGCTGCAGTTTCTCATATTATTGACATGCCTCAATTAACAGAAATTAGAGACTGAAGACACACATTCACTTTCTTCCTCTAGCAATCTAAACCAGAACATTCTATAGTATTAATAAATATATTTCTGCTTCAAATTCTCTTCATGGAACTGTGAATTTTGAACATCAAGAAAATAAATGTGATGTTCCTTCAGATTAGGTCTGTGTCTTTGAAAAACACTGTGTTAGAATGTTAATTGAGTTTGACATAAGCATGGATATAAAATGCATCATGCCACTCAACTTACCAGCAGCGAAACTGATTACCAATTATAATCATTCTCTGCATGGTGACAGCATACCAAGATGGAGATGTTGAATATTTCAGTTTGCAATATTATCAGGGTTGTTTAAAGTACTGACTACGTGTCCTGAAACCAATAGAGGTAATTGGTATGCATGTAAGAGCTGGCAGTCTGAGCACATCACTTATTTATAGAGTCTTTTGATGTAACTGAGAAAAAAAAATGTTAATAAAACACGGTTCAAAAGAAAATTTACACTCACCATTATAATATGACATAAAGTACAAATTATTGTACCTAAATAAAGTACAAATTATTGTACCTAAATAACTGTTTTCCAGTGAATAGAGTTCCTTTTTCCTTTTATAGATCTTTTCCACTGAAACCTAAAAGAGGAGAGGAACACAAAGAAAAAGAAGACTATTAGTTCTTTTTGTTTTATGGTGCAGCTGTCTGGAAATTAAGATATATACACAAGACAGGGAGTGGAAAATCACTGGCTATATCATTGCTTCATAATCTTCTTATTTACTCCACACATTGCTTTATGGTCCTCTTAAGGCACGCTCATCAACAGATTTCACGTCAACAACTGATATGAAGCTTGAAATGGGCCAGAAAACAGAACGTAACAATGTGACCCTAGTTGAAAGGCAGTAAGACAGTTCAATTAGCCTTAACCTAAGTCTTTCTACTGTAAGGACATCAGCAATCCTAACTCCTTTTCAAACAGAAAGACAAACCTAAAATCTTAGGATAATACTTGTACCGTGCTTCTTACTTACTTCTTTATTTTTGTTCTCAGAATTAGTCATTAGCCTTATGATATCTATACAAAAAACTGTCAAAAAAAAATCAACAACGTTATAATAACCAGATAAGAAATGGAAAGAGATACAACATTAAAAAGAATTGCTAAGAACTAGTTTCATTAAGCACAGAATTTATTCTCTGTGGAGTGATGAAAATCTTTAAAGCTGAATGCAAAATGACAGAGGGAGTTTAGAGAGGTCAGGCTATTCCAGATAGGCCAAATATTATGATACTATATAATATTTGCTAAGAAATCCTACTTAAGCTTGTCAGTGATGACAGTATTGTTATGCTCATGCCCAGTGGTGGCAAATTAAAGTTGACTAAGAGTTCACTGTTATCATTTCCTTAAAGTTCTCCATTGGCATTTCTTGCTTTTTTAATGCTCTGCTCTCACCTCAATTCACTATATATGCATTTTTAAGGAGCTGCTAGTAATTCATATAAGTTCAGTAGCAAATTACTGGTGTTTTTTGGTCTTCATTATTTTCCACAAGACACCTGACCACGGGGGCAATGAAAATTCCCACAAATCTAGACCTTCCTCAATAGCATCTTCCAAAGTCTGCCAACACCTCGCAGAGAAGCAGATGCCAGAAAAACTAATTAAAAGCAAAATGATGAATAAATTCATGCTAGTGACTTCTGCACCCAGGTTGTTTCATTAGAGTAATATAAGACTCTCTGTTTCGTCATGGAAGGTTACACTTGTCTATCAGATATACTTGTTAGCCTTATGGCTTGTTTGTGGAGCCGCAATCATACAGCTCTTCCTGATTTCATTTTGACTCAATGGAATACCTAGGACCACTCTTCTCCACTTTAATATTTAAAATGGTTGAAATTAAATGCTTATTTACAAGCACATCCTCTTGAGACCATAATTTTGCTGAAGTAATATTTAATTACTTATAGCATATTTGCATGATTAGAGCATGAAGAGAAATATGGGCAGTGAAACTTGGGTAAGGTCAAATTCCCTGCAGATTGACTGATATTGAGATTGTAAATCCTGAAGAAAATAACATGCATATGAGGTGGGCAGGAAAAAAAATAAATTCTGCTAAATACTATATGTTGCTGGGCTAATCAAATTCATGTTTTATTCATAAAACACGTAATATAATGTTTGGATGTAAAGCATTATTTCCGTGGTGCCTTAGTCTTTAATACCTGCCAAGACACAGCGAGGGAGGAACATAGGATCAAACAGACACACTCAAAACACACGGCTTTTTGGAACTATATTGCAAGGCTGAGTAAAGCCCAACCCTACTGCCAATAAATAAATTCAGACAACATGGGGAGCTGGTCATGATGAACAGGGTAAGATGTCCTTCAGACAAATGGCTAATCAGCCTATTCGCAAACAAACTGTACATCTAGAGCCTGCCCTTGGCAGGGAAATCTCCAGGTAACCATCTTATGGGTCATCTTTTTCTAAGGGCTCTTTCAAGAAATGTCTCTGCAGGAGTTAGGTACAAATCAGCCAGTGGGACTTAGATCTACATTACGGCAGCTATTGCAGGAATCAGATGCAGAGCGGCCGACTGGTCCAGTGGTGGAGCACTGAAGTTGGACCACTGTTCTCTTTTGCTTTTGTAATCAGAACACTTAAAATTTATGAACAACAGCATCATTTTCTTAAAAACTGAACAGAAGTAAACTTTACATTCCATGCAAAACTCCCATTGATCGGCCAGTGAACTGAGGTTAGATTCTCTCCTAGTATCTGTGAAGATATGCAGGTGATACAGTGCTGCAACACATTAATACTCATTAATAATGGGTACTGAAAAGTACCTGTAGAGAAAAGCCCAGACAGCTCTAATGCATTGTGATACAAAAATTACTGTTGCAATTTCAAGTTTTCTAATGCTCATCAGTCTACAGGATAGCTAATTTTTCTCATCTGCACCAGTCCTCCTGTCTGTCTGCATGTTTGTGACTGGGTCCATGGCCATTATTTTCACTGCTGTTGGCCCAAAGTATGCATACTTGTGGCTGGCATGCTGGTTCTGCAATCCAGTTAGGATTTCAGATTGGATCCTCTTTATGTGTGGGGGCCGGACTGCCATCACCCTGCTGCTAGGTCCAGTACAGCACCTGCAGGAAAGGATGAGCAGGTTTGGAGCAATCCCAGCTGCAGAGACAAAGAAGTCAATCACTGCTCAAAACCAGTTCAGTCCACTGCAAGATTTTCATGGATGCCACATTTTAAGGCCAAAACCATTCCTTGCACATCATCAAGGATGCAGCTGTCAGGAGGAGAAAATTACATTGATTTGTCCTCAGAGAATGCTACGCTAATTCAGGAAATACACACAAAGGACATAAGAAACAAACATCAATTAGAAGAGGAAACATGAAAGATATCTTTTAGCATATGCACTGCCCTGTATTATTATTCCAAGTGCACTCAGCCAATCTTCATCTCAGTCTGCTTCATTATTAGGAAATTGTAAAATAAAAACTGAGTATTTTTATCTTCCCATTAAAAACACTGAATCTCATTTCCTTTGCAGGAAGATTTGCATGACTGGCACAAAAGGCATGATTGGCACACCATCTTGCAGTGGTCACCTCATTCACAAAAATATCTGTGAAAGAACTGAAATTACAGTTTGGTACTTTCTGGTTTCTAGAGAAAGACATATATTAATAATGAAGTGATAGCAGTATCCTCACAGGTGCAAGTTTTCAGTTGGATATTAAAAAACCATAACAAACTAGTTATTGAGCTGTCTTAAGAGCCAAGAGCATAAGAAGAAAATACAGACAGAAGGACATTGTTTTGTTTGAGATTCGAAGTGTGATGACTACAGTGACTAGCATATTAATGCTAATTGAACAATACTTTATTTTCAGAGGATGCATATTATATGGGAAAGAAAGAGAGCTGACATTTTTGAAAACCTTCAGTTTCTCGGTATCAATTCTCTTCCTATTGTTTAACCAGCAACTACACATCAGGATCGAGAAAGCAGTGATGATATTTGCAGGGCTTTCAGAAGCTGCAGTGGCCTTGGGCATGACATGCTCATGACCTCACAGCTGCTGCACCACTTTCATGCTGAGAGCTGCTTCCAGGGACACACTTGCATACAAGCTGCTTCTGTGAACAGTTTTTTTTTCACTCTCACGAGCACATCTAATGCTAAACACTATGCACAGAAAGCAGGAAAGCCATATAAACTCATGTGATCATCAGATACTGGCCACTCTCCACCCTATATCCTGCTTGGTCCTTTGTCTTCTTCAAGTACTCTTCTTCCTGGGGGATTCGGAAAGCAGAGTGCGTGTCAGAGAAAGAAGGAAGGCAGAAGGAAGGGTGGGTTTGCAAGCTGGCAGAAAAGGCAATTAACGTACAATTTTCCAAACTTTATTAACTTTTTGAATGATCGTGCTCAGACTCACATCCAGTCTACGTTGGACTCCTTTCTTCTGATATCCCCACTGACAAAAAAAAACATTAAGAAAGCTCTTTGATAGGCACCGTCTTCTGATGAAGACACTTATTTCTCTGCTGCAATGCATTAACCTTCATAATCTGCTTAGGTAAGACAGATATGCTTTCAAGTTTAGGTGTTGCTGGTGTGATGTCTTCTCTTCAGATGCAGATCTGTGTCTGCTTGCACAAGGACCATTTTAATATAGAGCAATTGTAGCAAAATTTGTAAAACAAAACAGGAAATCTGCACTCCTAAGTAAGCAATTTAGTCACAGATAAGGAAATGATGCATTCTAGTCTGCCTCATCCCATAAGCTGAAAATAAAAATAATAATGGAGTGGTCTGCAATAAAAAAGAAACAAATTACAAATATTACACTATTGATTTCAAAGCTTTGTGATTTTAGAGAGGCGCTTTCAGTTTCTGTCAGTGTTATAAATCCTGAAGATGACTGGAGACCATTTCAGGAACACAGCCTTTTGAAAAACCAGTCATTATTTGCAGTGTTTTGAGTAAAAACAAAGGTGGCACAAATGTTTAAACAGATGGCTCAGTGATATGCCTTTTTTCTTTATTTTAATCATAGTTATTATAGAAACCTTCATTTTTTAATGTGCTTTAAATGGGCATAGAAAATTTTAGTCTGATAATGACCTTTGTACATCATGCTGCAAATTGATTTTGATGACCTTTCACTCTCAGATAATTAGGCTTCATGCATGTTCATTTAGTTCCCACTGCACTAAGCCTGTCTACAGCACTGGGCCTTGCAAACCCACCCTTCTGCATTTTATCTCTTACTGCCCATTGCTGAATTGTTACTGCTGGGGAGCTTGGTGGTTTTCTTTTTTTTTTTTTTTTGGTGTGTGTGTGTGCAAAAACTACAATTTATCTTCTCCTAAGATGTCAACTTCTGTGCAGTGTCAAATTTGGGATGAAAATGACAGCAAGAGCTTCTTCTGTTTTAATAACAAAAGGTTCGAAAAATATCACTTCATAATGCCAAGTACAATCTCTTAGTCACTTCTGTGCCTAGCTTAGATTTATTTTTGCATCTAAACAAAATCTAATTTGAATGGTTTGTTGACTCTCAGCTTAAATTCTCATTCAGTTCTTTACAAATTTCATACACTCGACATCATAATTTGTGTGGAAAAGACTATGGTATCCTCGGGAAGCATGATTTCCAGCATGAAAAAAATCACAGGTATTGATAAACTCCAATAAACAAAGAATCCATGTTTATGGAAGTGCAATGACTGAAGGATGAAAAATGCAGCCCATAGAGAAAATATACGACCATAGCTGACTCTAATAAAACACTCTTCCAAAGGCATTAGCTGCTCTACATGTAAATATCATATAAGTAAGTACTCCTGTTGCTTCAGGATATGCACTGTAAGTGTATCCTCTATATTCTGTGAGCTACCATAACATTTTAAATGTGAAACAGTAAAAATCCCTTATTTAAAAAGTAGGCATCCTGAAATGTAAAATATAACAAGTTTTTCCTTAGAAATCTATAATGAAATTAATAGCCAACTAGTTATTCCTAAATGAATTATTGAAGCACGATTCTTCCTATCTTTTGATAACATATTGATCCTGTATTTAATGTCTAACAAGCTAATACAGGCAACTCAGGTAACAGGATGAGAGTTATTTCAAGAATAAGAAATATCAGCAAGGCTGTCCTGCATTTGTAAGACACTGTACAAACAAATTAGCCAAATAAATGTTTCTTTGTATGCTTGTGTTACAGGCCTGAGTGGTGGACTCTGCAGTGCCGGAGCTTTGCCACTAAAGATAAAGGCAGAGCCTTTCATTCAAACTGTTGCAAGGAAGTTGATATGCATGTGCAAATGAAGGGGAGAGAGAGAAAAAAAGAAAGTCGCAAACAATTCAGGAATAGTCCTGTTTTGTAAAAGGGCAGTGCATTTCAGCTTCATGTGGATAAAGGCAGAATTGTTTTTTTGACTTGGTCTGGTGTCTACCCAGGCAAGTCGTATTAACTTCAGTCCAACAAGATAAGATCTGTGTATTTCTGTGCTGAAAAGGGATGCAGAGATCCCAGAGGGCTACAAAATCTTAAGACAAGCTTAACAGAACACTCATGATATTTTTATTATTAATGCTACTATTATATTTGTCAGCAAAAGCAAGCTCCAAGAGACACAAAAGTCTGGAACATGGCCAGAATGTGTCTACAGTCTTATAAGCAGGAAGGAAAAGATCTTTCTGTATTTCTTGCTGTGTAAGATCCGCAAGGGCAAGGACTTTGTGTTCTCCTTTATTCTGTACAGCTCTCAACACAATGTCAGCTCTTAATAAATAATAAATAAAATAATGACTTGGAGAACATATAAAAAGATGAGTAGGGAGGACATACTAAATTATTCATAAATGTTCCCAACAATGACACTTTCCAATTAAAGTGTCATCCTATCGTCTGTGTGGGTGAGACAACAACCTTCATCTCATACGAGTGTGACAGCACTAAGAGCAAAAGGATTTTGTCATATATTAATACCTAGGATGTTGTGTTTGCAACAAATTTTTTGAACAAATTTTCAAGAGTGGAATTTTTCTATAATTACCTTACTTACATCACTGAAACTACTCCAGTCTATTTTTTTTTTTAATTTTATTTTAATAAAATAAGTAGGCTATAATTTAATGAAGAATATGAGTGAAAGGCTCATGAACTATTTAACAGTTCTCTGAGCAAGTCACTGTAATAAAAAATGATATAACAGTTTCCCCCTGTTGCAGACCTACCCACCTGAGTTACAGGAGATTATTTCTGTTCCATCTCAGAAAATCAGAAATAGTGTGGATTCTCATATCAGCCTGTGTAAACTAGTTTAACTCCAGGTTGTTCCAGCCTGGTTATATTAATGTTGCATATTACATGAACTGAAGCATGAGCCTTCACCCTTTGTATTGTACATGGCAGACTTTCCTGAAGTCGCAGTCACAACTCTTCCTACCTCAAATACAACCAGGAAGACCAGCATATTCTACATAACATGGGCCTATACACTACATCTCTCTCTCTGCTCACCACTTTCTTAGTTTCCTGCAAAGACAGTGAGAAATACAGGCAGAGGCAAAGAAAGAAAGTGAAACATGGATCTGTTCTTCCAGCCCTGAGGAAATTGTTCAGAGCTGTAGGTTATTGATCTTCTCCTGTGGTTCTATTTTAAGTCATGCGGCATTAAGTGTGGTTTTCAAAATTACAGCACCGGGAGCCATGAAGATATGTTACAGTAAACAGTGCAATTCATTGCAATAAAGAGTAAGTTTCTAGCTTTCGAAGTCACAAAATTTGAAATACTGAACTCCAGAAGACTCAAATACAGAAAACAGAACAGAGCAGCTTGAAATAGATAGTGTTAAATTTCATAATTCCTAAATTTATCTCCTGACCAGCATGAAATAACATGTAGTTTGTGCTGCCAGTAGTTAGGGAAAATTTCCAAGGCCTGATGACTTCAGGAAAATGTTGTGTGCCCTGGTTTATAGGTGCTGGAGGAGAGCAAGAGGGAGCTGAGATAAAAGCTGGGCACAGCACCTTACAGTGTGCCATGGTGGCACAAAGCATTCTGCATGTCTCCCATGAAAAGATTTACTAGTTAGGAAAGCTTGGAAATGGACACCTGTCAATTTTTCCCTGCAGCAGCATCTTACTTTTACTTACCCCCCCTTTATTTCAGATATCTAGATTAGGGTATGAAATTTCTTAACAGTAACACTGTGCTTACCTCTAGAAGATTAAAAGGACATCTCTCTTTATGTACTTTATTTGTAGATTATATAAACTTTGAGGTCTAATATCCAGGTGAAGAAATATAATTTATTTCAGTTTTATTCAATAGATAATTGACATAAACTGTTGGCAAGTTTCAAGGACCTTCTCTTCCTTCCTTCCTTCCTTCCTTCCTTCCTTCCTTCCTTCCTTCCTTCCTTCCTTCCTTCCTTCCTTCCTTCCTTCCTTCCTTCCTTTCTCTCTTTCTTTCTTTCTTTCTTTCTTTCTTTCTTTCTTTCTTTCTTTCTTTCTTTCTTTCTTTCTTTCTTTCTTTCTTTCTTTCTTTCTTTCTTTCTTTCTTTCTTTCTTTTCTTTCTTTCTTTCTTCTCTTCTCTCTTCTCTTCTCTTCTCTTCTCTTCTCTTCTCTTCTCTTCTCTTCTCTTCTCTTCTTCTCTTCTCTTCTCTTCTCTTCTCTTCTCTTCTCTTCTCTTCTCTTTCTTTCTTTTTCAGCTGAAACTATTAGTGGCCTTTAAGCATGTAGCAGATGAATATAAAATACTGTGAAGAGCACCAATATGCAGAATATTCCCTACATCACCCTTGTTACTTCCAGCTGAGCTAATGCACAAAACCTTTGAGCTGGCTTCTTAGGTCACACTGCACGATCACTTCATTCGCTTTCATGTCAGCAAGTTTTGGCTTGATAAATTAAAGCAGAAAAATGCTGGGTAAAGCACTGCAGACCTGCTCAATTCATTTTGCAGCAATTTTCTCAAGGCTGTCTTGTGAATGACCTGCTATCTTCCTCTTCTCCTTATCATTTTCCCATCTGGAAAAGTCTGAGCCATGTGGTACACAGACAAGTAATTGGTCTGAGACTGCTACTTTCAAAAGCCGTTAACAATCACTACTCTTAAAATCACCACCCTCCTGTAGACAAGGTTAATAGTAGTCCATAGGAGAGGTAGGAAGGTCAGCAGTTAACTTTTACTAAAATAAATGCCAAGTGAATTGCTCAATTTTCATTGTTAAAGCAAACATAAAATATGAATTGCAGTTTTTGGAGGCTCCTACTGAAGATTACTGTTGAAAAGATGGAATTTGAACTTTAGAACCCTAATGACAATTGAAAGACACCCTTTCTGTATATCTCTTTTGGATATCTTACTCATTTTCTTCTTCTGAACCTGAAGCGCAGCTATAATTTCATAGAGTTTGGCAAGTATGATAATTTAGAAATTATCTTGGCAGTCTAGCATGATGTTTTAAAATCCAAAAACTAAAGGATGTTTTATTTTCAGGAGAGAGGGACAAACCTGAAGAAGATATTGATTGCTAATAACATCAACTTTGTCAGTGCAATGTCATAAATAAAAGGAAAAATCTATGTAGAAATTACAACTAATGTCAAACTTTAAGTCTAAATTTCCTACCTAGACCTTACTAAATGAAATTCAGAAAAGTCCTATGGAGATAAGATAAAGTGTTAGGGCTAGAAAGTGTGAGGTAAAAAAGGAAGCAAACAGTACTGTCACTATTGACAATTGTAAAACATCTAGAAGAAACAAAAAAAGAATCTATAATCCATATAAGAGGGATATTAATCAGTATCTAAGAAAGAATTGATAATAACTATAGTGAATCAATACAAGAAAGGAAAAATATTTCTTAATGGTGACAACGTATGCTACAGAACAATAATAACTGCTATTATTTGCTAGGTTACGAAAAGCACTGATTCTATATGCAGTAGTATCTCAGATAGATCTGTATGTGTGCTTGCAGCCCCACACACATGCCTTCTACTTCCGATGAATGCCAAATATTATTCCTGAAACAAATTGAGTCCACCTGATAGTCCAAATATTATGATGAAGTGATTATGTAGCTAAATTTGAAAGCTCCCTTATTTGTTTACAGGAAAGGTTTAGGATTTGAAAGTTTAAAATACTTTAAGTGAGGTAAAAAAATAATATATATACATGCATATATACATATAAAACTTTGATTTGTGTTTATTTGTAACACAAATTTTTATTATTTGCATTCTACACATTTCTGTACGTAGAGATCTCAGTCATTCAGGGATTCTTATGCAATGGAATCTGCCGGTGCCTATGAGGATAGTACTGAGTGTATCTGTTTAAATTATCTGTAAACTTTAGGCCCTTTTTTGAAACTGCTTTCCTTCTCCCTTTACTTCTAAAGTCCTGAAAGGTTCACTGAATTACCAAGCGTTTATGGAGCCTTTCACTTTGGGTCACTATTTTGATTCAAATCTAAGTCATCAGTGAACCAGGAGTCCTTACTATCTGAAGATGAGTTTACGCTCTTTTATAGTGCATTGGTGGCTTCAGCCAGTTTCCTTTGAGGCACAATTGATAAGCACATTCACAGTTAACAATTGTATGGTGCAATCTTAAATGAAAAGGTCGAATTTCTGACCCATGCAGCAATTTTTCCAAGTCAGAGAGGAAGGATGCTCAAGCTCTATTGAAAATATCTGCCAATTATGGGTTTTTATGTAAAAAAGGTGGATAGTTAATTTTCCAAAGCTATTCATCTCTGGTCTATTCACAAAGAAAACAAATGGAAATAAAAGTGGAGAATTTGTCTGACTCTAGTCAGACAAGGAATTGTCTTTTCCTTACTGACTCTATCAATAAGGAAACTTTCTCAGAAAGAATAAGTTATTTTGCCCTAATCTATTTGTCCTCTGGGGATATGTTCACATCAGGAAAGAAACAAAAACATAGCGTTAAATAACAAGACATTATTGAGATTTTAAAGCAGACATTGTCTTTGCCATTGCCTGCAGGGCTGTGCCTCCTTTGATTAGTTAATCTTTATTTTTTTAATGGAACGATCTTTTCCAATATCCTTTCTTACCCATAAGTGTCCTTTTCCACTTCCTACATTCTGTATAAGTAGATTTAATAAATCAGCGTTCAAGTTGACAGAGTAATATGTGAACAAAATGATGGGGAACTTCTGATTTGTTTAAAACCTTTTAATCAGATACTGAAGCTCCGATAACAGAAAGACAATAACTGACAGGGATGCTTATCTATTGGGGATCATTTTTAAATTAGGTTTTTCTCTATATTTACATTATCCTCACCTATGTTAGATGCTCTGGCTAATTTCTTAGCCTGGTTCTAAGTTCTGCTATCAACACATCTTGTTCTTTACTCATAACAACAATATATCTAATCAGTCTAATTCAATTTCATCAAGATTTAGCTGGCAAAACCCTCTAATGTACTAAATAAAGAAATCTCAGTTTTACTAGACTAAAACACATTCCTACGAATTACACACTTCCACTGGACTTGGAGAAATGTAGTCATACTCTTTTCATAAAATAACAGCGTTGATGACGTCCTAATTTCCTTCTCCAGTTTTCCAGTCTTTTTTTTTTTTTTTTTTTTTTGGTTCATTGCCACAGATAATCTTCCATACAAAACATGCAAACTGTACATATGCTTTTTTTTTGCATATAAGATCCTATGTATTGCAAAATTAACTTCTGCTTTTCATCAATTGTTGGTCTTATTATGAGAGTAGCTATAACTTCAACTAACTAACTAGTTTCTGATGTTCCAGTTAATTGAATGAAAAGGCAAAACTTTTAAGTGTTGTAGTTCAAAGTCAGTATGAAGCCTTTTACTCTGCAAAACACCAGAATAAGTAAGTTTTACATATATTTTATGTAAAGTATAAGTAGTTTTACATATATCTTACTATGTAATGAAAAAACTCACATCATCAAGATTGAATTTAATGTCTAAATGATATTTACCTCTGGATTTGTTAGCTCTGAAGGCTAACCTGTGAATTTAATTAACCCTTGGGCTGCGATGAGAAAAAAAAAACAATGCTACTGCTGATATTTACATACAAAAACCTGTTTTTTTAAAGTGGAGTATATAAAGAACACCCCACTGAAAATCCTTGCAATATATGCTGAGGAGTGTACTTACTGAAAAAATGAGCTAATCTTGTTTCGTTACCACATTTAATTTAGTGTTTTCTTGCTGAATGACTGGAAGTGCTGTGATGATATATTAATTTGTCAAATGTATTTTTAATTTATTCTTATAGTGAATCAATTCAAGAACGATGTTAAAAAGCAGAGGAAATGGGAGGCTAGGGTGGGGGGGTGCAGGAGCTCCTGTGTAGAATGAATTTTGCCCTTTTGGAGAATTTTTCAAGAATTCATACAGTTCAAAGCCCACTATGATTGTTCCACGACCAAAAATCTGATACACTAAACAGTATCAAGAGTGGTAGCAAAGAATCATCAGAAAACGAGAATGAAAAGTCTTGGTGGTGCCAGTTGCCCTCTAAAATTGACTCAGTGACATGAGTAGTAAAACAACAACAACAAAACACTAGAAAACAAATAAATAATAATTAAAAAAAAACAACCAAACTGCAAGAGAAAAGCAAGTAAAAAAAATGAAAGTTAGAAAATAGGACAGACCTGAAAATATTGCTCCCTTCAGGTAACAGTTTTCTTATTTCAGCTGCTGAAATCTCATTTATTCCCTGTAAGTAAATCAAAATATCTGAGCGCTCTTGTAGACATTCCAGCCATAGGGTCCCCAAGGGAAAGTTAAAGTCTTTAAATCCATGAAGCAATAAGAATATTGCCTTTTAATTGTTTTCATTTCCGTGTTTCTTTTTATAAAGAAATATACAGAAATACATGGAAAAATATGTTTCTGCCTACAAGCTTTTTGGGCTGATTGAACTGTCCATTAATAGGAGGGTGACACAGAAACAGAAAGAATAGTATTTGGAGGACTTCTTATAGAAGGTCAGCATCAACATACAGTGTTCTTGAATCAGAGAGATTTATTGTTCTTAACACATACAGCTGGGAAGCAGCCAAGGAAGCCTGGAAAATAGTGTGTAATGACTAATATTAACATAAAAAAGAAATTTCCCATTAGAACATGTTTTGGCTAATGATTTAAAAGACTACTCACTGTTTAAGTGCTGCTGTCCTTTGAATGCATTTATATTAAAACCGAAGACACTTAGTGGAGGACAGTTCTCCTTTTGGAAGCTCTCATTAAATATTTAATGTTAAAAACTGATGTCAAAGGTGAAGAAAAAAAACCACGAAGTAAGTAAATTATGTATTTAAGTAGCCTTCTTTAAAGTATCGCTTCATGTTTGTGTTAATAATAGACCTCTGCTTCACACTTTTGTGAGGGTAGCAGAGTTGAAGGAAATGTAATGGTGAACAAAAAAATGGACACCCGCAGAATGAGAAGGACAAATAATCCACTAACCTAAGTTACACAGTTGTGACTGCTCATTATTTTCCCTTGCTTTTTATGTAGTGTGGTATCTATATCTGACAAAGTTAGATATAGGGATTATTCACTGGGACTGAGAAAAAAAGGTATCATTGCAATTTAGTATTGAAATAAAGTGGAATATCTTTACATTGCTTACATTAGCTAAATTCTCTGTCCATTCTGTTTCCTCTTTCTACACCTGATGTTATGAGATTTGGTTGGAATGGATGTACCAAGGAGCTGAGCAGTTCTTACGTTCTTTGAGCGTGGCTTTTTTGCCATGAAAATTTAAGTAGGCCTTAAACTTTTTGAAAATTTGGAGCCTTATTTCAAATCAAATCTCCGGGTCACTTGACTGCCTCTGGTATTGATGGAATAATAATTCAGGAACTGGTGTGGCATCTACATCAAGCTTACACAATCCACATGACAATTTGCAAAAGCTAGTGATAAAACTTAAAGTGAAATTTGCACTGTAGTAGGAGATGGACACCAGAAGCCTCACTTTAACACTGTCAAGCTCAACACCGACTTAGAGACATTTTCAGAGCTCTGTACACACTTACAGATGTGACCTGTCTTAACTGCAGGCCCCACACAATGCCAGGCATAGCAGATAGGAAGCATTCAAGGCGTTGGTTGGAATATAGTAATCTGCAAACTTTTTATTATAGCAGAAATTCTGCAGTTAAAACAGTCCATATAATGGATGGGAGGACCTTATCACAAATTTGTTCTGACTGTCATTCTTAGCATGTAAGTCCATCATTTTCCAGATCAGCAGGCTCGTGGCAGAAGGTCCAGCCTTGTGGCTTACTTTTAGTGGAGTGCTTTTAACAAAGTAGTGGCCCTTTATACTGAACTGAAGATACATATTGCTCATCACTATCTGTCAGATGTTATGTAAGTATCTTTAACAGCTCTTGCATTTTCTGGATGAGAAGTCTTGATGTTTGCCTTTAAATTGCCAATCCTTCAGTGTAACGAGTATTCACAGATCTATTAATCAGTTTGCCCTGGAGATGTGTTCAGAACAAATGAATCTAACAGGACAATTTAAATACAGGGAAGAAGCCATGTGCAGGTTTCACTCCACCAGACAGTTCTCAAAGGAATCCTTCCAGTGCCAATAACACTTGACTGGGATATACCATTTACTTGGAAATGACTAGCATAATTTTGATAACAGATCTTCTCTACTTTAAATATTTAGATATTGCATGCTTTCTCCTCTTAACAGATTGCAGAAAAAGGGGGAGACAAAAACAGTGGGGTGTACACTACGGTTGACATGCTGCTCAGTAGTTAACATGACAGTATTTGAACAGCACTATCCATGTTGAAAATACAGAAATAATCCTAATCTTCTCAGTATTCCTAACTGCCATCTCTGGATAGCAGTGGAACATGAGAGGAATAGTTAAGTTCTAGTGCCCCATAGCCCCTGAAAATTTCTTGGTGAATATGAAGCAATCTACTTCTCTGTTAATTCAAACTCCACTGAAACAATTTGCTATAAATAAAGTCAGCACATTTCTCTCTCTCTTTCTCTGTTTTTTGTTGTTTTGTTTATTTTTCATTTGTTTGTTTTTTGTTTTTTGTTTTTTTGTTTGTTTGGTTTTTTTTCCTCTGAGAGTATATTGCTTGAATTTGAGCACCTAGTAATCAGAAGGGCTGCCCTGAAAGTAATGCCTCCTACTTTGTTATGTTGGCCCATGAGGTGGATGTTCTTGGCAGGACAGTAGAAATTGAACCTTCCTGCCAATATTCCGTTATATTTTGTTGCCACATGACAGATGGCAGCAGAGAAGCAGTCTGACAAAATGCCATCTGACATGGAAGTGTGGATGAAGTAAAGATGGGAAAATAAATTCTCTTTATACTCCACGTGGAAAAAATTGCACCCATCAGCGTTCATCAACACTTGCTGAATGCTCATGGTGATCAAACAGCGGATGTTAGCACAGTGATTGTTAGCATATTTTTATGTTAAGTGAATGTTGTTCATGCCTGTAGTTATGGCTTCTGTGGACAATCTGCAGGTAAGAGAGTAAACACACACACGTCTATTTATACATTTGGTACACATACAGAGGAATAAGAAAGACCTTAGAAGCTGTAACAATTAGTACACGTCTTGCTCCAATTTATAGAAGGGAGAGGAGGTTCTTTTAATATATGTATACCCGATGGCGAGATTAAGACACAATGGGTCAAATATTAGCCTGACCAGTTTATTACAAATCCTAGTTGTTTAGGGAGATGGGGAGGGAAGACAGGTGATAGAAAAGACAGGAAATAAAAGCAAGGAGTGTTTGTAGGAAGCAAGAGAGAGATAGTCACAACCATGTGTCCAGTGTGGTTTGTAGTTCAGTCATTGATCTTCAGTAGTGGTGGGTCGTTGGATGTTGTTGTTTGGTTGACAACAAACTTTTCAATGGCTGTACAAATTTATTTATAAATCCGAAGTGTTTGAGTCAGCACTCTTTAGAGTGGCAGCTAGTGGCTTTGGGATCTCACCAGAAACTTCTTTGTTCCCATCTCCCAGACCTTGCCAGAAGATAAGAGGGAGCAGAGAGGTTCCCACCTGCATCCTGTTTTTCACAGGACACGATGGTATCATTCCCCATTTTTTCCATACCAAGCTGGAGTTTTTTGGTCACAAGCCAGATCTTCCGCCAGTAAACACTACTGAGCACTCTCTTCCAGAGGCAAACAGCTCCAAAGAAATGCTTTCAAATGTAAAATTGTCCACACAGTGATGCCAACTGCCACATGGCAACACCCACCTCTCATCTCTAAGATAAGTCAGAGTCTTATTGCAAGAAATGCCTCAGAAAGCAAGCTTTGAGCCAAAAACAAAGAAGTGTTCAGACAGTACCTTGCTTCACAGCTTGGCAAGGCAAAAAAATACTGAGCCCTGGAAACTATCTTCCATAGCAGCTGTAAACATGATCCTTCCAGTCTGGGATAGTTTGGGCATTTTGCACAAGCACCTTACGTTCCCACTGTGTATGGAACACAGCTTCTGAGACTGTCTAATCAGCACCTACTGAAAACACAATATTCACTAAAGAATAGGAGAGAAAAAACATTTTTCTTTCAGTTACAGTCTGTACTCTGCTCTTCCAGTACACTGTCCCCGAGTGAATGAGATTCTGTTCAATATATGTACAAGCATCATATAAAAAACTACATCTAGAACAAGTTCCTTTCTTTTGATCTTATGTATAAGCATGAGTTCGATCATCCAAAAGAATAACAAGGTGGAACAGAGCAGGGATCTCATTCATTAAAATTAGACTATTTTACTGGCTTAATTGACTCTTTGCTTGAAACATTTTTGTAAAGGCTTTATGTTTTTATGGCTGAGTTATTCTTAGATTGTAAGGTTATTTAGAGGTGGAATAGTATCAGTTGAAATGTAGACTGTCTTCTGTCTTTATCACAGTCAGATCAAGAAATAAATGGTGATGAACTTCCATGCTTCCACTCACTCTTCCATCAGAGCCAGACTTACCAGGGAACAATTGCATGTTGTTTTCCATCAGCAGACATCTGTGATTATAATCATTCATCCTAAATTAAGGATTTAAGATAAGGTATTATAACGCAAATTGTGATAGAAATTTGATTTTGCTGTTGCAGAAAGAGAGGGAAAAATGGGTTTTCTAAGGCAGACTACTAATCAAACTTTGGAGCACTGGTAGAGGTGACTAAATGTAATGGATAAGCAGTTGCTATCCTGCAATTATATAGTAAGAGTATTAGTGACCTCAGAAGTGGTTTCATATTCCATCAATGAATCCATTTGGATCATTGAATTAAAAACATATCTAATTGCATTGTGTATCTTGGGGGCTATTGTACGGTGTCTGCTTTTCGCTCTGTTTTAACAGCCTACCTCATTTTCTTCACTATCCAAAATGAGATGTGTTTAAAAGGAGTAGGTTTTCAGCATTTCCATAAAGTGTTTACAAATGATGCAGGTATCTAGCTGATGAATATGTAAACATGTTTGTTATGTGTGATATATATTTAATTGTCTTATTCATGCACACAGACTTTAGAAAAAAAACATCACAACGATTCAGAAACGGAAGAAAAATGGATTATTTGACACTGTAAGGAGCAACGGGAGGAAGATTTTTTATTTTTAATTTAATTTAAACAATAGAGAGAAAACGAGAGTGTGGAGAGGGAGGGGGAACACACACACACACACACACACACACACACACAAAAAAAAAAAAACTGCCTTAATTTTGCTAACCCTGACATTTTAGCAGGCTGGGATTGAGATTCTTTTGTAGAGTCATTTTACACTGTCTGAGTAACTAGATCAAAAAGCAGTGTCAAATGCCCAAAGCAGTGTTTGTCAGCAGTTCTTTTTTATTTCAAAGCATCTGAATAGAGGAAGGCTAGTACATTTTTTTTTTTTTTAAACAGGCATAGGAAGGCTCTTGTTGGCAGCCCTTTGCTGCAGAATGAATACACACCATGAGTATAGACCATTTGTCTGCTGATTACAGCAGACCCCAGGGGAGCTGGTGTTAGCTCTCATTTTTGCCTCTTTCTCAGCGTCTCCTTGCTGTGGCAGTCCTGTCTCCCCTCCTCCCCCTCAGCTCTCTTCCTTACCGCTTTGAGTCAACCTGGCTTGCCAGTGGTATATTTAAGACTGTTTTCCAAATAAAAATCAGACTAGGATGTTTGAAATGTGTTGACTTGCCTTGAAGGTTAATGCTGACAGGGGGGGAAAAAAAAGAGAGAAAAAAAGAAAAAGAGGAAGCTATTCTCATTTGGAATTCAGCACTGATCCTAATGAATGTATTTGGTATTCATGTGAATCTCACATGTATTTCCATAAGACTGCTACTGTAATTTAACACTGGTACTAAAAACACCGAGGGGAGAAGGACACTTAAAATAAAATGCCATGGAATAAAAGAAAGGATGTACAATGTGTTTCTGTAGCAACTCTACATTATGCCTGTTGTTTTAATATTTGATTTATAAGCTTTTTTTCCCCTCCCCTACTTATTTCCATAGAACTTTCTCAGAGAAAAGATGAAAAACATCTTTTTACTGTGCTAAATATGTAGCTTTATGATTCAGTACTCCCAGGGGCAGTGGTGATGTATGTGCTATCAAATTACATGGATTTTACACACCTATTTTCTCTGATATCCAATAAGAAACGTTTACTTACTGCAGTAACCTTGCATTACTCATGCTACGGTTTGTAAAAAAAGAGCACACTGCACCAAGCACATTCCTGCTGTCCCATTTTTTCCCCTCACAATATTTTAAAGGGAAAAATAAATGTTCTGCTCTAGCAAATCATAGAAGCATAGAATCATAGAACCATGGCTTGGGCTGGAAAGTATCTTAAAGACCAGCTAGTTCCAACCGCATTCCACGTGCAGGGTTTCCAGCCACCAGATCAGACTGCCCAGGGCCTCATCCAGCCTGACATTGTGGTTATCTGGGTGCGAGGCATCCACAGCCTTTCTAGGCAACCTGTTCAAGTTTCACCACTCTCTGAGTGAAAAATGTCTTCCTAAAAACTAATTTAAATCACCCACTTCTTAATTTAAAGCTGTTTCTCACTATCAGACTTCATAAAAGAAGTCAGTCCCTCTTGTAGCTTATAAGCTGCCTTTAGGTACTGGAAGGCTGTAATGACATCTCCCCATAGCCTTCACTTCTTCAAGTTAAAGAAGCCCAACTCCTTCAACATTTCTTAATAGGAGAGACTCCAGCCCTCTGATTATCTTTGTTTCTTTCCTCTGGACCCTCTATAACAGCTCCACATCCTTCCCATGCTGGAAGCAGTACTGCAGATGGAGCATTACAAGGCTAGAGTAGAGAGGACAATCCCCTGCCTCACCCAGTTGGCCACCCCCCTGTTGATGCAGCCCAGGATACAGTTGGCTGTCTGGGCTGCAAGCACACACAGCTGGCTCATCTCCAGCTTTTTGCTCACTAGGACCCCCAAGTCCTTCTCCACGGGGCTATTCTCAATGAGTTCTTCTACCAGACAGTACACATATCATTTCCTAAGATTTCTAATTTATTTTTAAAATAGAGCAAATGGCTGAATTTCAGTGACAATGGACTTCAAACAACCCAGAACTATCCCAGTGGAAAATCATCAGTTCTTCTGATATAAATTCAATCATTCTTCCACTTTTCTTTTTCTGTAACCTAATTGCACTTAACAGCTTTTTTTCCCCTTTCATGAGACGCTGGAGCAACAAAGTGAGCAACAACTTGAAAAAATTAACTGTGTAAAAATCTATGTATATTCCTGTTTTGGTCTTGTCTTATAGGACATGAACTTACATGTCCGTTTAAGAGATTTATTCACCTGCACAGAAAAGCGGTTACCTTAAAGGAAACCTATAATTTTTCTCTACACAAAGAATTTGGATGTTTTGGAAAGTAACTGATGGAGAAGCTATCTTCTACAAATGAGGACATTATGAGGTCAAGCTGACTGCGCCAGATATCTTTAAACAGCCTTCTGGAAACATGGTACTCCAGTAATTTACAGAGAAGTGTCCTTAAGAAGACTGCCTCATTATGGACCTATACAGTACTTGGATTTATGATAAAAGAAGACTGAATTCTATGCTAGCGATCAATGTAGAGAAAATACTTTAAATTGATGGCTGTTTAGTTGCTGATTAGTATAGGCATGAGAGGAGACGAAGCATCACATTATGATATACATCCTATTCTGCATTACATTTCCACGAAGAAACAGACAGAGGAATTCTCTTTGTTATGAAAGTTGACTCCCCATATACACCCATGCATTTAATAAAAGCATAAATATTTTAGATTATATCCTTTTTTTTTTTTTTTCTTTTATGGAAATCTCTTATAAAATATGGCATATTAACAGCCAGTCTAGTTCCAATGACTTGAGTAATAGGTTTTGATTTAGAACAAATTATTCTTAAGCATGATTTTATAAGACCCAATTGTATTTTAGTAGCCAATGGAATTGAAGAAAGATTTTTTTTTTCTGTTAGACCCTTAACAAAAGCATAAAGAAAAGTGATATGGTTGAAAAATGACACAAACCTCCCATATGATGAAAAAGAGATCCAACAATATGTTATTCTCTCAAGAGCTCCCCTATTTGAGAGCAAACTGAATTGATGAATCTAAGGTGGCAAAAACTTTATCTTCACTTATTTCTTGATCACCGTGGGAGATTTGGTAACTACTTTTCTAATAATGTTGGATATCATGTGAGCAGAAATCATTACACATGAAAAATAAAAGACTCTAGACAAAGGCTTGCTTACCCTATATCAAAGCCTTGTAAATATTTATGATCTGCATACATATTATTACCACAGCTGCCATTACTCTCTGCAGAATTTTGAATTAAATTACTTTCCCACTTAGACTACTATGTTAGGAAATTGAATATTCCTTTGCAGTCAGTACTACAAATGCTATTATTTTTATATAGAGAGATCACAGAATCACAGAATCGCAGGGGTTGGAAGAGAACTCAAGAAGTCACTAAGTCTCCAACACCGTGCTAAAGCAGGATCCCTACACACAGGTAGATCCAGACATGTTTTGAGTATCTCCACAGAAGGAGACTCCATAACCTCTCTGAACAGCCTGTTCCAGTGCTCCATCACCCTTACCATAAAAAAATTCTTCTGCATGCTATTACAAAACTTCCTATGTTCAAGTTTCAGGCCATTACTACCGACCCCAGTCTCATCCATTTACCTCTCAACTTCCTTTAAATATTTATAAATGTTTAACAGATCCTCTCTCAGTCTTCTTTTCCCCAGGCTGAACAGACCCAGGTTACTCAGCCTTTCCTCATAAGAGAGGTTCGCCAGGCTCTTTAACGTCTTTGTGGCCCTCCATCAGACTCCTTCTAGGAGATGCCTGTCTTTTTTAAATTGGGGAGCTCCAGTATTTTGAATGCGGCCTCACCAGCACAGAGTAAAGGGGGAGGATCACCTCCTTCAACCTGTTGGCCAGGATCTTTGTAAAACATTCCAGATATATCAGCAGAAGCTCCAAAACACAATGCACGTAACAAATGTTAGTTTGCTGTCTTATATGCTATTTTTCTAATTACACTGTCATTGAGTCTGTTCTCTTAATGGCATTTTCCCCAAGCTGTTTCAAATGAAAGACGTACTTCGATATTTTGCATTCCAAACTTCGTCCCTTCGTTTTCAGCAGAGTGGGTTCTCAGTTGTACTTTTTTTTGTAGGCATTTGTGATGAACAAGAATTTGTTTTTAGATAAGAGAAAGTGACTAGGCAAGTGCTAACGCTGGTACTATCAGTGACAGAAATATCCCTTGAAACACATTTGGAGAATAAACAAAGTTGCATCCAATCAACTTACATTATTATTAACAAAGGTAAAAAGTAATAAATGTTCACCAGTTCTGCTGCAAATAAACTCAAAATGATATCAGCAAACTTATCTTCTCCTTTCCTTTATTGTGGAAAACATACTTGCATTTGTCCACTTACTATATTTCATGTGATGCGTGATGGTTTTCAGCTGAGGGTTGGAGACATTTTCAAACACACTATATTGTTCACTGGGTGTTGTCACTAGATCAAAATTTAACTGCATATAACTACTACAGGTTAGTCTGAAAATGTCCTTTCTTTTTCAGGAAGACATCAAAGACAATATCTATGAATTTACACAGAATTGAATAGCTGCTAAAAGAAAAATGTTGTGTTTAACTGATTTTTTTTTTTTTTTCATCTTGCTACAATATATTTTTAATTTAATGGAATTGGAAGGAAAAAAGAAAGAGAAATTCAGAAAGTAATTTAGTAAGATAATAATTTTCTAAATTGATTGATTGAAAAGTGCTTCCTTTGTCTTACAGCTGTATACTGTTTGTATCACTATATGATACTACATACCAAACAAAATACTGTATGCTGTTGCTACGCTATATGCACATGAGAATATATATGTACTATATGCATAACTTCCTATTTATAATCAGAGCCCTGAGTAGAAATAGATTTGGGCTGGGATATGAATTATATAAAAGCACAACAAAATTACAGGATGAGAAAAAATGAGACATCTACTGGGATTGCTCAATGGACTTCATTTTCTTTATTCCACTTATCCTGTCTTTCCATATACATTTTCTATTTTGTAATATAACTAGGTCTAAAATCTCGTAAAATGTTTGTCTGTAATCTGGCAAAAAAGTTTTCAGATTTCAAATTGTTTTTTGGACATAATCATATCTCTCTTTTTTTTTTTCAAAACTTGCACGTTTAACTCACTGTTGGATCAGAGCCTTATTTAGAAGCAATAGGTTTTCTTGCTCCTGTAGCCATATTAAATTTTAAAGATGAAATTAGTTCAAATGCCCTCTGTGAATCTCTGGGATGGATGTATTCTGCTACGACACTTTCTAATATCTTGGCATTCAAGGGCCAATTTACAAAGCAGAGGCATCAAATAGTGAGCAGCAATCTGTTAAAATACAGTTTTATGGGAGGCAACAACAGACTGCCAGGTTAGAACGTTTTAAATAATTTCACTGATACGGAAAAATAATATGCACCTCTTTACTGATTTATAGAAAATAATTCTACATTTCAGATTCGTTGAGATTTTTTTTCTGAAATTCTTACCTGCTAGACTTGTAAATCCAGCTCCCATCATGTCTTGGCATAGAATGCAGTATTACTTAGTTCTGGCCAAAGGAAATCTAGCTTATCCTCCAAAACAAAGAACCTGCTTTATATATATCTTATCTAGAGAGAGAAATACACTTAAAACACACTTCTGAGATTGCATGATGCAAGTTCTCGTTTCAGCCTGATAAACACTAAAAATGTACAGAATGCTTTCTATAAACTAAATTTGCATTTTACAACACACAGTTCCCTGTATACGTTGAATGACTAAGTGAGAAAGGAGAACAGCTGTATTAAGAAAGAAGGAGCTGTGAAATTACATAAAAAGGGAGAACTATTAGGAATGTCAGGGTTTCCCAGCAAAAGCTCTCAGAAAACTACTAACCAGATGTATTACTAATGACAAATTCCAAGCCCACCAGAAATCAGAAATCATGTGTTTTTGGAATTAGCTGTATTAAACAATCTTACTTTATGTCTTACCTTAAGCTATTATCAGAAAAGACACAAAAAACAGTATAAAAGTGAGTGATACTTTCAGGTTAATTCATTTATTTAATTCTTTTACTGTATTATTTTAAATTATTTAAATTAAGTCTATAGAAGCGTGAAGACTGTTATCCTATCTGAAAGAAAAACTTATTGGGACAGAAAAATATCCTACATGAATTTGGTTAGCAATTCTAAATATTTGAAAGATAAGATTCAGCCTTGAGCAAAAGCTTTGACATGGCTCTTGAATTTCCAGGAAAGAGGTCTAAAAGAGCAGGTAGGTCTTGAAACCTTATAATATTTACTATCTAGTTTAATGATCCAAAAGTCTATGCAGAATCAGAGGTAGAAATGTTAGAGTAATTACCTTGGAAAGTCAATTTAATGAATGCCCAAGATGTGAAAGCATTATTTCTGTAATCTTTTCTATTGCCCAATTTATCATTTTTATTGTTCATTTACCTATGTTATATAGTTATAGTATGAATTATATTCTCTAATATTCTTCCTTTTTTTTTTTTATTTAATATTACTCGTTAGATTGCTGCTGAAAAGATCCTTTTTAAAGTGAGATCCCTGTAGTTGCATAAAATCTGTCTAAACTTAAGTCAATTCTCCTCTCATGTTTTTTGGAAAAAATCCCATTCTTGGTACTATAGTTATCAGAAATTTTTATTTGAATGAAGATTTAAATCTCTAGTGTTTCTTTTCACTTGTAACATGGCATGGCCATATTACTGAATTTGTGGTTTCCAGTATCCACTGTACTGACCTTGATCCAGCAGAAAACTTCTCTGAATCTATAAATTATTTCATACCAGCAACTTCTTAACTGCTTAGCTGAAATGTGAGAGATTCATGGTAATGCACAGCAGTGCTGACAAGACCCAGTAATAGCACAAGTCTGAAAGATATAAATGCAATATTCTTTTCTAAATTCAGAGGTAAAACAAAAATTAGCTGAAGGAGATCATGACCTTCATTAGGATTTTAGGAAGGCTCATATCTTAGTGTGCTACTATTCAGATCTTATATTTTGAAAAGAATTGCTGCAGGAATCTCAAATATTTTTTTTAATAAAGTTATTATCAGTATTTGTTAAAAAAAAAAAGACCTCATTGGAAACCTCAGTGGAATAATGAACTTTATAGTTGACATCATCGTAAAAAAACCCACACTTCTGCTTATTTGTAGTTAGAGTGTTTATCTGAAATACACCGATTTACTAATCAATGGCAAGAGGTAAGTAAGCATCATATAACTATCAGAAAGCTGATGCTTGAAAATAAAATTAAGTAAAGTGGAATAATAATGAAACAACAGAAAAAAGACAAGTGGAAGATAAAGGTCAAGATGTAAAATGTGACACCCATAGGATTGCTTTGCATTTATGGAGTGACTGAATCATGGCCAGACACTATTGATTCTAAAGGCCTTACAGTAACTTTAAAGATCACTGGATACTTGCAGGTATTCAGGACATACATCTATTCAGCATCCCAATGGTGCAACAATTACCCTCATCCACTGAAAATAAAAGAGATTAATTTGTGCCCACTCAGAGAATTAAGGACTGTCTGGCCCATTCTTAAGAATAAAACAGATTAAGTTTCACTCCTATAAGCTAACACCAGCAATTTTAAACATTTAGGTTAGGCTCGACAGTAGAGACTGCAGGGTGTAAAACCATTCCAAGGGCAAGGATTTAATGTGACAAAGAGCATACAAAGTACTTCATGTAGACCTGTGCCATTTGCTTTCTTGGGCATTTCTTAGCAAGATATATTCTCTTGAACTCGAACCTAGGCCCAATAGTAACATTCACTAGAGGACATCCATGTGAGTGAAATACTGTTGGCATGAAAAACCACCAATACCTATTTCTGCCTGCTGTTACAGCCATGGCTTATTTCAAGCCTTGAAAGACTGGTTATCCACTACATCTTCATGCCACCTTTAGGCAACTCACATGCCAAATTTAAACCTTCAAAACATTTGTCTAGCTGGTAAATATTCCACAGGATACACATGTGAGACAAATAATGTCTGCTCAGGAATTGGTGTACAAACCTTGTGGACTCCTGTAAAGCTTGTAAGTCTAGAAATAACACTGGAAAGGAATCATATGATAATCATATGATTATATTTTTTGATGCATTGCATAATGTTTAAGTACAAAAAAATAAATTCATTTAGAGCTTAGGCTGTCTTTTATTGTATCAAATTAAATCGGATTTAATGCCTAGTTGTGTGTCATGCAGATCAGATCCATTTGTACAAGACTATACAGAGTAGAGCTGGTTCAAATGAATAAATAGCTTTTTCATTACTTCACTCTATTCTGCTGTCTCTTTTCCTGTCCTTTGTAATGTAATGGAGGACAGCTGTGGCAGTGTAGTGAATATTAACTAACCTCAGTGCCTCATCAGATTGTGACTTTAATCCCTGCAAATACCACTAAAATCAAAATTTAATTACACTCAGCGTAGCTCTGTTAATGCCTGAAAAATATTTAACAATTAGTGGTTGACTTAATTAAGCAAACTGCCTTTTACAAAGCAACCTGAAAAGTTTCTCCCTCTATTTTATCCCTTAGACTAATTAGTCTGATGTAAGCTTACAGCACTTCATTTAGTGTTACTGAGTCTGCTGCATTAGTGATCCACTTTCTGGAGTTTAACAGCCTTTAATGGAACAGAAATTAAAAAAGAAAAAAGAAAAAAGAAAAAGAAGAAGAAAATAAGAATAAAGAGGAAAGAAAAAAGAAAAGGAAAAAAGAAAAAAAGATTAATTATGCCCCACTACCCCTTAAAAATAAAATAAACACTTTCTAGCAAACCAGGAAATTTTTATTTGCTGATAAACATTTAAATAGTTCAAAATGTCTTAGCTATGATTGTATTATTTGTATGTTTTCAGTATATGTTGAATAACATGCAAATTGGGGTATAGCCATGTGTATAAGAGCAGAATGGCTTGTGCACCCAGAATATAAAGAGTGAAAAGAGTCAGCCCTGCATGGCTTGATTCAGCATTTGTTTAGAAAATTTCTAATTCAGAGAGTGAGAACTTAAAGGTAGAAGCTGGCAATAACAATTAAGTCTTGTTACTCCAATTAACATAAAAATAGAATCACAGAATCATAGAATGTTTTATGTTTCTTTGATGTTGTTTGTTTGTGCTGTTATGATACAATATCCATTGCTCTTGTTGCTGTGGATTTTAATCTAACTTGCATTCATGAATACCATCAGTTACAGATGTGCTGTGCTTACTTTCTGAAAATATAAGGATTGCAATAATTTCCTATAAATTGTATTTGAATTGCAACATTATCATCCAGTATCCTAGAAAAAGTATTGGTTAGCAGTATAAAGCTCAGGATACATCATTTCAGTATTTGAAATATTAATGTGATGACACATTTCTCCACATTTCATTGGTAGTACAGATTCATTTAACTGTGGTGGCAGGTATTTGCCTGAGGATAGTTAATTACACGTATTTTAAACTTTTCAAGATAATGTCTTATGGTTCTTCACTTTTAGAACTAATGAGTGTAGAATTAATCCGTTCACTTAGGCAGAGAGCATAATCAGCTTAACAAAAATTACTAAGTTCCTTCAGTAAGGACCACTGCCCTTGTAGAAAGCATTTTTTTACAATCATTTGCATCCTCTATAAGTTTCAGATCATACCACCATCAACACTTGTGAATTCATTATCTTCACTTTGAATCTACTGGCGAACCATTTGAAAAAGTTTGCCATGCAAGGAACTATCTTCCACTAAAATTATTTAGAAAACTAAATAACTTCTGTTCACCATTGAAGTAGCTAAATATTAAGTGAAATGTATTAAAGAAATGAGGTTGCTTTTACTGAATTATAAAAAACTGAGATACAAAATTGATTCAATATATTTTAAATCAGAATGTTCTACCTTTTTCACATGTTTGTCTCTCACTGAGTTTTACAGGAACTTAGCCTAGCTGTCTGTTTTCTAAAAGGATGAATATGATGCTGTATAGTTAGGTTTTTTTTTTATTTTTAATTTCAATCTGATACCTTATTTTGTTCCATATGAGTAGAGATTTCTCTACTTTAATATATTACTTTCTTCTGTTAAACAACCCGTTTTGTGCCAAAGATAAAAGAAATAATGCTTAAATGAATGAGGAATTGAATGCCTAAAAGAAAATAAAGTGTAGTTTGGTACAGTTCAACTTAATTGGCAACCTTGGCTTCTGGACTAATAGTTGATTGAGGATGGAGATTAAATTACGGTTCATAATACTGGAGATGTGATCCATTCGAGTCATGCTTTAAATACTGAATATTGACTGAAAATAATGGACAGAAGCACCTGGCAACTATATAAACGTTCCTCTGAGAGTAAGTTTTTTGAAGGGGAGAAAAATAAGCTATATTCCAAAATTGAAAGAAGTACAAAAGCTCTTATAATTAAGGAAAAAAAGTACAACCACTACAATTGTAAATGCTTTCTGTGCCATGTATATTGAATTCACATGCTTTTATCTACATTGTCATTTAAAGTAAATATTTCCTTGTGAATATACACCTGCATTACTGTTAAATAAATGTTTGCCGTCAAATTCCATTCTTTCAGTATGTTTGTTCATGGAACAACACATAACACTTCTCTTTAATGATACATATAATCCACTTACAATGGTCTATTTTACATCTTTTCACTTCTCCAAAGGAATATATGTATATTTTTTTTTCATAATAGTCATAACTGGTCTCTGGATTTCAATGTACGAAATCGACATGTTAAAAAATAAGCAAAATTTACTCAAATTTTATTCACCCCAGATCTATTGCTACAATTATTCAAATGAGCCACTTTCCACTGTTTTCAGAAAAAAAAAAAAAAAAAAAAGATTAAGAAACTAGCTTTTACTACAAAACTTATGTGCAAAACTCCAGATGAGAGTTTTCAAGAAAGTTCATTTAGTTGGATTTTTTTTCCTCCATTTCACTTTTTGTGCAGTAATTTGTATAAAAATATGGAAATTTCAAACTTCAGAACAAACAAATTTTGTATACACTTGTACATACTTTTACTTACATGAACTTAATGTAAGTGCTTAAAAGTGAATTCTGTTCTTCTGTAGCAGTCACAATACATATTCTGAACTCAAAGGGGAAAGTATGTGCATGATTGAGACAAAAATGCTTGTTGGCTTATTTATATAAAATCTATGGCCAGGAGCACAGGTGGTATAAGGTAGTATAGCTCCATTAACCCATAACACTAAAAGGTCAGGTTGGGAATCTCTGCCATATTAATGTGCTAGAGTACTGTCATATGGATGACCATACAGGGCTGCTTCTTGGTATTTAGAGAAAGGTGAACGTTGGCCAAAAATATGGAAAGTAGGAGGACCTCACTGGAATTGCACAGAAATCCATTGGCATCCATTAGAATTGAGCTCTGCAAATCTCACAAAGACAACATCTCTCTTCTCCTATCTTGCACTACTTCAGAGTCGAAATAATTTGTTGGAAGTTGGTAAACTTGTGAGTTGCATTCTTGTAAAACTGGACTAGGATGTCATAACAGAATCTTTTCACTTCTTTGCCTTTTCAGTCAATAGTCAGCTCTAAATCCTGTATTTTTAAAGGGCATGACTGTGTTCACAACATTGCAATTAAGGAAAAATGCTACAATCTGAAACAGTCCTGATACACTAATCAAGAAATAAAATGTGCACAAAATCAGTTAATACATATCTAAGTATGAAGTGATTTTTTTTTCACAGCAAATACATACTTCACTTGATTTACTTCTCTTTTCACAGGTTTGTTTTACTCTCTGATGCCTGCTGGTATGCCAAATGAGTCTTTGGCATATACATACATACACTAGATACTTTAAAAAAACCCAGAATATTTACAAGATGAGAAGTGCATCTGAAAAATACAAATAAATAATCTGAAATCTCATTGTAAGCAGCTGGAAAGATCAAAGATAGATGCCATTTTTAATACTTGCTTTGCAAAAAGATACTAAGAAAAGGCAAAATATACTGTATAAATAAATAAACAACAAAATCTTGGCCTTGAACAATTTTATAGAAAGGTAGGTTGAAATATAATATATTTACGTATTCACTTCATGTCTTAGAACTAAATCTGTCCAATCGAGCACTCTACAGATGTAATAGGAAGGGTTGATGACTTTTGCAACCAAATAAGCAGTAATTAGGAAAGCTTCCAGACCTACTCAGCAAATAAATAGGTCTAGAAACCTCATACTGAATTTGATTTATATTTGCTTCCTTAAATTTTTTTCTTTATTTTTTCCTTGCAAATAGAACAACCTCTTGCAAATTTTGCAGCTCAGCATAATATACAGCCAAATGATTTAAATGCTTTAACATTTACAAATGTTACAAATTAGAAGCATCAGAGTAGATTACACTGAAAGGTGGCCAGCATTTTACATCACATGTTATACATATGAGATGAATCAAAATCACATTATTTTCTAAGTCTAGTATACTTGAAAAGAACACTGTTGGTAGAGCAATAAAATGCCATCACTAGATGACACGATAATTCTGGCCACTATAAAAAACTTCCCTTTATCCTTGAATAAGCTGGTTATTCAAAACAAAAACAAAAACAAAACAAACAAACAAAAAAAAGAGTAGGCATTTTAGTTTAAACAAACTGTACTAGAACTACCTTAAAAAAATGTAGGTCATCTTTTAATTTACAGAACAAATAATACCAGAATCTTTTTAGAAAACAAAACAAAAACATAGCAACAAAACAAACAACTGAATTTGATTCCCTGTTAGCCTCTGAATACTCAATGAATGTGGAAGTGGTGAGATATGTTTACATTAGTGTTTTGAAAACTTCCAGTTATTCATGTTAATATGAACATTTTCATGGATCATAATGTGAGGACCTATGTGGAGTACTGCATCCAAGCCTGAGACATACGTTGTTGTGGTTTAGACCAGTGCATTTTGGATGTGATCAGACAATTTGCATAATTCCTATTAAATCTGTTTATACCATGCAACAGTTATGTTGGAAATGGCTGCTCTGAATATGGAAGACAACCCCTTCTGTTCCCAAAACAATTGGACACAGGCGGGAATGGAGGGACTGGGAACAACAAGGAGCAAAGACAAATCCTTTTCATTTCCACTTCAGTACTACTGCATGTGGAAAATTGGGAATTAATAATACAAATAGACAGAAGTCAGTAAGTAAGCTAAGGTTCCAGAAGCTTTCAGTCTCTGGCCATTACAGTCTTCCTTACCTAATACAGGTATCTTTCCCTCCACAAACTTCCAAGGTCTAAATCTTTCTTGGCTCAGGCTGTGCATTACAAGAATTTCATCCTTTTGCTGTATTGCTCTAGTGTATTGACATCAGACAGGATCCACTGAATAAAACATCATACTAAATTAAGAGACTGATGCTTACATAGGGGTGGCATTCTGCATAATTCTAAGACATAGTTATGGACATCTGACTGCAAAGTCAAAGGAAGGAAATAAATGCCCTGATGGCAATGCTGAGAGTATCATTCAGGAAGACAGGCATCTGGACTCTGGAACTGTCAAGCTGTACACATAACTGATGCATGTATGACTAGGGAGTGACTTGAGTGCCAAGCCATTGTTTTCTAAAAAAGAAGAGAGTGCAAAGTGTAAGTACAAGTATACCTAATCCGGCATGACGACTCCTAAATAAAAAGCCCACAAGGAATTTTGGTTTGGATCTCAAAAAATCAAACATCCCAATTCAAACTTGCCACTTATTTTTCAAGTGGGGAGAACACAGCATTTCCTTGTATCCTATTCCAGCTGCCTTTTGGTAAGATAGTTTGCTAATTTTGCATTAACTTTTACAGAAATATGGTGCTAATAACTGTTGGTTATGAAAATACAGTGCTAGAAGTATGATTCATGAAATGCATACAGCAGCAAGACTTAGAAACTAGTAGAGATTTCCAAAGTACTAAGTACAGCAGTTTGCAGGCACCTTTCTGAAATATCCCAAGAATTTGCATCTTACTTGTTCCTCACATGCAAAGCCAATTATCAGCGTTATATTTAAACAACAAGACAAGTGGAAAGAAACAGCAGTAAGAATAACTAAAAAAAAACCAACAACAACAACAAAAAAAGTTCCTGAAGACAGAAATAAGAAAGTTTGATACCAATTTCCTAGGTTCCACAGTAGTCAGAAGATCATTAGAAAAAAATCCCATGAGGCAGAAAGTAAGTTAAGCATTGTGTTTCATAGGAAGCCAGAGAAATCCAACAGTTCCAGTCAGTTCTATCTGCTAAAAGGTTGTCTTGAAATCTCACTTAGACGCAGAGCATTTTCAACACTGCTATGAATATCTGTGCACTGTCTTCAGTCAAGATCTGCTTCAGATGCAAAAAAATGAAAAGCCTGTCTACCTGGAAGCAAAACTGTATGTCAGGGAATATGAGGTGGGGAAAAGAGAGAGGAAAAAGAAGAGCGAAAGAGAAAGAGAAAGAAAGAGAAAAAGAGAGTAAGAGAAAAATTATTTTACACTGCCAGGAGAAACTAGAAAATATTGCAGAGTAAATGTCTCAAAGATAATCAGCCGTGATCACATTTCTTTTCAAAATGCTCTAAAGATACAAGCAAATCTGTCAATCAAATGGAAAATAAGTGTGAACGTGCCCCCACAGCCATTAGTTGCCCTCCAGAACACTCATAGCTTATAGCCACTACTTGCTATATTTGTAAGTTACATGCATATTCTGTGGATAAAGGAGAGCATCTGAGATTGTGAATCATCTCTATTTTGCCATGGAAAACTGCCTTTAATTTTTAACTCAAAGATCTCAATTACTGTGGCATCGATTCACTTCCATGCAAGTTTCAAAGTCTGTCTTGAAGCTATTAAGGTTCCATTTTCCAAAGTAAAAATCATTTCAGGATTTTAACAGTTTGATGGTTAAAAATGTTCTCATTTTTAGTTTAATTAATTTACGACAAATGCATAAATGTCCACCTTGCATTCATTAGATAGTTGGAACCCCCAAAAGTATAGAAAATGAACATATTACCTTCCCATCTCAAGACTATTTTTTTATGCAGATTAGATATGACAAGATATTTTTAATCTCTCACCCTCCGTAGACACAGAGCTTCCCTGGAATTTTAGGCCCTTGTAATTCTGGTTTAAGTCCTGTGGAAATAAAAGTTGTATTCAACCATACAATGAGATTTTACACTGCAGACTGGTACTGGTACATTGACATTTAAAATACCTTACCTCTTACTCTCCAGAATCACAATAATTTTATTCACAGTTGCACTAGCCTAGCAACTCTTATCCCATGATCAATTGACTTATATTTCATCCTCATTCCCATTGATGGTGCCTTCAGCAGTGTTAGAAGATCTTATTCTTAATGCATGAATGCATTCCTTTGCATTTTCATCTCTGAAACGGAATTCCTGTTTCTGTTCCTATGCACAAGATCATCCCATTCATCACACGTGATGACTTCCTCATTGAGAGAAGCACTTGGCTACCACATACCCATAGTTTCACCCTGAGATTTGCAGCCTTTTTCTGTGGCAGGGGATTTCTGCCCAGGCTATCTGGGCAGCGGAGATACACCCCAGCGCTGATCTGCCCCACACTCCAGCTGGGAGTGCAGCCCTATTCCATCCCATTCTCTCTCCCTCAGTCCCTTAAATTTAGAGGTGAGATGCAGGCATACAATGTTAATTCCGTATCTGAAAAAGGAGAAAAGGCTGAGTGAGTCTAAATTTAGGGATGCTACTGTGAAAAAGAAGAGTATTTACTCAGCTCCTGTTTATAGGTTTGAGGTTGGGGGCACTATTACTTATGAGGTGCTGCAGCACTTCAAGGTGCACCTGTAAATGAAGGAGAGTGAATGGTACCAGGGCAGAGATAAAGGCTGCATCTGGAGAAAAAGCTCATCCTGCAAACAAGGCTGCTTCTTCTCTACCTCCCCAGCCCCTTCTTTTCAAGGATGTCATGATGTTTTACTTTCCTTCAAGGAATGCAACAGCCATCACCCATCCTCAGTTTTACCTGCATAAGCATAGGATTTAGTCTAAAATCACTATACAAAGAAGAATATTCTGAATATTGCAAAGAAAACTGCTAGTCCAGGCATTTCTGACCCATGGCCCAGTGGGCTGCATGCAACCTGGTATAACTAGTACTGCAGCAGCCACACTCTATCCATATCATCATACACTGTGATTGTCTATACTAATAGTTCAACCTACCTCCTGGCATCTCAAAAGCAAATAGAACCTAAAAATAGGGAACAATCATGGATGAAGGAAGACTGCTCAACAAAAAAATGGCAGATGAGTACTTTTTCTTGGGACAAATAATACAGTACTGTGCTTAATATGCAAGGAAATCATGTCAGTTTTCAGAGACTATAATTTGATAAGACTTCGTAAGGAAAAGTATCATTCTGAATTTTAAGCATATCAAGGAATGTCCAAGTAGCAGAACTGAAAAAAGTGCATCATCTCAACACTTTTTAAATGTTTTAACTCAATCCGACTCTCTAATAGAATCTAAATCTAGAATCTAGAATCTATATGTGTTAGAAAATTTGATTGAAAAAAAAAGATAATAAAATCAAAAACATTTGTGTTTTGATAAACTCAATTGATGTTGAGTTTATTAAGCAATGTATGGAAAGCATGGTAAGCATGATTTACTCTGATTTAAAAAACAAAACAAAAACAAAAAAACACTTTTCAAAAATCAGTTCAAAAATTAGCCAGGCAAATTGAAAAAACAGGAAAATCTCCCCAAATAAATTTGGAGAGTACAGCTGCTAGCTTCAAATTTTATGCTTTGGAGATAGATGAAACCACTGATGCTAGAGATATGGCTCAACTTGCCATTTTTATTAGGGATACTGATAGTGAATATGATGTCTCTGAATAAATGGGCTCTTTAGTGTTTTTTTGGTGACTGGAAAAGATACAACTAAATCTCTTTGTGTGAAGCACAAAACACATAATTTACATTAAGACAATTTCTATCTTACCAAATATCATCTTATCACAGAAAATTATTGCCCATTTCACAGCTGTGCCTTATTTATCTCACGACTTAGTGGCAGTACATATGTTTGTGAACAACTATTTTCAAGAATGAAGTAAAGGAGGAGTAAAAGTTCATCAAAAATCTCTGGTAAACACTGTGAGGAATAGCTAAGAATTGGAACTCCTTTCATTAAATGAGGCTGGCACATTATTTTCACAAAAACAAGATCAAATATCCTATTAGTTTTATATTTGTGTTGTTATATTTTTTAAAAAACAATTTTTTAAAAATAAAAAATTATAAAAAAGAAACAAGTTTTGTTATTTATATACATTAGTTACATTACATAATTTTTACGCAGGCCAAGACAATTCCTCTTTACTCAGTGTGACCCAGGCAAGTCAAATATTTGGACACCCATACAGTAGTCACCACACTGATAATTCTCCTTTAATTAACTGGTTCTGCAGTTTCACTTTTAATTTCTCACCTCTCATGCTCGTATTAATAGCCATCAACTCCATCTTATATGACAAGCTACTGTAGGACAGAAAGAAAGGAAACACTTTCTTTCATTATATAGAATTAAAATAGATTAGGTACGATGCATTAACCTTTTCAAAGAAATCAGCTATCTTATACAAATGAAATAAAGAAACAAAAAAACAAAAAACCCAAGCAAATAAACAAAAAAACCTCTCAAAACCACAAAAAAACCCCACAACCTTAGCCTTATACAATCTACCTTTCAGGAAACTCTGCTACTTCTTATTCTTTCCATTCACCCCCATACCTTTAATTATGCTTTTCTATTACAGTGTTTAAGACTTTACACAGTACTGAATTGCTACTTCTGCCTTAGAAAGATCTCTCTGTTCTTCACATACCATGTACATCTCGCTGTTTTTAAAGGCAGATACTGTTTTGTCATTGTCTACTTTTAGATCTGACTATTACATTAAATTTCTTTGGTGTGGTACAACAATACTTTTTCAGTTTTTGCTAATAACTTCGGTCGATTGCAGATTTTTTTTTTCCTACCTTCCTTAGTAGTTTTTCATGAAGAAGTCTAAATTAGGTCTCTGTGTTAGATGTTGCACAACTCCTACCTATTAGCATATCTATCATTTACAATATTGAAGTTCCTATTGCTTAGTGAAGCATCCAGAACTGTAGGAGACCCCCTCATCTAGAGTGGATCAACAGCAATAGTAAAGGGTGAGGCAAGATTTATCTACTGGATTTTCGTAACAGTATGCCCAAGATTTTGCAAGGCTGATCTTCCACTGAGGCTCACACACTTGACAGCCACATTTAGCTCTACAGCATTGATTTGGCATTTAGTAAACACAATGTCACTGTACAGAAAAAAATATTTCAGATGTCTGTAACCTGCAACTTTCTGACCTGCATCTTTCCTCACTTACAATGTGAAATCATAGGCCAGTTTTACTAAAATATTACAATAATCAGTGAACAGTTGCAGCATAACTCAATTATTAGTCATTGTATGTGCCAGACTGATTTCCCGGTGGTGAATCCATGCAGTTAATTGTTGATATAGAAACACTGCTTATATGCATGGCTAGTGCCCATATGCTATTTACAATCAACTTTTAAACCCCCACCGCTTTTATTCTAGCTGAAAGGATATACACAGATAAAATATGATCCTTTAGGTGTTTCAAGAGAGAGAGCTAATATCAATAAAAATGGTACTGTGTAGTCACAGTTCTTACAGTCAGTACTGTGAGGCCTTTACATAATTTCTAATGAACACTTGTACTAAGAAATTATTGCACTTGCATAATTATAATCCACGTTATTAATTTTTTTATATGTATATATATATGTAAAATATTAAATACTCAGGATATCAAGATCATATTTACAATGAAAGTCACAAAACGTGCTTTAGAAAGGTGAAAATCTGGAAATCCATCTGAAATGAACTTTTAAGTTGAAAATAAAGGCAACACTAATTCAATATGTGCAGTACATACAAATACAGAGCTACTTCCTTCCATCAATCTGAAAATGGGACTATGAGCATTTTAGGAACTCTAAAAGGTTTATATAGATGTTGTAAGATACAGTAAGAGTCATTCCTAACAGCAGTATTTTCTCTTGCTTACAAATATATAAAATTGCAAGGACAAATACACTGAAAGTAAAAGATTTTTTCTTCTTTTCCACTTTGTGTTAATCCTTTTTCTCTGAGCGAGGAAGACCAAGATTCACTCCCTTCTTGTTGAACTGTGCAAGCCAGAGGTTATGCATTTCATTTCCCTCATGGCTGAAGTGAGAGGGCAGATCCCTAGAACAACAATCTTCTAATATATCAGTCAAAAGTATTTAGATTTAGTATTTCTCAGTGTGCCAAAATGTAGTTTGCCATCCTCTGTATAGTTATGGACCAGGTCACACAGCAGCAGAATAATACAACATATGCCTGTAAGTGGCTTACTTATATAAAAGAGAAAAAAATAGCACAACTTCCTGTCACTCCTGAAGTCCAAAATTACTGAGGACAGAAAAAGGAATGTGCTGTAAAGGTCAACTGCCAGAGCATTTTTTTTTTTTTTTCCTTTAGAAGAAACTACATTACTTCACAGAGAAGGAAGTAGATAACATCCAGACAGCAATTGTTTGTAATTACAGGTAGGAATCAGAGAAAAAAAAAAAACACCAAAAAAACAACATTTCACATTGCAAGATTATGAGCTGAACAGGTTAGTCACGCTGAATATCTGTTATGTAAATTTAGTCCAAATAAAAGATGAAGAACAACAAAAAAAAGATTATAGAAGTGATATACACATGAAAAAAATATCAAACAAGCAAAAAAAGCAAACAGGAACAAGCACAACACAATTACAGGGCTGTGTATGCTGAATTATCCATTTAACATGCATGCAGAGTCACAATAGCTGAGGCTGGGGTAGGTGCTTTGCACAGGTAGCTGGTTTCTGTCAGCACTACTGATGCTATCCACTGGTGATGCTCTCATTACAAAAGCAGGCTCAAAAGCATTCTTGTCCCTGAGGTCTCATTGATGCTGAGCAACTGGATGTGAACATTTAGCTGTGTCCCAATAAAACCGTGGGTATTTGTTAATTACAAAACCAAGAAATCAAATTGACTTGTTTCTGCTGCCTGGAAATTGTGTTTAGAGCTGATTGGAAGTACCAGGAATCCAAAACGTTGACAATAGCGGACAAAGCACCAGCCAGTTTCTTGGAGGGCAGCTAAGTTTCTAATATCCAAGATTCTATGTCTGGTCCACTCACACCACTATAACTAGTCTACGTATCTTGGAGTGAAAAGACAAAATCCTCAATTTCTGATGAGGAACCAGCAAATCCTGGGCCTACAGGAGCTAATGCATCCTGCACATGTCAGGGAGTGCCCAACCTGGATCCAAACAGGTCTGGCCAGCAGCTTCTGGAGTCTACCAGAGCTTTGTGTTGTTTGAATATTCACAGTGAAGTATTTGAGAATGCATTCTCTAGATACTTGCTAACTCAGCTTTTAAATTATCTCACCAAACTGAGCAGTTGTTTGAAAGCAGAATATCACTCTGTTGAACTGATTTAAACGTCAATGGGGAAAAAGGCAGGAAGAGTAAATTTAGCCAGGATGAATTCTGTGGCTTGGGCAGCATGACAAGAAACTAGAAAGGCGTAAGTTAGTACAGGCTGTTAGTGCAAGGAGCATCAGCTGATCTGCAGCCAAAACAGCAAGCAGTTACCACAGCCTAGAGAAGTCTTTAGCTAACAGTGGGTATGGCAGGCAGATCTTCTTCCTCTTACTTATCTTCTTGTGCTCCTGGGCCAAAGGTGCCCTGAAGTTTGATGCTGTGCAACATCAGTGCCATGGTAACAGTGAAATAATTTAAAACTGCCACTGTTTTGGACCTAATAAAGGAGAACTGTTGCTCTAACGCTCTGCTGACTTTGTTAGGCTTGAACTCATATCAAGGTGCAGTATGAAACATAAAACATAAATTACTAGAGATAATTTGGGATATATATTTTTTTTCAGTTCAGTTCAAAGCAAACGATTTTTTAATATATTTCATTTACAGAATATTGCAACAAAGACTTTAACTGAAAAATTTCACTTGATTATCCTAATTTCTGAAATATTTCCAGGAAAACAATCATCGTTTATACTGATCAAGGCAGAAAAAAAGAGCCCACACAGTCTTACTGTGGAAGAACACAACAACGGCTGTAAAAAGTCTTTATAAAGGCTTTCCCTTCAGTAGTGTCATACTTCAAAAAGAGGAACAAAAACAAACTGTACAAAGGCTAAGAAATGTTAATCTCCTGTAGCATTAAATGTGCCATGAACAGCATGGAGCACACAGTGTTTGCTTAGTGCAATTAGTGAGATCAAGGCTGGTGAAATCTAAGAAACACATTAGCTTGTAAAGTTTAAAGGACTAGATATAATGGCTGGCATTGAAGTTATTGGTCTTCTTGCTGCAGAAATAGGGGGAAAAGGCTGAGCTCCCAAAAAGTTCAGACTGTTTAAGTAGTTGCCAAATGTATACAGTGCTCAGAAGTCATGGTCATTAGCTATTTACCCGAGCTTTGACCATGGAATCTAAGGAAACACAACAGATAATATCTTTAAATGAATCAAAAATTGTCAAATGAAGATAGTTTAGTCTCTAGTGAAATATAAAAGGCACATTATATGGTCCAGATGTACAAAATAGAAAGCATTGCTTAGTTGCTTAGATATTTATTCCCTTTTGTTGCTTGAATATCCTCCTTTTCTTTCCATCAATCTATTTTTCTCTAATTACTCTTACTTTATTTGTAAAGAATTTGGGTGTATGCCAAGAATGTGTTAAGGCTTCCCAGATGGGCATGGCATCTAGATTTGGCACTGGAAATTTTCTTCTATTCCTTGTTTCAGAATAAACAAGCTAACACTACCTGGCAGTATAAGACATTTATTTTAATTACTTAATTACTTGAGAAATGCTTTCACTGAACACTTCTGGGGGAAAAAAAAAAATACAAAAAAAAAAACAACCACAACAGCAATACCTGAAGTTTTTCCTGCTTTGGAAATAATACACTTATTGATTTTTATGTGTAGGGCTAGTGTAAGCATACCGAACTTGTTAGGGCATGTAGGGCATGTTGTCCACTATACAAAAATGCAATTAGTGCTGGACAGTTTTTGTCATATCAGTTAACAATTATTAGATTACATAAGAGATAAAAAAAATATTTTTTTAAATCATTAAAGTCAAAAGACTGCTAAAATAAAAGTATTTTCTTTAAAAAGCTACTACAAATCCCTCGACATGCAGATTATTCAGTTCTCCCAACATAAACCCTTCAAACATACAAAGTGTTCTGTCTCAAAACTGACCCTGATGTCCATCACTGTTGTTTATTACTCACATATTTCTAAGGTCAGAATTTAGACTCTTTTCAAGATTTCTCAAACACATTTCCATCATTTAATATTCTTTAATATTACTAACTAAGATAAAGAAGAAACATAGATTCAAAATACATGCATGAAAGTACCAACTTAGGCTGTCCTCACATAAATCTTACTAACTTAAGGTAACTAAAGGGAATGGGATCTGAATTAAACAAAATGATCCCCTTCTCATGCTGTGTATAAAATATGTCTACCCATTGGTTCATCACACGTTCACAGAATCACAGAATCATTTCAGTTGGAAGAGATCTTTAAAGGCCATCTAGTCCAACTCCTCTGCAATAAATAGGGACATCTGCAGCTCAGTCAGGTTACTCAAAGACCCTTGAACACCTCCAGGGGTGGAGCATCCACCGTATATCTGGGCAACCAGTTCCAGAGTCTCACCACCCTCACCGTAAAAGTCTTTTTCTTTATAGCCAACCTAAATCTACCCTCTTTAAATTAAAACCATTCCCTCTTGTCTTATCAGAACTTCAAAAAGAGTATATCCCCTTCTTTTTTAAACTCCCTTCTTTTGAAATGCTTCTTGTCAAGCTCCAGGATTTATGTTTGCCAAGATAAGCTGTTTTAATTTAGCAGAATTTTTTTTTTTCTCATGTCCCAAAGGAAAACAAAACTTAAGCTTCTCTATAGATGTAAGCAACTTTATTCCTGTGTCTCAGTTTCAGCAGGCATGAAATTGTTCTTTTTCAGATCATCTAGTACAATGCTATGTTTTAATTCTGGGAGAAAAGCAATATTGACAACACTCTGATGTTTATAGTTTCTGCTAAGCAGTGCTGTACAGAGCCAAGGATGTTCTCAGTGAAGGGCCCAAGAAGATGAAAATGCAACAGATTTGGAACAGCTGACTTAAACTGGCTGAAGTGATATTCTGTACCATATAACATCATGTGGGAGGAGTTTTGAAGAAGGTAGAAAGGCACCTCTCACTCTTCAGCTACTGGGGGGAATGAGTTGGGCATTGATCAGGCGGTGGTGAGCAATTGCTTGTACATTCACACATACATATATATAGTCATAATTATTATCCTTTTCTTTTTCCTTTTCTTAGTAGATAATTTTATCTCAACCCTCATGTTCTACTTTGGTTCTTCTTTCAATTCTCTCCCTGATCCCACTGGAAAGGAGAGTGAGTGAACGACTGCATGGTGCTGAGCCAACTGCTGAGTAAAACCACCACATCCTGCTATAGGAATATAGTACAGTATAAAAGGAAATGTCTCCACAGGCCATATGAAAAGGGCTATCAAGACAGAAGAAGACAACAGATAATCTGAGTTGCTCTAAAGCACTTATCTTTGGGTATGTTTCCTTTAATAGTTCTATTAATTATACTGACATAATATTCCAAATATGTTCAAATGTGGAGCACATGCCTTTGAGAGGATTCAGATAGAAAGCTTTTATCACTGCAGAGGAGAATCAGAAACAAACAAAAAGAGATGCGGATATTAATTTCAAGTGTATGACTGCAAAAGCTACCAATATAAACTATCATGAAACAAAACAGATTAAAACTTAGCATAGTTCAAAAATATTCCTGTAAAGTATTATCAGCCTACAAAGTAGTGGTCAGATCTTATCTGGAAAAGAATTCTGAATGAATATTCCAGAAGATAAATTTTATTAATTTAATATTTTATGTTGGTTTCAAAACAAAATTTTCTTGGAGGACAATGTAAATGGACAGTCTATCTAACAAGAAGAAGTAATCTTCATCGGTTAAAGAAATGAAAGCTGTAAATGCACTAAACATACATCAGATACTACTGAGGGGATGGAATAGTTTAAACTAAAACGGAAATAAATAGGCTTAAATTGAAGATGAGTTGTCTAGGAAATCTACAGAAAGAAGGCTCCAGGGAAAGATTTTCAAAGAAGCTATTTATATAAAAACAAACAGAAGAACTAACTTAAACTCACTTTATGAAAGCTATTATACAGCACAGTTTCCAGTTCCACCTGGGTGTGGTAGACAACAGTCCAGGAACTCCCAGTCTAACAACATAAATTCTCTATTTTTCCTCTTTCTTTAGCCATGGAAGATATTTTTCCAATCCACTTTGCAAAGTGGAGGTTTGAAAGCAGGTATCTGCAGCAGCATAATCTGATCTGCACAGGTCTTCACGGGGAGGATGCATGTAGAGATGCTCAGTACTCCAAAATGTGAGCTACGCTTTTTGAGTTTAATGTTTCATTTTTAGTTCCAGTGTTCATCTTATATAAAAGTAAATATGGACACTGCTTCCTTTCAGCACTGCAGCAGTCTGGTCTTTCATTATTTCTAATTAGGGAGTTTCTTTACTTTCATGCCTGCACATAACTTCTATTACCGTTAATGGAAATTCTGTTTGTGCACTGATCTGAGAACAAACCCTTCAGATATCATGTAAACAGCTTTACAGTTGACTGGCCACTGCTGACCAACTGTGCAAACTGATATCCTCAAGCACTACTTATCAGAAATTGTAGCTAGACTAGAAAAAATATTTTATGGGCTCTAAAGGTCAGTGTAGGGGGAAATAAATTGCTTATTTTACTATAAAAGCACCATGAAAGCATTAGTTTAGTTCACTCTAAATTAATGCTCACAGTAAGTCCTCCTGAAGCTGACAGAGCTGACTGAGATTTCACCCATCAGAGGTAGCAGGATTCATTCCCAAAGACAATCTAGCTGTCTTTTGTAGGTTAATCATACCAGCTCCATATGAAAACAAGGAAAGAAAACATTGGGAATAAACCTCCTCTGGGAAATATCTGTCTCTTTTCCCAGAACTCAAATTACAAGACTTCTTTTTGCAGTGATTCAAATCATGAGCTGAATCACTCCCTGGGTATAAGCCACTGCAGAGGAATCCTTGAGTTACAAAGTACATCTTTTGCATGATATCTTTAAAGAGTATTACGAAGTTTCATTGTCCTTTTCTAGCTTAAATTCTACAAAATGCATATAAAATTCAGTTCTGATTAGATAATTTCTGAAACAACTAACATTGGTTGGAAGTCAGGATTAATAGAGGTATACAGTAACGAAATGGCAATGATCATTTTAGGAAATTACTGATGTTCTAAAAGCAAGTGGTTTACATGGAATAATCAATTTAGAATAATTATTTATATCTGTGGAGCCAGAAATAATTACTATGGAAATAATCTACATTTCCTGCCAGTAGCCCTGCACTATTTCTCAGTAATAAACTATTTTGTTCCTTTCCCCAGGCAGTGAGGAATAAGTCCAGTAAAACAGTAAATACTGTTCTCATCTATTAATATTACTATTTTGTTATTTCACAGAAAGAGCAGAGCTGAAAACTAAGCAGCAGTTACGAGAATGCTGTTGAAAGGAAGAAAGAAGGATCAAAGGAAGGAAGGAAGAGAAAGGATAGTAAAACAACAAAGCTCTAAGCTTGTGATTCGACTGCCATACAACCTTGCTCATCATCATAAGCCTGAATACACACAAAAGACTTTTGGTGAAATGGAACCCTATAAAATATATGAAGAAAAACAAAGTTTTCTGACCTAGAAGGTGGGAATTACAGTATATCCCATGCTGAGCTATCAAAATTATTGTGATGCAGACAGAATAGTGGCACTGATACAACAATTTTATCCTTTATCCATGTTAAAAGTAAAAAAAAATAAAAATAAAAAAAAAATTGTCAGAGTGGAGAAAACATTGTGCAGTAATTTGTTTTCCTTCCTGAAAAGTATAATTACTTGGACACACGATATACAAATGAATTCCTTTTCATTCTAAAGCAGTAATCCCTATTGCTTTGTGATTCATTTACTTCGTACACTTCTCCTTTCTGACTATAAGAAAATTAAAAACAGATAACTTCACTAAATTCTATTGTTATAATAAAAACTTAAGCAATCTAAATCATAGTAGCAGTCCCCAAATAGCAGTGATCCCCATGAAAATAGTGGAATTGGAGCTGATCCTACATTCAGAGCTCTAAATAAAATGAGGATGAAAACATATCTGAGATAAAGATGTTTGACTTCGGGGAGGGGGGGGAAGGGGGTGAGGCATTGAATGCATTTTGCAGCAAATGATTTTAAGTACTCTAAGTACTTTTATTCCCCAGTCTTGGTGTCATTATGCCCTAAATTTCACACTGAGTGGAAGGTAGGTCAACCCAGATATAAAAACACACATATTATGATGACTTTATCTCCTGAGTATGATTCAATGGGACTTACTTCCATACGAATGCAAGCTTTTTTCTCCCTCATTCTCTTTCATCCAATCACATAAAGAAATGAAGCCCCGGTGAACCTACTTACCAGGTGGCTTTTTTTTCTTTACTTAGCAACAACAGCTATAGAGCCTCACTTGGTTTGGGTTTTCTCAAGTGCTGGACTTGTTAACACTCGTCAAAAGTGGAAAAAATAAAACTGCATTTAATTTCTTTCTCAATGTGAAAGGGTTGTGCAAAGGAACAGCAGATATCTAGGCAGTAACAAGTACAGCATTTACAAGTAAAACATTTACAACATTTACACTATCTGAGAAAAGAGACTCCAGCTGATGTACCATCTTCTTGGTGGGTCCTTCAACACATGACCATCAATATGTTCATGGGAATGAGCAGTGTTCAGTCAGCCAGGACCCACTTACAGCAAGTCTACAAAATTCACAGTGTTTACAAAAGATGTGGAGCATGTTTGTGGAGGAAAGAATCCCATTCTGCTGCCACCAAGGCACAGCAAACAGACGATAAACCTTTTCTCCATTACGAAATTGTTAAAACCACTAACTACGTCAGCATAAGTCACTCTCATTAATTTGAGGGGTAAAGGTAGGATTTCCAAACTGAAGGCTTCTTTTGTTGTTGTTTTTTTTTTGTTGTTGTTGTTGTTTTGTTTTGTTTGTTTTAATCAGCTAAATAATGAGCCAGGGGGTAGAGTTGCTTAACCAGGCCAAGGGAAGAAGAAAGCAGAATCATCTTAAAAGGCCAATCCAGGACTTAATAGCCTACAACAAAACACTAAGCAGGTCAGCTTCACGGTTCAGCAATTCCTAAAAGCCCTGTCTACTTCTCAACAGCTTATCAGCGGTCAGTGTATAAGATCTCCCAATGAGATCTGATTTACAGCACTAAAGGGCTTTGCGGCAGAAATGAAGGGCAGGAATTGCACGCTGTTTTCTGTGTATTCTGCCTGTACACACACACATTAAAAATAAATAAATAAATAAATCTGGGAAACTAAATTGGCCTCGGTGATAAGGATCTCTTTCATTATCACATGCAGGTCACAATGCCTGGAAAAGCTGGTTTGTTTTTTTCTGAGTCAAAGTCAGAGTTTATCTTGTTAAGCTATCTAATTGAACACAGCCCATGTGATACAACAACATTAAGTGCATTAAATGAGGAGACTGTGTGTGTGAAGGGGTGCGTTTCTGCATTCTGCTTGGAGGGTGCAGCTTCCTGGAAATTACCTTTTAACAGCTGTTTTCATGGCTGAAGAAAAAATATGCATCCAGTTTCTATAATACATTTTCTGTGCACACATACACACACACACAATCTCCAAATTAGTTTAGTTTGTTGCAATGGAGAAGCAATATTTCATCTTAAGCATAAGAAACATGTCCTGATCAGCATTTGCCTGGGGTAAATCTGGAATAATTTCATTGTTGTCAGAGAGGAACAATGGCAGATCTACATTGAGGCAACCAAGATCAAAATCAAAACTCAAATGTCAAGCAAGATAAAAGCACAAACAGCATGATTAAAACCACTGTTGCACAAGCCAGGGACCTGTGCAGATCTCAGTAAAGTGAATTATATATAATAACACTTACAAGTCTCCTAGTAATTTCAGATTTGTCTTTTTACGTAAATGCTTAAGTTATGATAAAAAACAGAGCTGTGTCAGTTCTTTTCAGTCTCAGCACATTTGCTATTAGCATAAGAAATGCTGCTTATGGCAGAGGCAGCCGTGCTTGAAATTTCTGAATTAATGGATTTGATTTCCTCTTGAGACAAACCATCAGCCTTTCAGTAATGGAAATAGATATAGTTGGTAAAACAAATAAAAAGCTGGGATGCAGATAAAATGGGTCTCAGTTTAAAATAGTAATGTTGTAATTGAAGTGAACAATTATGGGTTTGCTCCTAAGCACAAAAGAAATACCACAAAAATGAGGTAATGTTTTTGTTAAGTATAGTCATTTCAAGAAAATGTAGAGCCGCAGATGTCATTGTCTGGAAAGAGGAAAACTATACTTATCCTCCTTTACTGAGATCCTTTGATAGCATTCTGATAATTTTAATAATAATTACTAATATTAAACCTAAATTTCACATGGGGTGGTTGGGGGGAAGGGAGGAAGGAGAAGGAACAAGGGAGAATAAAAGCTTTTTAACTGGTTGCTAAACCAGAAAGGCTTTCTTGCCTTTCAAGGGATTTTGGTTATCAAAGATCAGAAGCCTGCAGTAAGAATTTTAGGAGGGCAGGGGGAGGGAAACAATTTTCTGCTGGGAGAAGAAAGACCTCTTGTTTGCACTGTTAGTCAGAGCTTTGATACTAGACAGCCTGCCACAGGGAGGGAAGGATGCTGGCAGTGCAGAAGGGCAGCTGTGAGCTGGGGGCCGGTGGGGAGTAGGCTTTGCACCTGATCGTTTTGCTGAGGAGGTTTTCTCTAACTGGGTTCAGCTTCTGGCTGGCTTTCAGCTGTATGCATCGCTGGGGAGAGAAGCAGAGATTTTCAGTGTGTGAGAGCCTTTCACGTTAACGTGTGATGGTAAAAGTAATGAAGCAGACCAAAAGCCACCAATGTGTCACCTCTAATCTGAGAATGCATTCATTAACGTTGAGCCATCAAAATGCTCTGCCCTGTCCTGTATTTCCTTTTCCTTTGTTTGCATGACCGGGGGCGTTCTCATCACAATTCTTGCCAGACAAATATTAATTAACAGGTCACAATAAGTGACGTGGCTGTTAGCAAAGTGCATAGCTCTCTTGCCCTTGAGAAGGGCAAGCCATCGGGACTTTATCTGGCACAGCCAGTGCTGCCCTCGGCTTGCATTTCTATCCATACATTTGTATTTACATCACTATGCTGCCCAACACTGGTATCTCTGTAATCAGCACGGCCTGTAGCTGCACAGTGCCATAGTTCCAGGAGCAAGTTTTCAGGCATTTTCAGCCTCCTAATTGCATTGGCAGGGATAACTGCAGTACGGCGTAGAACAGCCCAGGGTTCTGCTGCCAGTGCTGAGAGGGGCTGGGTCCCTCATCAAAGGCTGCAGCTGCTTCTTCTCCAGGAGCTTGTCGTGAGGAGACTCTAAATGCAATGTTTTGTTAGCGTTCATTATTTAATTATATCAGCCTCCAGTGGCCTGCATGGTATTTCACACATCCAGACAGAGCTCTGACATATAAATGAATTTTCTAAACTACTGTGTCAGGCATGCCTGTTCTGCAAGATATAATAGCAGCCTATTTACATATGTCACTCCAAAGTGCTCAGACAGAGATTTTACTGCTTTCTTCACACTCTTGCACTTATGTAAATACACCTACACAGTACAGGTGGATTTCTGAATTGTCAAGTAATTTCTTTCCATTAGGAGACAATTTTTGAAAGAAATTAAAACCAAGAGCATCGTGGATTAAATGTGTTTATTACTTTATTTGGTGTTTTAAAAGCTCTTCTGAAATGTTTTAAACAAGATGATGTGCACCCATGGAATTAAAAACACACTTAATCTGTGGAGGAAATAAAATTGTCTGACACAAAGATTTAAATCTTTATTTTCCTCCCTAGACACACTGGCTAGTGACACATAAATGTACTTTTTTTTCCTTCCCTTTGACAGAGTAATAAAAATCTCATTATCTCTGAATAGACAGCAATTTCATTATCTAATCTTTTTACCAAAAGGTTAGTTAATTAATCAGAAACAAATCCTGATTATTATTTCAATAGAATTAGAAAGACAAATCACCAGAGTATGGCTAAATAGGGCAAGCCTGTGGTTTAACCTGACTCATTTACATCCAAGTACAATGATTGTCAGGAGCTCGCAGCGAGCAAACAGCCCCTGGAACATAAGCCAGCAGATGGTTTTCTCTCATCACTAGCCTTTCCTCTCCTCTAATGCCTCTGATCCCATTACCTCACTGAATCCGTTGCCAGGGTAACTGTTAAATTGCTGTGAAAGGCATCATAATAAAGTAACCTGTCACACTGGCAATAAAAGCAGCAGAATTTTCCTGTTCACTGAACTTTTCAGCTCATCAATACTCACTTTATGGAGAAATTCAGCACTACACAGAGGTCAGGTGCAGGAATTATACCATGAGACTTTTGAAAAGCAAACCAAAGTTCATGTAAACATGGGATAGGTATAATTAAAGATAGGTATAATCAGAGATGCGCACAAGGCTAATGCTTTGCTACTCACCATAGAAGGTGAGGGCGAGATCAGAGATACTCAAGCTTCTCCCCTTTTTAAGCACACTCCATAAATAACCTTTACTGCAGGCTAGCAGGAAGGTGATTAATCCAAAATCATTTTGATGGTGTTTAAAAAACCGTAACCTCCATTGCATCAGGCTCCTTTCAGCAGCTGTACTCTGGCCTATTTGCTAAAGTGGATTTTGGTATTACAGAATAACTCGATGCCAGGATTCATTTAAAAGCATTTTCCAACACTTGTCTACATTCCATTGCTTTACGGACTTTTGAATCAAGCTTGATATCTTTAATGAGATTTTGCAACTTGTAGCCAATTTCAGTTGCAAGGGAACAAAAAAACCAATGCCATCACTTTCCTGATCTTCCCATCTGAAATTAGTCTTTCCAGTTTTCTACTGTAAAGTGTCCTACTGCACTTTTGATCCAAAAGAATAAGAGTGAGGTGTTTTTTTTTTTTTTTGGCTTTTTTTTTTTGGCTTTTTTTTTGTTTTTTTTTTTTTTGTTTTCTTATTTGGTCTAAAAATATATGTTAAAATATTTTCCATAGTATACAAAGGTAGAAGAGCTGTTTCCACTGATCTGAGCTGCATTTGATCTCGTCATGTGGAAAGAGCCTCCTCACTCAGGCTCAGAAGAAAACTTTAAGAACATGGATGAAAAAGAGAGTGCATATCTAACCCTTGTAATTAGCTATTTGCTAACTTTACACTTTCATCTTATTTTGGTAACACAATGGTGTTATTGCAGTAACAATGGTTTATGCAGCAGTTACTTTGTAATATGTGAATTTGCTCACTGAGATAACTCTCTCCATCTCTTTTTCTATACTTGCACATACTTACCTTGTTAAGAAAAATGGCAAGAATTTCCTCGAATGACAGCAAGCAGGACCTACATTGCCCACTCCAGCTGCAGGCCATAAAAATACATGTATTTAATTAGGAGCCAAAGTATACAGTCCTGAGAGTATGGATTTAAAACAGGACTTGTAACAGACGAGCTTTGTGTATGCTGTCTTTTCCTTCTGATCACCAAGTTCAAGACAATATTCTTCATCAGGCAGCTTGAATGAAGCCATTTTTGTTGCGTTCCTAAAACTTCTCTGAACTGCTGGAGCTCAGAAAGAACAGAAAGATTATGTCCTGACAGATGTTTCAGTGACTGCTTTTATAATGTTTTCATCTTCCTGCACAGACCAGCCTTCCTCCAAATTCTGGAAATCTTCAATGGAGGTTTGCATGAAAAGCAAGACAAGTGCACTGTAAATTCACACTCTTTAGCAGAGATGCATTTATTAACACACATAAAATGAAAACAAAAATAATGCTGCTCACTGGCCTAGAATGAACCTGGATCATTTCTGAGATTCAGGAAACTCTAAACCTCTCTGAATCTGGCACATATAAGAACTCCAGTATAGCTAAAACTGGAAATATGCCTTCAAACAGGCGGAAATTCTTGCTCTTTCCAGGTGCCCAGTGGAGTAAGAAATGCTCCCAAGAGATCTGCCAACCATTTGGATGGTGTAAAAGACCAGGTAATAAATCCTGTGCAGAATCTTTGCTTCACAGTATTTAATGCTTTAAAAGAGGAAATATCAAGAATGGCAATGTGTAGACAGGGCTTCAAGAAAGAGCAATTTTTTAATAGCTGCTATTGTTCTGATTCAAAGCTTACTTAAAACTACGAGCATACCGTATTGTTTGCACTTACGCTCTGGCTACACGCAAACATAAATGAGATGTTGACATGGATAGAGTGCTTCCTTTTAAAAATGTGTGTGAATATTCATGAGCAGCATTTGTTAGCTCATTTTTCCAGCTCTAGAAATGCACAGAGCAGGGCGTCTGTGCTCTGTGTGAGCATGCATGGAGAAGCCATTCTGTCACAAAGACTGGAGGGAAGTGGCTCTGTCTTCTGGTGGGAACTCCCACTCTAGACTGATTCTGCTTTCCCTGCAGCTGTATCTACATTTGCAAAAAACATCAGGGTTCTTTCTGGGCTGAATAATAAGTGGCTCAATTTTTGGATGGCAACGCGGATATATTGGCATATAGTGAATTCACCCAAATCTGAAAAGTTACAGTGCCGAAAGAAAAAACTGATATCAGAACAGCATGCAGTTCTGAGGAAAGAAAGAGGAATAATTGTGTCTCTCCTTGCACCAGATGCTGTGTGCTCACCACTGTCCTCCTCAACAGTACACCGTGTCTGGGTGTGGACCATGCAGCTTTTTTCTCCTGTGATTAAACTCATCCCCATGCAGTAGAACATCCCTGGCCGCAGATCACTGCAGACCCCCTGCAGCTCTATTTGCTGCCTGCACTGTGGGGGCCTCCTACAAGCTTTGTGCAAGCTTTTGGATTTCTGTCTTCCACTTTAATGTAAAAGGATGGGCACTGGTGAAAGTGGCACAGAAAGTGGCACAGACCCTGTTCTACCAGGCACTGCTGGAGCCTTCCAATCCACTGACCAGAGTCAGTCTCTCACTGCTCTAAACAGCCATGATGTCAGAGCATCTTATTCTCAAAAATAGCCACATTTTGTGCTTCTGGCGAGGTCAGGACACACTGTGTTGAAAATTTTCCTCCTATTCCTAGCTTGATTACAAATGAAAGATACAGCTCTGCCAGAAACAAAAATCCACTCCCTCCTTACCCCAATTTTTAGAGTTTATTCATTTTAGCTCTTTTGTCTGTTTGAAACAGGAATATTTTCCTTACTCCACTTCTCTCTCTGAATATTTCTCACTGTCTGTCATAGCTACCAGTAATGAAGATCAAGGGAGAAAAAGGAGTATAGGCACAAATTAAAAACATACTGAATTACTCTTTCAGTGCAAACTCTGTAGCAGGCCAAACTCAGCCACAGCCAGGGAGAAAAAAACCCACACTGCAGCAGATTGCAATGGAGTTGTATTGATTTGCATCAGTCAAGTAACCAAAATGCATCTATTAATCTTAGTGGAGTGAAAGAGTTGGGAAGGACGAAAGATCTGTCCCTCACGGTTACTATATGACTTATTTGATCTTTATTATACGTATGATCAATTCTGTTAGCTTAAATTTTTTTTCTATATCTCGTCCCAAGACAGTGAAATAATGCAAAAATGCAGCTCTCTTTGTTTTCTTTTTTAACGTTTTACTATACTCTATATATTGTTCTTTCTTTTCACCTACAGACTAAAAAATTACAGTTCTCAGATCCAGCCTGGTCAATTATATATTGTCAGTCACTTAGTATGAAATAAAAGTTTGTGATGCAAACAGCTATTTGTAGTTCTTCATACTGCCCAATACCGGAGTGGGGAAGGGACAACAAAAGCCCTCAACAACTCTTCATTCTTGATGTTGCTTCTATTTTGTGCTGTGACTTCATGTTCCCTAAATAAACAAGACCCATCAAAAGCAGTGTTCAAAACACATCCTCTTCAAACATTGGGAATGATTATTTCATCAAGTTTTGCCTTTCAGCAACAATGCATGTGGTAGCAGCTATGCAGTAGCACTTTCAGACCATGGATATTTTGAATCCAGTAAGAAACCTGTGACTCACATGTAAAGAGAAGTCGAAAGTCATTTTTACTCACTGAAAGTTGTGCTGAGACTTGAGAAGCTTAAAGAACTGACATAGCAGATGTCCTCAGCCACTTGAAGCTAATGTTCTACCCTCCCAATTTTTAATAGATTTTTGAAAATATTTGTAAAGAAATATTTCTAATAGAAATCTTCCGCAATTTTAGCTGACTGGTTTGCATCAGAATTTCACACAAAAGAGCATGCTTTTGATCCTTGACTAGCCTCTTTACCTTTCCATCTCTTCTACTTACTCTTATCTGCATCACTTTGGCTTCCATATTTTATCAACAGAAAATTCAATATCGCAGGCTGAAGATCAAAGATGAAATTTAATCTTCAGATTCTGCTGTTCATGCTTATAGACCAATCAAGTGCCATTCCTGCTCCCTGTGACAGTAGCAGAATCCTTGATTCAATTACAGGTTACAGTCAATGGGGATCATGCTTTAATCTGTGTACAAACTAAAGGATAAAATAGAAACATGTACACATTCTAAGTATAATACTTTATTATGGTTCAATGTCAAGCAGCATTGCCATAATACAGTCTGGTTTCAGAAAATTGATGAGATTAAACTGTCTGCTAGGTTATATCTGCCTGTTATATGCATACTAGCATGCATACTGCTCTGCTTCCCTATCTGACTCTCTCACAAAGACTCTGATCCACTACACATTGCATGATCACAAAAACTGCAGTGATTCTGAACGACTCCTAGCATTATGCAGGATTAGACCAGTATTCTAAACTTGATAGGATTTTTCAAATACCATTCACATACAAGATGCTATTCAGGGGATTAATTCCATTGAAATAATTGAAATTTTTTCCCAAGTGTTAGCATGTTCACATATAAGGAAGTCCATAATCAGTTTCTATGTTTACCACTGTCTTTTTAACACTAGGTGTCAGTTTAAAGGAAGAGGTAATTGCAGACAAGCAGGATAGTCCACAAATGTGACAGTATTCTACCATGCTGCTGTAAAGCATTCCCTGAGCTCCGTTATTGTTATTCCAATTATGGAAAGTGCTTAAACACATGCTTAATTTCAATGTGTTTCAAATATTATGGGATATCGGCATCTGTTTAAGTGCTTCCACGAACTGATTAACAAATGGTGATAGGAGCAACAGCAGAGAGAGTCCATTCCTGGGAGCAACAACTTCCCTGTGCAAATTAGGCACCTCTGGCTCCTGTGCCACACTTTCATCCTTCCTGCTTTCCATTCCTCAGAGCACACTGGTCTGAAAGCAATGAGGAAAGTACATAAGGGTGTCCTCATGCCTTCTCCATCCCCTTCCCACTCACTTCAGCCAACATTTGCTCCTTCCTCTTTGTTACTGAGGGCACTGTGTTGATCTGCAGTGCAGGGGATTCCCTTGAAAAGAACTTGGTTTGTCTCACTGCTGCAGTATTTTCATTGTTGAGACTTTTCCCCTCTCCTGTCCTGTCCTGTCCTGTCCTGTCCTGTCCTGTCCTGTCCTCTCCTCTCCTCTCCTCTCCTCTCCTCTCCTCTCCTCTCCTCTCCTCTCATCTCATCTCCTCTCTTCCCATCTCATCTCATCTCCCTCTCTGCTTTTTCCTTTCCTTTCCTTTCCTTTCCTTTCCTTTCCTTTCCTTTCCTTTCCTTTCCTTTCCTTTCCTTTCCTTTCCTTTCCTTTCCTTTCCTTTCCTTTCCTTTCCTTTCCTTTCCTTTTCCTTTCCTTTCCTTTCCTTTCCTTTCCTTTTTCCTTTCCTTTCCTTTCCTTTCCTTTTTCTTTTTTTTCTTATTCTTCTTCTTTTTCTTCTTCTTTTTCTTTTTCTTCTTCTTTTTCTTTTTCTTCTTCTTTTTCTTTTTCTTCTTCTTTTTCTTCTCTTTTTCCTTTTTCTTCTTCTTTTTCTTTTTCCTTTTTCTTTTCCTTTTTCTTTTCCTTTTTCTTTTCCTTTTCTCTTTGGAAGGAGAGTAAATCATCTTGGCACTGTGTGCAAGTACATGGCATCTCACCCAAAGCTCGTATCACCTACAAGCAATCAGTAACCCATTTATCAACCACCAGAACCATTTTAACATGTCAGGAAAAAAATACACTGCTTTGATGTCTAATGTGATTAAGGTTTTAAGCTTGCATTTATTAAATCTCCATGTTTCCTTCTTGTTATTTCCTTTGAATAGCACTTATAAAAAAATGTAAATTTAAACAGATCAATTTAAAATATACTGAAGAAGAAATAGGGAGTATCCTCTGTATAATTATGTTTCACACATGAAAAAGGGTCTTTCATGAGCTTCCTTTCCAAAGAAGTTCCTATGGTTCTCTCAAGTTACAGTTTCCATGCCAAGACACAACTGAATGGAAAGATATGTGAAAAAACAAACAGCTTGCTTCCCACTGGTATATCTAGAGCAGGTTTTGAGGGCTTACTTACAGTGGTTGCCATTTAAAAAACAGCATTTGTCAATAGGTATCATGCAGTTACCACAGTTGTTTCTTATTATGGTCTGGTACTTCAGATGCAGCTTGGTGACAGCTCTTGGCAAACACTGGCTTTTAAGTGGCAACGAGTATAATTGCGGCATTCATGAAAGGGAGCAGCGAGCAGTGCTGATTGAAAAGGAGCCAGGTATCTCATTGTGTGGGCCACTGCCATGCCTGCTTTCCCACACTGAGCTGCCAGTGCTGCCTGGCCCCAGCGACTGGGCACCCACTGCCCCAGCCGTGCAGCTGAGCCAGCCACAGCTCTCAGCTTTGCAGTGGGTTTTATAATGAGAGTGTTTTGAAAGGACAGGAATGAGAGGGCCCAAGCATGTTTCCAAGCTTGACATAAAAGCAAGACTCATCTAATCCGCTGTAGTTCTGTGTACAGCTTTCTCTGGTCTGATGGAGATCAAGAAATTAGGAGGTTCACAAAAATGGCATGATTCTGGGTAAATATAGGAGCAGGAATGAATTAACTTCGTGAAACAAAATCCACATTTGAGCTAAAATTCATATATTGGAATGATGTTGTCATATGAGCTAAAATTTTACATTGACATTCATAAAAATATTTACACTGAATAGAATCCTATTTGATTTGCAAAGACTGGTTCTGGATGACAGATTTAACTCTATCCATATACATCATTGTTATCCTTGCATGTACCATCATGTATCTATCATCTGTCAAGAAAGTTTCTATGGTCTGAAAGGGGAAAAAAAAAAAACAACAATGCCAGTTTGTTAATGAAGACTGTTCTCTGTGTTAAGGGGTTAATTACAGCTACACAAACCAGCTGAAATTCAGCACACTCTTTCACTGTACTGTGAACATAGCATATACAGTATGTAACACACTAATGTTCAGTGTGTGGACAGTGGTTTCTCTGAATAGTTTCATTGAAATCAATGGGCCTAACTTGCATAAGCAAGATCTTACAGGACTGGAGTATATTTATATTCATACTGAAACCGTGACTTCCTTGTTCACTGCTACTTAGATTGCCTTATTAATCTGCTGGTATCATCCCTCAAATTCATTGAGGCATATCCAAAGCAGTGAAATGAAGCATTGTCTGCAATCTGGGGGACTCCAAACAGTCACTTAAATGCAAATAGTGGAAGTCTGCTGAACCAAAGACAATTATCTGAGAAGTAAACTCGTTTTTTTCATCTATAAGTCATTATTTCTGCAGTGGTAGAGAAAAATGAGAACTAAAATATTTATGTCGCCTAATACCATACATTTCAGTGTACCATTTATGCCTTGCTGCAAGCTACCTCTCTGCACATTTGGCAAGGCAAACCTATATAAGAAAAGCAATACTTTCTGAAGATTGCTGATGTGTGTGTTTATGGATGAATAGCACAGGTACTGGCTGAAGTACAATTTTGGCTCATGATTATACATTCAGTAGACCTATATGAATGCATAGGCTAACCTGTTTCATCTGTGCACAAGGACACATTCTATCATTTAACTTGGATCCATAATTCTTGTTTTTATTGTTTTATCATCAGACCTGTATGATCATGTATAAGAAAATATCACAGTCAAGCAGAGACATAGGGAATTCTCTTAACATAAGGCCAATCCCCACATAGTCACCATGGCACCATGGCAGCTAGTGTGCCACCATCTCTAAGACCATCAGTTGTAAAGAAGGGAACATGATTATCATCTAGCACAGTTAAATTATGCATCATCATTTATTGTCTTTTTATCCGTGATAAACCTGTTTTCCTCAGACAGAAACATAAAATATTCAGGATAACCTTTTCTTCTACAATTTTAGTACTGAAAGTCATTCCTGGATGGAGTAGAAACAAAATAATGGGAGACAGTTTTTTTCTTAGATATGTGCTGTCTACTTGTCTTCTTACTTATATCTTCATCTTCTTTGTGAGAAAAATAACCATTAAGAAAGAGAAGTTGAAGTGATGATGTTCAGTTTCCTTCTCATAACAGGTCATGAAAATCTGGTCTGATTAGGCATGTGTGCACACACATTTACTCTGTCATTAAGTTTTGCTTTCATTGCCTAATATTTTTAAGTAATTGTCACATTAATTGCATTGCTATGTAAAAATAAATAAGGAACTGAAGTTCCCAACAGCTCCCAAGGAAAACAGAGCAAAGTGTCTGTTCCAACATTTGCTGATGTGTGTTTATGGCTATGCCACTTTACCAGGAAACGAGGCTATAATTAAGACCGCCCCACCTCCCCCTGAAAAAAAACAAAAAAGACTGATTAAAAATAATCAGTACAAAATCATTGAAAACAAAAATAAGTAAAAGAAATACAGACAAGTAGGAAAAGAAATTTAGGGCTCAATTTTTATGGATGTTTTAAAACTTTGCTGCTAATTGCTGTGGTTATTCTGACAACGTATCTGGGAAAGAAAAAAAAAAAATTGACTATTTCCTTGACAAAGAGTTAAAAGATAATCCCATCTGATATTGATCTCTTTGCAAAGTTCCAAGAATAAAGCTTCTGTTCAGCAGGCTTGTGTCTCCTCCCACATTTTGTTTCCCTGAGAAAAGAGTAATAATGAAAATGGAGCAATATAGCTATCATGCTGGGTCATGAAACTAATTATGTTTTGTGATGCTGGAAATTCTCCTTTTCTGTGCAAAGAGGCACTTCTGCATGATACATGAATGTTGGAAAGGCAGTACATTGTGCTCTTTCATCTCTGTCACTATATATTTATTCTGACTCTGCTCCTAAATTATTCATTTTCTTTAAGCAATCAATATTAATAATCTGATTTGCTCCCTGGCATTTTTAGTCACACTTCTGTTTAACTGACTGTAAATAAAGGTCACTTGGAGGCTTCCTGCTGCTGTTCTGAAGGTCCTTGTCTAATTAATTCCCAACACTTTTTTTTTTTTTTTTTTGTGACTCTGATTAGCAGTTGCAATCAAGTTCAGCAATTAGCTGCCTCCTTGCACAGTGATTTGCTCACTCCACCTCCCTGTATAAAGCTACATTTGATCATTACTCTTCAAAGGCATAAGGAGGAATTTAAATTCATTTGTTTTGTGTTCCCTGACCATGCAGAACAGATCGATTTGTCACTGCTTGTACATAACCTTTGCTCATCTACATCATACCTACTAATCAACCCCAATCCCTCCAACAGATTTCATAAACGTAATGAATGGCCTCTTCAACAACCTGCTTATGATACACCTAATCTCAGCCTCTTCTATACAGTGTTCAACAAAGAGCTACAGCTCATCAAATCATTCTTTAAGTTATTTAAGCACTCCTGTGGTTTTGGTCACATCAAATTACATTAAAAAGGGAGCCTGCTTCAGATTCAGTGGATTTATCTTTGTCAGAACTGAGGGACAAGTCCTCTGTGTAAATGCCTTTGGAAGGCATTCTAATTCCCAAGAAGACTGAGATCACACCTGTGCTGGAGCTTGAGAAATAATTATCTTTTAATAGTTAATTCCTAGCATCATGGAAAAGTTGGAAATTTCAATGCTTTGTTGGCTATTAAGAAAGATCGCAGTTAAGAAAGATGTCAAGTTTGCATCTGCAAGGCTAAATTGAGTCAATCTACTGCAGATGCTCTTCAGCACTCTGCATTTGAAGAGCAGGGATAAAGATATTAAGAATTATATTAAACATTTCAGCAATATCATGAGCTTTTTTATATGCTTCCCTAATTAGTCTCCATATTCTCCATTCTCATTACTGCATTTTTGGTAACAATTTGTAGGTAATATTGTTTGATGGGATATTTCTGGAAAAAAAAAAAAAATAAAAATCCAACACTACCAAAAGTGAAAACAACAACAGCTAATATAATACTCATATTCAGGAATTTTTTAAATTTTATTTTATATAAACTCATTGATTCTAGAGTTTCTAATTCCAATACAGATTTCGTAAGGATAGTTATTTCAGTTTAGACTGAGGTGTTTCCGTTGTCTGAACAGAAAAATTAACACATGCACACAACATATACCCTTCAGCTGAAGACTGTTTCAATGCTTTCACAGTTGTTGAATGCATCTACATGTTGTTGTCAAAGAAGTGACAGAACTACACTTTTGAGAAAGATGATCCTGGCAGTAGTTGTACCCACAATATTTTCTGTTAACATTATTATTATTTTGCATATTAAAGTCCTGGATAAATAAGTAAAAAGTAGAACTGACAAAACAATAGAACAGAATGAATGCATCTTTAAGACACAGCCAGACTTTGAGAAGAAAACATGAGTCTAAATTACTACATGCTGGGGATTGCATGAGATATGAACTGTCACCTTTCTTTCACAACTTACTGTCTATGTCTCATTTCATTTTGACTTGAGTTTGGATGCCAAGAAGTGGGAGGAGGGGAGTATCTGTCTGTATGTAGATTTAAGTGCCCTGAAAAGGACAGAGATAAAACTTTAGCCTAGATGAACTATAGTTACAATTTACTAAGCATATAAAAGCAGTTCCTTGAACCCGAGCATATTTCTACTCCTAGCACCTCTTCTGACAGCAGTAAGCCAGAGCATGCATGCCCTGAACAAGCAAATTTTCCTTTCTGTTCTGGCAAGCATGTTCGTTTAATCTCACAGGGGATCTGACAGCTTTCCCTACTTTCTAAAGCAATTCTTTAGCACTCATTGAAGTCTGCTGTAAGTGAAAGGCAGCAAAGCTGTCTAGCATTAGCGTGCTGAGACGGGCAACCAGGGCAGTAAGCTCAGACAGCCACCTTGCTCATAGTGTGATGCACAAAATCAAGGCTGGAAACAACTGTTCAGTCACTCTTGGACTTAATGTTCTTAATGAACACAGACATGCAATATAGTCTGCTTATTAGGTAGATGATGTCAGGGTAAATTACTACATAAAACATATGGTTCTTTGAAATTTAGGCATGCACACATAGCAGGGTATTTACAGATGCAGCAGTTAGGGATGTAGAAGTCGCACAACTTTCTGGTCTCATCCCCACAGGTGACCGTATTGGAACAGTTAAAAATTATAAATTCCTTGGAGCTACTGGAGTTTTGTGTCAATGAAATGTATTTTTCTCATTGTAAAAATATATTTTATTAAAAAAAAAGTTTTTTCTTGAAGAGATAAGTGATGAAATCTATAAATGAAAAATATGTACACACACACACAAAAACAAAACAAAACAAAACAAAACACCAAAAAACGAACAACTATGAAAGAACCAACAAAAGATGTTAGAGTAATAAATGTTTGTTTGAATGGTGAATTCTTCTACAGTAAATTTTTGAAAAATTTACCTGGCTTTTCTTTACCATCTCTTTCCTGTAGACATTCTGAAGTTAAAATGTAGAAACATGATAACTAGGTTTTGCTTGCTTATAATCTGTTGCATAAGATCACATGCCATTATTGTTTTTTATAGCACAGAAAGCATCCAATATACTTGGAGCAAAACACTCACTGTCTATGTAATCTTGCAAAAAAACCCAAACATTAGCTCTTCATCTTTGTGTAATAGTATTTATAATTAGTCACTGGAGAAGTAGTACTTATGAAAGACTTCCTGAAAGTAATTCCTTGCAAACACATAAAGGATTAAATAGATATTTGCTTCCTTGTGCTTGAAGGAGCAAAGAAATCTGTAGAAGGTCTGAATTCTTCTTCCTGGTTTATCTCTTACTTCATTCCTCAGATTCTAATGGGCACAGCAGTAGTTGATGCTGAGGAAACACAAGAAAAGCAAAAGTCATATGTGGGTTGGAAGACACTCTGCACCACACCATTTCTTTACTAACGTAACGGTTACTTAGGAGGATGGCTCAGTAGAATGAGACTTGAAATCTTTACTACTTAGTGGGAGCTCACAACCCCTTGAGAGGTGTATTAACCCTTTCTTTCTCCATCTGGCTCGAGGACAGTTTTACGCTGCTTACTGTGATTTTTTTCCACGACTTATCCCACAACAGAGCTATAAACCTGTCTTCTTTTACAATATGCAAAATTCGTAGGACAGTGCAAAAGCAGCATTTTACCTATATTTGCTAAACATTTGTCCTTCCTTGAAATCCTTAAGGCAGTTGACTGCTATATCATACAGAAGCATTGTCAATACTGTGAAACTTCATGATTATGGTGGGAGTGAAAGGCCTCGAATATGGCATTTAAACATGGCATATTGGATACTCTGTCTGTTAGTACAATGATTTAACCTAATGTCAGTGAATGGTAATGCCCATGGCTTAATTGACACAGAATTAACATGAATTTATCAAGCAACATGCAGATTAATGGTGATTTGGAAGGCACATTTAATGTAGATAGTCTTTTAATTACACTAGTCACATAGTGAAGATGGAGAAGATTTTTGTTGTTAAAATGTTCCTACATAGGTTTTTTTTTTCTTTTTCCTAGCACTCCTTTTGCCCTTTTCCTCCTGGCCAAGGCCAATTAAGTTTATGGACTTCACTGATATCTGTTTTGACAGTGAAATTAAGAAACTATAATTACATTATTTGCAAACAATGAAGCTCTTAAGTCTGTGTATACTTGTTGTTACTTGTTATGATTTCTTTCATTTCTCACATCCAAATATCAAAAAATAAAATGCATAAAGAAACTATGTTCATGGAACATTAAGTTTACATGAACTACTCAAATGTCAAGAAATGCTGAAGTTAAGGATGAATGCACAACTATAACAATGTCTTCTTTGAGTATTACAGTTGTCTTCAGCTATATGTCCTGTGTATTACAATAGTTCTGTGGTCACACAGAGCAATGTAAGATATATACCAGACAAATAGACTATGCAAGTCATCAGAATGAATGTTCCTCCTACCCAGGGGTATGAATACTATTTGATTAAAGAGACAAGAGAAATAAAATTATTTGTATCCTAAGAAAAAAAAAGGAGAGGAATCTTGATCTGTGAAGGCATTTCCCTAAGAGAATATAGATGATTGTGGCCTCATAAATTTATTTCTATCTGTTTCTACCTGCAAAATAATGGTAGTTATGGCATAGTAGAGTTCACAATTTCTTGCATCCCTGTGCTTCCTGGATAAGAATTCTTCAGGGAATGCAGCTGTCTGTTATCTATGTTCTTCCCTGTAATGGAGATGTAGTCTGAGCTGCATTGGAAATTTGATTAATTTGGGGATGACAAAGAAAAGAACCTTTCTGAGGAGGAGTTTACCAAGTGTAAATAATTCTGCTCTTTTCTTTTGCCTTCTTACAAAAACCTTCCCTTCCCTTCCCTTCCCTTCCCTTCCCTTCCCTTCCCTTCCCTTCCCTTCCCTTCCCTTCCCTTCCCTTCCCTTCCCTTCCCTTCCCTTCCCTTCCCTTCCCTTCCCTTCCCTTCCCTTCCCTTCCCTTCCCTTCCCTTCCCTTCCCTTCCCTTCCCTCCCTGTCCCCCCTCATTTTTTATTTATTTATTTATTTATTTATTTTTAATAGTCACTCTTTGGCATGGATGAAAAGGACCTGTATCCTAACAGTGGATAACTTGAATGACTCAGGAGTCTCCAGAGATCATTTCTTGATTCTATTAAATGTCAAGGAAGTGCCATCTTAAATCTTCATTACATGAAATATTTGAAGGGTACTCCACATGAAATCTCACTATTTCCCAGCCCTCAGCAACTCAAAGTATTGACAGTCTAAAAACCAGTATTACCTAAAAGATCTTGTTACCATAAAAAAGCATAAGCATATTTTACTCTTTCTTTCTAAAGGCAATGTAATGGAGAAGGTGAAGAAAAAAAAAAACAGCTTAGGAGTGACAGGAGCATTAGGTCTTCAGTAAAGTTTACAGAGATTCAATCCTTTCATCAAAAATCAATTCCTTTATTATTGCTGCATATGCATGGATCAAGAAAACTACACTAAAGTTTTATTCAGTGAAAGAATCCCATGGAACTAATGAAATGGAAGTGTAGTAAAACACATGGTTCTGAGTATAGTTAAAAGCTGAATAGGCAGTCTTGCAGCACCAGAGTGGTGTAGAAAATGATGCAAAGGATTTGTGCGAAGGTTGTGAGTATGTTTTCTCCTATGGAATTTAGGTAGTTAATTCTGGTCATAATTAATTGATTATGTAATAAATAAAAATCAGGATATAGACTTTTTTTTTTTTAATTTTCTTTGAGTCTGATAATGTTTATCTCTCTGTTGAACATTCAAATGGTGAGAGTGCAACAGCATACCTTTCTATGCTCCTATACCTCTATAGGAGTGCAGCAGTGAAGGTTCCTGGGCATCTGCGAGAAGCTGGAACAATTTTTGGCTCAAAGCTCTTTCAGCAGCAGATGTCCCCCTATGGACCAATGAGTCGTCACTGGATCCCTGATGGTGACCTTTCCTGCTTTATATCTCATTCTCTAGGATTCCTCTCTTTACTACCACTAACTTCACCATCTTTCCCACATTTCATAAATGCTTTGAATTTGTAAAATATTGGTAGGACAACATTTGGCCTCATTTGGTCTTAGTCTCTTTTTGGATATATATATAGATAGATAGGTCTATCTATATCTATATATCTAGATCTAGATAGAAACATCTCTTTCAAAAACTGGACTGATCCAGCATAAAATACCAGAAGCACACTAATTCTTTACTAGGCTCACCAGCACCACGCAAGCATTTTATTTACTCAGATTATACTATCAGTGACACTGATCAGGTTTAGACTGTTGTGTAATTATGAGCAACTTCTTATTTTGATATTCATGGTACAGATTAAAGAAGAGAAAACTCAAATGAGGATTTGTGTGGTCTTCCCATTCCATGGCTATTCTGCCAAGCAGGCAGAAGAATACCTCTTGTTGGTGTAGGCTAGGATTACCCTGATCTAGCTTTTCCTTCCTATCGTTTACAAGTGACAAAGGTTTATCAGAATCTAGCAGACAACTAGAAGACAAGAGGACAAGGAATACTCTCTGAAACCTTGTGGTAGAACAAGGCAAGAGCACTGAACAACTGGCAAGAGGTCACGGAACAGAATGCAAAAAGATTTCCTTAATGACTGAAAGGAAATACATACTTTACAAGTGAGCCTTCAAGACAAAATCATGAGTCATTCAGACAAGAAGAAGAGATATTTGAGTTGAAAGTGTCCCAGACAATAAGAAGAACTATTAACTTATATGAAAATAACATTATGAAGAGAACTAGAAGGAAGACCTAAGAAGGCTAGTTTTATAACCAGAGTATATTCATCTTGTATGTTCTTTTGCATGCTTTAATATTTGTAGATTGTCATCTCTCTGATGGTACATTTCAACTCTGGGTAATCCACACGTGATGGTATATTGCTTCTCCTGTTCAGTTTTAGTTACTTCCCTCTCTTTGATAATATCCAAATAAATCCAGTTTGAGTGTGAGGCAGAAGCATCAGGTTGAAGACTATGAAAAAATAATTACATAGCTACAGGAATGGATAATCTGTGAGTGGTAAATTAATCCCCAAACACTTACCAGTTTACTGGTAAGCCTCGCTAGTGATAACAAAATCTTTTCCTTACTATAGACTTCATATGCTAATTTTACAAAAAAAAAAAAAAATATATATATATATATGTATATATATATATATGGCAAATATCTTCACTTTAATATTTTTACAATCTCATCCCAAACTTATACACATACATGGATATCTCTACACACCTTAGATACTCCATTTGCAAAGAGAAGAGAAATTTCATTATTTTGAGAACACTCATCCAAAGATCACTTCATTTACAGGTTTTGTTTAGAGTCTTTTTTTCTGTTAGTTAACAAGTATTTTCCTTCTTTCCTCAATACATGATGTTAGAAAGTGTGTAAATTGACTATTTTGACTTGAATATGAAAGCTGTTTAATAAGCAACTATAGGCAAAGTCTTCAATGACTGAACTGCCGACTTAGGCTACTTGTAAAACCAGAACCTCCCTAAATACCAAATCATAAAATGGGGGCTTGATTGGTAATCATAGAAAGTACTCAACGCCCTTCTCATTTTCCTGTCTATTTTAAACAAGTTAAATAAGGATTTTCATTTAATTTTTATGCTTAAGAATCCATTGCCTTCATATCTGTAAGAATACTCTAAACCCACATGTGTTTTTCTTGCTTGGAGAATGGCAGAGCTCAGACAGTTGTCATCAGCAGTGCAGAGTCTGGCTGGAGGTCTGTAACTAGTGGTACTCCCTAGGGGTTGGTGCTAGGTCTGGTCTTGTTCAACAGGGATAGAGTGCATCCTCAGCAAGTTTGCTGATGATACAAAGCTGGCTGGGAGGAGTAGCTAGACCTGTACAGCCTGGAGAGTTTGATAGGAAGGAACCTGATGAGTTTTAACAAGAGCAAGCGTAGAATCTTGCACCTGGGGCGGAATAACCACATCCATCAGTACAAATTAGGGATTGACCTGTTGGAAAAGAGTTCTGCAGAGAAGGGCCTGATGGTTCTTGTAGACAACGGGTTGACCATGAGTCATCAATGTGCCCTTGTGACCAAGAAGGCCAATGGTATCCTGGGGTGCATTAAAAAGAGTATGCTCAGCAGGCCAAGGGAGGTGATCCTCCCTGTCTACTCTACCCTAGTGAGGCCACGTTTTGAATACTGTGTCCAGTTCTGGACTCCCCAGTTAAAAAGAAAAAAAAAACAAACAGTAACACAACAAGGATCTCTTAGAAGAAGTCTAGCAAAGTGCCACAAAGATGATTAAGGGGCTGGAAGGGGCTGATTAAGGGGCTCCCATAATAAGAAAGGCTGAATTAGATGATTATGTACAGCCTGGGGAAAAGAAGATTGAGGGGGGAGGATCTGATAAATGTTTATAGATCTGTCTGAAGACAGATGGATGAAGCCAGTCTCTTCTCAGTGTTGTGTGTAGAGATAGGACGAGGCCTAAAACTTGAACATAGGAAGTTTAACACAGACATGTGGAAGAACTTGTTTATGGCAAGGGTGTCAGAGTGCTGGAGGAGGTTGCCCAGAGAGGTTGTGGAGTCTCCTCCTATGGGGATATTCAAGACCTGTCTGGACACCTACCTGTGTGACTTCTTGTAGGAGTAGCTGCTTCAGCCACTGAGTTGGGCTTGATAACCTCTTGAGTCCCCTTCCAAACCCTGCAATTCTGTGATTCTGTGGTTCTATGATTTATCTGCTTGTCCCTTAATCCTTATCGAGAGTATCTCAACTGTCTTGTTGCCAACTGATAGGTCTGTACTTTCCAGCCCCTCCATTACACACAGCACCACTATTGTGTCTTTCCTTCCTTGTCTGTCTCTTCCGGAAAACCTGTAACTGTTCATGGCAGCACATCAGTAAGAGGACTCTTCCCAACAGATTATGCTTATATCAATTATATTGTAGCTCTGGGACTAAGCCAAGGCTTCTAGCTCTTCCTGCTTGTTCTGCGTGCTGCGTGCATTGGTGTAGAAGCATTTCACTGTGCTTCATTATACCCATCACCTTGTGGAGCATACTGAAGAATCCCACTATCACACAGACCCTCTGATTGTGTCATGCCATCTGTTAATTTACCACCAGCAGTATAGGTGCAATTCAGCTGGGCTAATCTCAACCCAACCCAGGCACATGCTTAGGCTCATAACAAGCAAGCCTGGTTTTATTCCTGTCCCTTTTCAAAACTAATTTAAAGTCCTCTCAACAAGCTCTGTCAAATACTGTTCTAGAATGCTTTTCCCCTTTGAGACATGTGGAACACATCTGTTGCCAGCAGGCATGGTATTGAATAAACTGCCTCACGATTAAAAAAAGAAACAAAATTGGTCTGATAGCACTAGCTGCTTAGCCATGTGTTGATCAGATGTTCCTCTCCTGCTCCTCTCACTATTTTTCCCTGCTTCTGAAGGGATTGAGGAAAACATCACCTAAGTTACTTCTCCTTCAATTAGCCATCCCAGCACCTTAAAGTTCATCTTGATAATTCATCTAAATCTTCTGGTTTCTCCCTTAGATTTCATCACTGTCAACTTGAACTACCGTAAGTGGGTAATAATAATCACAACACTATAGCAGACCAGGAGGCTTCCTGGTAATTTCCCTGGCCATAGAGGCAGCAGACTTCCCTATGGATAGGGCTAAATCAGCCTATTGGGCCCTCTGTTTTCCTCAGAAAGGAGTTGCCTATGACAACTGCCTTGCTTTTCTTCTTGGCAGAGGTAATTGTAAGGCATGGTGCTGACTGCCTTAGACAGCCCTCTGGGTGGATTTCTTCAACATCCTCACTTACACATCCTTCAAGTCCCAGAGACTCATACCTATTATTCAAGGGTATCTGAATAGGTAGGTAGGCTGGGAGAGGGGTTGTCTACTATCTGAGCAGGAACCTGTTCCTTTTCTTCCTTGCCACTTATGTCTCCTCCAGGGGACCAAAGATTTAGGAAAGGTGCTGCTTCCTTACATTTCCTGCATGTAGTCTTTCCCATGCCTTCCAGTTCATTCATAGCTCCTAATTTTCACTTTTCTTCCACTCAGTTCTCACTAATTTCACTCAATTCTCACTGAATTCTTACTAATTTATTCTCTGATCATATATGATCTGATTCAGAGCCAAGCGAAGCCCAAGAAAATGACAGAAATATTAGAAGGTGTAGACAGGTATCTCTTTTGTTTCAATGATTCATAGATATCTCTCTTCTATAACCCTCTATCTGAATACAAATCCCTAAATCCAAAATCAAATGTCTTACACTTTTTGTCCATCTCCATCCCGCTGGTCTCTGAGGGTTGTGGAGAGCCTTGGTGCTGTGCAAGCACTATTCAGCAATAAACAAAACACCAGTGAAATAAGAATGCTGCTCTAGAGACAGGTGCAGAACACAGCACTGTTTGGGCTGCTAAGGGGAAAGTGAGTTCCATCCTATTTAGATCCATTATAGGGTGATCCTACTGTACCCCCCAAAAAGGCATTAATAGTCTCATTATAATCTGACCAGGCCTATCATGTCTTCAAGTCTCTATCATTTTCCATATTCATTTCATATTCATTTCATATTCATTTCCATATCATTCCATATTCAATTTCCTTTTCTTAATTCTGACTTCAAAATGGAAATTTCTTGATTTGCTTAGCTGACTACTTTTTTTTGTTGCATTTGTCTCTTTTTTTATTCTTTGTACTTCATCCACTGTGTTTAGCACCAAACTCCTGCCTCACTCAAATTTTTATGCTTCAGCTCTATAGTTTTCATGTAATTCACAAATATATTTAAAATATTCCTTCCTTCCTTCCTTCCTTCCTTCCTTCCTTCCTTCCTTCCTTCCTTCCTTCCTTCCTTCCTTCCTTCCTTCCTTCCTTCCTTCCTTCCTCTTTCCTTCCTTCCTTCCTCTTTCGCTCTCTCTCTCTTCCTCTCTTTTTAAGATGCTCGTAAATCTTTAGTTTCCAATTGGGATTCCTAATACTCATAGAATCATAGAGAATCACAGCCACTTGCCTGTTAGCCTGTTTCAATGCATTACTGTTCTTTCTGAGAAGAAACTTCTCTTAATATCTGTCTCAAATCTTTCCTGGCACAACTTAAGGTCATTCCCTCTCATCCTATCACAAGTCAACTGGGAGAAGAGGCTCTCTCACCTCACCACATCCTCTTTTCAGGTAGTCGTAGAGAGTGACAATGTCTCTCCTGCGGTTTTCTTTTCCAGACTAAACAATCCCAGTTTCTTCAGCTGCTTCTAATTAGGCTTGTACTGCAGATTCCTCACACAACTTTGTTGCCCTTCTTTGGACAAGCCCCATGGCTTCAGTATCTTCCTTGTAGTGAGAGGCCCAAAACAGAACATAGAACCTAGGATGCAACTTCACCAGTGAGAAGTACAATCACGTCCCCAGTCCTTCTGGCTACGTAGTTTCTGATACAAGCCAGAATGCCATTGGCCTTCCTGGCCACCTGGGCATACTGTTGGCTATCAAGTAATACTCTCAGATCTTTCTGCCATGCATCTTTTCACCTACTCTGCTCCAAGCGTTTAGCAATGAATGGGGTTGTTGTGACCAAAGTGCAGGACCTGGCTTTTGGTTTTATTGTTCTCATAAAATAGGCCTTAGGCCATTGATTCAGCCTGTCCAGATCCCTCTATAGGGCCTTCCTATCCAGGCAGAACAATTCATTCACAAGATGAGTCACCTGGCCATAAAAGGAGATCAGGTTAGTCAGGTAGGACCTGCCCTTCATGAACCCATGCTGCCTAGGCCTGATCCCCTGATGGTTCTGTACATGCTGTGTGATTACATTCAAATTGGCAAATCTCCAGTCATCTGGGATTTTTTTAGTTGACCGGGACTGATAATAAATGAGAGAAGTAAAAAAGGCGTTGGGAACCTCATTCTCTTCCTCATCCTCAGTGATGAGTTTCCCTGCCGCATGAAAAAGAAAAAAAGGGACAAAGATTCTCCTTGGTCCTGCTTTTTTTTGTTAATATATCTGTATAAATCTTTTTTATCATCTTTAGCAATGATGGTTTGATTGAGTTCTTGGTGGGCTTTGCCTTACTAATTTTCCCTCTGTAGATTCTAGTAATGTCTTTGCACTCTTCCCAGGTTATTTGTCCTTTCTTCCAAATATATTAAACTCTTTTTTTGCAGAGAGTTTCAGCAAAATCTTTTTTCAGCAAGTCTTTCAGCTGGTCTTCTTTCCTGCTTGTTCATTTTATAACACACGGGGACAGCCTATTCCTGCACCTTCAACATTTCCTTCTTGAGAAATGTCCAGCCTTCTTGAAGCCCTTTGCCCTTCAAGACTGACTCCCAAGGGATTCTCCCAGCCAATGTCATAAACAGCTCAAAGTCCACCCTCCAGAAGCCCAAGATAGCAGTCTTGTTGGCCACACTCTTGTTTTCACAACAGTTGAGAACCCTGTTATTAATTGGTCACTATGCCCAAGACAGCTTCCAACCACCACATTTCCCACAGTCCTTCTCTGTAAAGATCCTCTGCAGGTCTAGTAGGGTACTTCCCCTGCTAGGCTCTCTTCCCTGCTTTTTCAAGAAGTTACCTGTCACATAATCCAGAAACCTTCTAGTTTGTTTCCTTTCTGCTGTATTGTATTTCCGCCATACATCAGGGAAGTTGAAGTCCCTGTGAGAACAAGTAATTACATGACTTCTGCCAGCTGCTCATAGAATGCTTCATCTCTTTATCTTGTTGGGCAGCCTGTAGCAGATCCACACCAAGATGTCAGCCTTGTTGGCCTTCCTCCTGGTCTTTCCCCTCAAGGACTCAACATCATCATTTCCAGCAGTGAGCTCTACAACATCAAAACACTGCTGAACACAGAGAGCCACTCCATCACCTCTCGTTCTTGACCTATCCCTTCTGAAGAACTTATAGCCTTCTATTGCAGCATTCCAATGAGAATGATCTCATTATGTCTCAGCGATGGCTAACAGGAGATCATTTTCCTGCACAATGGCTACCAGCTCCTGTTTTTTGTCCACCCTTCAGCTGGGCTATTTGTCTCACTCTCAACCTTGGCGTGCTGTCACAAGGCTCATTTCTAGTGAGCTTAGTTTTATCCTTTTCTCTCTTTAAACCTAGTTCAAAGTCCTCTGGAACAGCAAGCCACTTCATCACATAGCTGTTCTTCCTTTCATGTTTCCTTCTCTTTTCTGATTTTAAATGTGTGTTGCTAACTTGATATTTATTCACTTTTTTTTAGTACATTTACTTACTTGCCGTGTACATATGCCCTTCCTCTCAATCATTCGTTTTATGTTTTACATATAAAAATAAAGCACAGATTAGTTAACAGGTATAGCTCTCTGTCATGTGTTGCTTGTTTATCATGAAAAATGTTAATAATCCTTAACAGATTTTAGAGTAAGTAAATCTTATCTGTCTCACTAATCTCTACATAAATATATTCTGTATTCTTATATGATTAAAATTAACTTGGTTTTGGAGACAGTAAAATTGTTTTAATTTTTATGAGCAAGGAGATACAATTAAAAATGAGGTCGTTTTAGCAGATTCCTTTTGTTCTCTATTGTTCCTTGGTTTCTGAAAACAACCACTTGGGAAAGGACAAAACCCTTGGGAAGAGGAAACAAACTAGTAATGGAACTTGAGGGAGAGAATAAGAAGGGACAAATAGAGATCAAAAAGCCATTTTTTTCCACCATGACTGAGAATAAAATGTCTTTTTCTAGAGGTACAATCCAACATGAAAAGAAAAATATCTAAATATTACATGTGTAGAATTATTTCTACAAGAGTTTTTAGAGAACTTGATACACATCTATATTCATGGAATCTGTATTTGTTAGAAACATGATATGATTTGCAAGTCTTTTTATAGTCTTTACAAGCACTTTTGAGATTGTATTATATAAAGCTTTCTAGGAGTAGTCTTCTATGAGTTTCTTAGTCTTTGAACACCATCCTTGCCACAGATTCACTACACTTCACACACACTTCGCTCATAACTAATTCTCATTGTTTCAAAATGTACAGGATCTCTGGAATGTACTATTATAAAACTACACATTTTTTGCTTTCCTCTCATAAACTAAAAATCAATAATGAAAATAAAATATATTACTTTTTAATGAAGTTCTTTTAGTTATGTTTCTCCTAGTGAAATTGCAATAAGCTGGAGTAATATTTGTTGTTTTTATTTTTACAAATGAAAGGGTATGACAGAAGGGAGTGATCTGGATATGTCAGTCTTCATTAAAATTTGTGTATATAGATATGCATATACAGAAACACACAGAGGTGCATTTATGTAGATAATTATAAGCTCAAAGTTACTTTAAAGTTATTCTTATCTGTACAGAAATGTGTAGAAATTTTCTCCACTCATTAAAATACTGGGAACCTATGTATTATTTTCACCAATTATTCTGTAAGTAAATGCTGATTTAATCCTGTTTCCCTAATTGATTCTCTTCTGTAGCTCAGTCTGAAGCAGCTCAAATGAAGAATGGACATTCAGACAGTCTTCACTTTTGATATGGAGAAGTAATAACTGCACAGACTTCAATTTTGTGATATTTCTCTGCCATTTTCTAGACATCTACTAATATGTGATGTGCTACTAAGGGATGTGTTTTAGTGGGAAAATATTCGTGGTGAGCAGATGGTTGAGCTGGATAATCTTGAAATCTTTTCCAACCTTGGTGATTATATGATTCTATGTCTCAGACAATTCTATTGATAACCCAACCAGTGCCAAAACTCCTGGCTACCCAACAGGCCACACTATCCTTTGGAAAAGGTTGCTCTCTGTGTAGCCAAGTCATTAACCTAGAAAACAAAGTTTTGGACTTAGTCTTCCTCTCAATAGATTGTTGTGGCAAACTGTCAGAGTTGTTTAAATAAACCAACAGGCTTACCATAGTTTGATGCAAGAGATTATACCAGCTGCTCAAGTTTACAGCCTGAAAAATGTAGAAAGGCATCACCAGAAATCCATCTGCAAATAGGACAGAGAGAGACCAGGGGAGACTTTAAGCAGTAAATGTGATAACAGAAGCATGCAGGAGCTCCATCAAAATGAAAGAGAGAAGAAAAGGTAGGGAAGAAGGTGATCATAAAGGCTGCAGGAAGAATTGTGCTGAACAATGGGGATATGGTCAAGAATGCTGCTGTGGATTTCCTCAAATATTCTGACTTGTGTTGGGCAAGCAACTGAATCACTACTTGGGTAACCCCCATACTTTTAACTGCTTCTAATCTGAACTGCGTCTGTTGATTTGTTTGTTTTTCTTCAGCCTATATCTGCTCTTGAGAGAGCAACATTTCGCAAGGAGTGAGCTGACAACAGAGCAAGAAAGCTCTGGCCTTTGCTTTAACACATCCCACGCTCTGGCATCTTGCAGCATTCCTCGAGTGGGAGTTTTGGGAAGAGAAACTGTGCTACTCATACACAGATGGGATTCAGAGATTTTGTTTGTTTGTTTGTTTTGTTTTGTTTTTATGAAAAACCATGCACAAACAAACAGCATATTTAGGAAAAAAAAAAGTGAAAAAGGGCATTTATTTGGGTTGAAAAATTCCCTTCCTCCTACTTCCTCATCTGATTGTGTTGTTAGCAACCACACCTGTCATGAAAAAAAAGAGGCAGAAGAAGGTCTCTGAAAATACATGCTTACAAAAAAAAAAAAAAAAAAAAAAGTGAGGTTGGAAGGCAAACACAATAAGCAGGAAGCTTGACTGGGCTGCTTTGCTAACAAAACATAGCTGAAGCCTACAGGGCTTAACAACTTGACTATTGGGGATTATTTGGCAAAACAGCATGTGGAATAATACAGTTTACTTTCCTGGACTGGTGGATGGAATTAATTGGACATCAAGTTTGACTGCACATGTCTAGCCTGGGATCCTTCCTACACGTCCGCCTGTGGGTGCACTGTCTATTTAGCTATGCTCCAAGTTCATGCTGTCAGGATAAAATATGTGCCACGTGGAAGACTGCACCCTCTGCCTGCTGAAGCACCCTAGCAACCCATTCATGGTGGTCACAACCACCATGCTTTTCTGTAAAGTCTGTAGACTTTCACACAAGTTGAGGAATGGAACATTTATTTAAAAAGAAAAAAAAAAGAAAAGAAAAATAAAGCATATCTATTCTCTTTTTCCTTCTACTTCACAGCCCCTTGCCTGAGCCCATCAGATTATGGACCCCGATACCCACAGCTATCAAGATAAAGAATTTGCCTATCACAAGATTACCTCATTGCAAAAAGACCTTTGGTCTGCCCTTTGAGTTGATGGTAATTCTCCTGTGTCTGTGGTAAGGATATACTGCATCAAATAGTAATCCTGCTGTTCATGCAAGGAAATGCCATGTGAAATGGGAAAAAGAGCATCATTGTAAAAAGAAGGAAGAATGGAAAAAACTTCAAAGAGCTGAAAAAGAAATAAAGAGGTTCTGTTTTTGTTTCTGTTTTCTGTCAGCTCAGTGTTTTTCTGATATTAACTTACTGCTGCTTTCTGAACACTCATTTTAACTTATGTGAATGAGAGAAAATTAGAAGAAAACTGTGTGAGATTTGCGCTTGTACTTTATGCATAACAGTTAGGCATATTAGTGAATGACAGAAGTGACACACAACAGTTAGACAGAGAGGAGAGTAGGATTGCAGCTCTATTTGACAGGCTCATTATGACTTTGTAGCTTCTTTGAACAAAATTTTTCACACACACTCTTGTATTTTTTGATTAATAAAAGCAGAAATTCCTTAAAATATTCTTATCAATTATTTTTGCTGTGACAGTGTGAGGGAACTGGAATAGCTTAACTGTAAAAATGGGAGATTCAGAGGGCAGGATGTGCACACAATAAATCCTTCAAAATATTTTGGCGGGCTCTAGGATGTGTAGGTTTCTGTTTATGCTTCCTTCTCGAAGAGCAGGACTCTTCTACGCAGATTAAGATTTCAGAAATCCCTTTTGAATTTAGTGATTCTGCAATTCAGTTGCAGACAGCATATTTGAAGTATTAAGAAGATATAAAAAATGCAGCAGCAGCATCTCTCTGCTTTTTCTGAAAATGCAATTATATTACATGTTCACTCATATAAATTAAAGTCTTTTTTGACAAAGCCCTTTTTTCCTCTTTCAGATTAATAATCTTCAGCACTTGCATGCTGTCTAGCAATCAGACTTGTGCCATAAAACATGAGAGTAAGTTCAAGGACCATTTAGCAAATGTAGTTCTCTTTAGATTCATATAAATTTAAACACACATCAGCACTGGTGTGTATCAATATTTATATGAATTAATACACCCCAAATATATTTTATATAACATATCAATTCACAAAGAATATATAAGTTCTTTCTTTCCCCCCACAGTGACTCAATACATGATTAGACACAATAGAAGCCTCACCTTATCAAACAAATGCATTTGAGAAGGCTGTCAGTGGTAACTATGTAGAGATATAACTCTACAAAAGCATGCAGTTCTCCCAAGTTTGCTCTCATAAAAGATTTATTTCTATCATAAACTGTCACCTTTCCCTTGGTCCTCTGACATTACAGTGCTGTCACATCCAGCACAGTGGGGTGGCTGGGATTTTTTCTTTTTTCAAATACGAAGACTGACAGGCAGTTCACAGTGCTAAAGAACAAGATAGTACCGCATATATAACATTTATACCAGCTGAATGGCTACAGCAAGTAAAGCAATAAACTTTCTACTTTTTTCAGCTATGGAAAAAAAAAAAAAATCCGAAAGAGAATGAGCCATATGAATATGTTGTATGTAAAAAATATTGACTTGGTTCAGAACAGGTATCTTACCATAAAATCATTTCCAATTCTCATTATAATTTACTAACTTCTTTTTTGTTTTTTTTTTTTCCTTGTATTTTGATGTTGATACTATATTGTTCATGTACAAATCGTATGTCAGAACAAAAGCAGTATTTGCACCACCTTCTCAGCATCTAACTCTAGTAGTGAATGGCTGCCTCATCACTACCAATCCCTCTTGACCGTAGAGGAAATTTAAGGTGCCTGATTTGTGCCACTTAACTGCACCTACAACTGAAATGGAATGGGTATTATAAACTCCCTCAATGTGCAGTCTGTTCTGAAAGCTCCTATGTGGCATTGTGGACTGCAGTCCTTATTTACTGATTTTTACCAGTGCTCATCGTGAAGGACGATATTAATGATACAGCATTTATACAGGTCTCCTTATTGTGACCTTCTATATGCCTAACAGTCCTGACAATCTACTCTACAGAGGCTTGCACTACCTAGTAAGAACAGATGGATTTCCTTTACAATTGAGGGTCAAAGATAAAGGAACGTGTTCTTAGATATGTCAGTACATGAATTAAAGTGTAGTAATGAATTTGTGGTGTACTTTGTGACTTTATTTTAGACCTCGACCTCAATATCACATTTAACTAAGAACAATCATAGGTCAGAAATTAGAAAGGTTTAAGCAATCTTCTACTCTACCAAGGGACTGTGATTTAATCAATCTGATTTAACATGCTCCTCAAAGCTTAGGGAGCATTAGACTATTAGTACTAAGAAAGAAACTGTCACCATAGTTACATCCACCCTGAAAAAGCACAGTAAGGCTTTGGCGTGCAGTTCTTATGCTTTGCAGAAGCTTGCAGTCTAGCAGTTTTTAATGCTACTTTCCCCCCCCCCCCCCCCCCCCCCCCCACTATTTTTAGATGAATGACTATGAAAATCTTCTGATTTTCAACTGTTTACAACATGGCTATTTTGAAGAATTACATCATTCAAGCAGTATGTTTCATCATCCACTGGGAGAAAACCCAAATACACAAAAGTATATGAGTTAACAAGTCACATATCTCCAAGTCCCTGAGGGTCACACATGGGTGGGACTGCTGGGAGACAGACTGTGAGTACCTGAGAGTGGAAGTGGAGAGTTCCTTCATGTCCCTGAAAGTGGCGAAGTGGAATAAGCAGTCATATAATTGTGATACTCTAATCTTTTCCCTTTAGAAGGCAAAAGAAGAAGGAGGTGTGAGGAGAGAGCGCCAGCAGCTGGCACTTGACCTGTGTGACTATTAATTTATTATTATCATCCTAAGTGCATTTACAGTAATTCTAACCTTAGCCTATTCCCGGTAAATGCAATGTTTGCTTTTCTTAATTTTTTAAAAAGATGATAAACATTGAAATGTGCCAGCAAGATGGAAAGTGGTTTGTAGTTTGTAGCATTGTAACAATCCTAGAGGTTTTGGTAATGCTTTAAAACAAAAAAAAAAATACAATACATTTTACATTAAAATGATGCTGAAAATAGAAGGTTCAGGGGTGAAACAATGAAGGCCAGTGAAGACAAATCCTCCAGAAAGTCTGTGGAAAGTCTTGCTTTTATAATTGCTTAAGATCTTGCCTGCATACATTTGACCTAATCCCAAATAGAGCATTTATGATTTCATAGCAAGGAATTTATATTTTAGAAATGTGATATGTCGAGGTAAAGAAAAGCATTCTCAAACTTTAGAAGAGTTACTTGGAAATTGCAGAAAATTGATAGTTATACAGAATACCTGAACGTATCAGCAAAAAGTAAGATTACACCTAGGAAACATTGGGCTTGAAAATGCCTGGCAAACATTTTGCAAGTTAAATACTATGGTTCATAAGATCAAAACCCAGGGATAAATCATGTCTCTTACCACATATGACCCTTGGCTCCATATCACTACCAACGTCATTTGTCAGTTTTAATACTAAGGCTGAAATGGGTGAAAGACAAACATGAAAATCCATTTTCTCTAATGGTAATAAACTCAGTATGTCAACAAATAATGTACTATGTGATTAACAGAGAAGATCTTCCAATAATTTTCCCTGAGTCAATACCATTGCAGTAAGTCAGCAATTAGTAGGAGCTTATATAAAATCTCTTGAGTGACAACACGAATCTCTTAAGTAAAGAAAAATAAAAGCTGCCATTTTTTTTGATACTCTTATTTATTTATTTTGGTACACTTAGCCATAAGTCTTCACTTTTGTGCATGAAGGAAAAGAGAGAAGTCGATATCAATTTCTAGAGATATATTTCTCCCTAAAATGACCACACAAATTTGTAGTAAAAGAGTCACGAATTTAAGTTTTCTATAGTCTGCTTAAATCTTCTCCAAAATTTAGAGGTATCTGACAGTAAACTAAGACAGTCCAGAAACTGAAAGACTAGGAAATGAGGTGATTAATTAGTCTTGATTTCCTTTAGTGTTACAGATTACAAGCAGTTAAGTTCTGAATGTCTGCAAAAATTCATTTGCATATAAAACTTAGTAATAGAATATGTAGATTAATATTTTGAATAATGAAACCTACAGAAAGTTTGAATGAGAAACTATGTCTGAGTAAGAGCACATTTTGTATATATGATCTCATTTCCCTTTGAAAGTGGGGGGATTGTAAGAGTCTGCACTGTGCTTTTATAGAAGTGTTGTAAAAATATCTATATTAGTCAAACTACACATTGAAAAATGCAAACTGCTTTCTGGTCTATATTACAGGGATTAAGCTGTAACTTATTTTAGTCCTCTCTCTTTTTTTTTTTTACTCTTCCTAGACTTTATCTAATAATTCATTAAAAGCATCCAGCTAGGTCAACAAACTGCAGATCCGGATGGGCATATTTTCACAAGCCTTTGAGAGGAAGGAAATAAGAAAAATTGCAGACTAAGTTATACTTCTTTGTTCTAACAGTTACAAATTTTATTTTGAACTGGTATTCAGTATCTGAATTATTGCTGATTTTGAAAGGAATAACAAAGCCAGATATCTCAGTGCCGATTGATTTCTTCCTTCTGGTTCTCTTTCTTATCAACTGTTCATATTTCCTCCAGCTAAGCATATTTCTCAATGTTTACCTTCCTAATCATGAAATTTTTAATGATCTCTATCAGTCACTACCAAGGGTTTCTGAAATTGTTTTTTATTAACAATGTAAGAAATGATTGTTTACTTACTAATGATAACTGAATATGGATAATCTGAAATGTAAGAGGTTCCTCTGTTTTAAATTAGAGTTTGTGAATGAGAAAACAGAGAAGAAAAATGAACTATAAGGCACTTAAACATTTCTCCAGGTGGTTATCAGAGAATTAGAATTCACGTATTCAAGTCTAGATATCAATTAACTTTCAGATCTCCAAAACTGATGGCATTTTGGCATTTGCTCTAATTTCTCTGACAGGTCTGAATTTCACTTTATAAAAGATAAAAAGTTGTGAGAAGTAATTTTCAGACTAAAAAACAGATGATTGGAGATCCAGTCATTATTTGTTTGGTGTTTTCCAGGTGTGTTTTTTTTTGTTGTTTTGTTTTGTTTTGTTGTTGTTTGTTTGTTTGTTTTTACATCTATTTTATTTCTGTTAGTGCTTTAGGACTGGGATTTTTTCTCTGCTACTGTACACAACAGTACATACAGTACAACAGCGGAATTGTATCATAGAAACGTAAAATGGTTTTGCTTGGAAGGAACCTTAAAGATCATCTAGTCCCAATCCTCTTGCCATGAGTAGAGACACTTTCCACTGAATAAAGTTGCCTCTGGCCCAATCCAACCGTGCCTTGGACAGCTCCTTATTTTTTGGTTTACAATCCACCAACTGGGATCCAAGATATCTACATTATCCAGAGACTTTTATTTTGTTTTTTCATCATTTTTGTTCTTGCTTTAGTCATAAACCTAGGAAATACCCAAATTCCTTGGACAGCATCATGTATGGGGCTGCTGAATCACGGCCTGAACCTCTGATTGATCACCTCAGGTGAGCAATGAGTCAGCCATGGGAGCTGGCTCCACCTCTCCTAGACCTATTTAACAGCTGGCTAGCAGTGGGGAAGGATCTCTTCTGGAGATCCACTTTGCTGGAGTTTGGTAAGTGAGCCCAGGATGTGGTTAAGTTTTCTATCCTCTTTTTGTTATGTTAATCTGCTTTGCCTAACTCTCTTGTTTATTTCATAATTATAACATCTTAATATTCATTGATTATATACATCACCAAGAAAATGAGTCAGGACATAACCACCTTCTCCTTAACAATTCTAGTAATTTGTCCTCCAGAAACAGAATTCATTTGTCTAAGTTTCCACTCGACCAGCAAGATCCTGCACAGAAATATAAAATGACAGGTGCTTTAGTATCATCTAGTTCTTAGAAGGTACATTGCCTTTTTTGATGTATGGCCAAGATTTACCCAACAAAAAGTTTCCCATTTACTTCATATTTTTCTTCATTCTTTCTTTTTTCCTTTTTTTTTTTCTTACTTCCTCTGTTCATTTTCCTTTTCCTCTTTCTTTTTCTCCTCCTTTTCCTCTTCCTATTTCTTCTTTAGATATTAGCCACTGAGACATCATGTGTTAGGTAGTTTTAGTCTTGAGAAACTAAGACAGTTTTCTCAAAGTAGCCTCATCTGACAGTACTGGCTCAGTGCAACTCCTCGGTACACTACACAAAAATATCTACTTTAGAAAACAGTCAAATAGAAAATTCTGCTTTACCAACAGGAATCTGATTTTGATACCACCATAAATCAATGGTAGCTCTATGAAAATCAGTGTACTGTTGAATCTTATTAGGCTAATACAGTCAAGACTGGCTGTGTGGATGCTCAAAAAATCCAGGACAGCTTGTACTGGTGACTTAGAAACACATACATGTACTTCAGAAAATGCAAATCTACTTAGATATCTGTAAAAGGAAATATTTATATCCTACGTTAACTACTAATCCCACAAAGAGGCATGATAATTAAAGTATTAAAATATTCTTTTGAATTTCTAGTTATCACTTATTCCCTTCCAGAGGAATCGTGGATGTTTTTAATCCTATGATGTGATGAGAACATAAAAAATTTTGCAGTGCTTCCTTTGCCCTCAGTGACCTTGTGAGCAGACACAATGAATGTACTGACTTTTTTAAAATTAAGATTCAAAATGCTCACTTCAGTGCTCCTGTGGCTGAGATGATTTTTCTTCTGAGTGATGTCTATAATAATTTCTTAGTATTTTGGGCTAATTAAGTACATTTATTCCTCAAGCAGCTCCACAATTCCTGAGACTTGGGATCCTGAGATGTTTGACATCACAAGCACGTGCTACTTCATAGAAAGCATCCTGTTATATAAATTTATTTTCAGATGTTAATGTACATTTTAAAACATCTTCCAGAGGTCTAAAATACGGTATTAGAATGAAGAAGTAACAGTTAGGATTGTTATGATTTTTGGTTAGTTTTGGCTGGATTTTGCATTAGATATATTGGCATAAAACTCAGGACAGGTTCACTCAGAAACTTTAATAATAATTAACTGATAAGATAGATAAGTATAACACTAAGCATATCACAGATTATAATTCCCACCTTTCAAATTTACTACATACATCACCATCCATAGAAACAGAATTCTAATCTAATCAAAAACATTTTGACAAATTCTGTGGATTGCTGTCTCAGTGATTTGTGCAAACCTTGGAGGGATTTTCTTTTGTATTGAAACACCTGGTTTCAAGTTGTAGCATGACTGTTTTGCAGCTCAGAAATAGCAAACATTAAGAACTCATGACTAATACACAGTGCATAAGTGACCAAACCAATAGAATAAATGCAATGTAGTAAATCAAGACAAGATGTAACATATATTAAAAGAATCAAAACTGCCAAAAAAATTACTGAATACAAAGAATTTAATTAAGATTCTGCAATGTCTCTTGACAGTATAAGTATAAACATTAGCATAGACCTCCTGTGTTGTTTTTGTTTGTTTGTTTGTTTTTCCCCAAAGCCTCCTTCCTTGTTTTAGCATTCCTGTCTTTCCTGATTTGAGGAAGATCCATGGCAACAGGATGATGACCAGGCAGCAGGCAGACATTAGGGAAGAGTGTGTTGTTGCCAAGATGTACCCAGCAGGTGCACACAGCACCAATTCTGGGGAGGCCATAATCATTGTCCCAGGCTCTGTGGGATGGTCAGAGCAAAGCAGCAAGTGGGTGTTCCCCCGAGGAGCTGCCATGTTCTTCTACCATCATCATGTACCAGTGTGGGCTGCGCAGGCAGCACCATCAGCGGCATGCACTCAGAAGGGAGGAGTGCATTTCCAATAACAGGATCTGAAAATAGCTTCACTACATTGGTTCAGTCACCTAAAAGGGCAGCCAAATTTTCAGACTCCTAATCCTAGGAAAATTTGATGGAATGTAAGTTAATTTCCATTTTTAAAGCTCAAATCTGGCTTCAAGACAGACACCGCAATAACAAACTATTTTTGCTGTAATCCACCTTACCTAGCCAAGAAATAATTTTTGCTGCCCCTGAGAAGCATTCCACCTACTAGTTACTACTGTTTATTTGGAGGTGTATTATCATAAATACCCCCACTGTCTTAACCCATTTAATGAAATGTAGTAAATACCTTATCCACTACATCAGTTAATTAAATAGCTGCTTAGGGAATGTGTAATCACTGCTACCCAATGCTACATGCTGTGGTTCTCATTTCATGAAGACAATGTAGATACAAATATATACAAAGAAAAGAAACTCTTATAAGTCACATGAGAAATTTTTGTCACTGCTAATGTTTTTCTTTCTGTCATAAGTTTTCTGAAGACAGGTTTAATGGGAAACATATGGATTCATTATTGCTGAAAATCAGGCCTCCTTTCAGACAATCATTTATTTGCTTTCTAGAAAAAGCTATTTATGCAGAAAATTTGCTCTCTGGCAGCCTTAGTAGCCAACTTGAAATCCTTGTAATGGTCAACTGGATCCTGCAGTAAGAACAGGGAACATGGGAGTGTTTCAGGAGCAGGATGAATGGTTATTACTTAGAAAAGCAGGGTTGGCAATATCAGACCTACTTAGCTATTAAGTAGACTAAATGTTTCCATTTATAATAGGACGCACTTAATAGTTTGCACATTCAAAAAACCCAAACTTACAATAGTGACACATGGTTAATGAAAAAAAGTCTCATGAATAGTTATTAAAATATAAAATATTTATAATTTCAAGGCTTCATGTATTTCACATAGCCTTAACTATTTTAGTATGATTTTATTAATATTTAACTCTACAAAAACATTCTTTTATGATCCAGTTGAAATATTCAACATAGAGAAAACATTGTTTACACCAGATGATTCATGTCCAAGATTCCTAGAATAACAAGCCTGGACCCAGGAACATGGGTAAAAACATGTTGCAGTCTAGAGTCTGAATTGAGGTTGTTGTGTCCTTGAGAAAATAAATACTGGAGATACCCGATAAGGATGCTAGCTGTATGACATTTAAAAACAAGAGGAGGCAGGTGTTGTGGCACTCTGCAGGGGAAGATGTATGTGCAGTGTGATACAGCATCACAGTGGCAGTGGTACAAGGGGTTGGATGTGCTAGCTGAGCTGAACGAAACCAAACAGCAGTAAAATAAATAACCCTTTGTGCAATGGCAGGCACGACCGAAAATCAAATAATTGGAGGGGAATTATGGATCGGAGAGAGGCACACTTGTTTAAAAAAGCTGATCTTCCCCTCTGTGGCAGACATTACTTCACTGCTCGTGGTTCGGCAGTGTCTACCTTGCTTGCAGAAAAGCAGCACACGTTCAGTTGGCACCAGCATACAGCACAAATAGCCCCCAGTCATTTCATTACTTACGAAATGCTCACAGAGAGCAGCCACTGGCTTGGTGGTGAAAAAGCTCCAGTGATGAGGCCCAGTCAGAATTCTGGCAAAGATACATCCAAACACATAAAAACAAGTTTAAACATTATCATTTGTGCATAATTCTTTCTTGGCATGAATCTGAAGTTACCACAGTCTACAGCCAGAAAACAGTTTCTTCTATTTCTTTTTTTTTTTTTTTTTTTTTTTTTAACTCTAAAATATTCTATCAGAAATGCATATAATCCTTCTCCTCCCCCAGAACAGAATTAGCCTTGTCAGGGCTGGGTGGTACACATGCTTAAGATGCTAGGCTCTCCACTTGCTGTGCAGCTGCACTACTGCCAGCTGCTGCTAAATGAATATGGGCAGCCAGGGCTTGGCCAAAGCTAGTGCTGTCTCTGCTCCATGGCCAAGTAACATCACTGTGGATGCAGAGAGCGCAGTACTGAGACAATGGTGCTTTACAAAGGTATGTTTAGAAGCTGATTTATGGCTGGAAAACACTCTTGGTGCAAATAGTTCGTAAAGCCTATGAGCTAAGTACTTGCCCACAGGGCCACAATAGCATTTATGTAGCATAAATTAATGTTTCAACTGCTAATTCAGTCTGGCCAGCTAATTCCTTTGGTTTTGGCAGTTTTACCTCCGCAGTAAGTAGAGTGCTTGTGGTGATGACTCACAGTTCTGGCTGCGTTGCATTTTGGAGTCACAAGCAGCCTGATGAACAGAGAATGCTATGCGTTGAACAGCCTAAATATATAAATAAATAAATAAAATCCTCCAGAATATGTTTGGATCAGTGCTAATTGAAACTTCCTTTTTATAGGAATTTTATCAAAACCAGCTGTGGAAGTCAAGCAGGAACAGAGTTATATATTACATTAGAACCCTGACAAATTCCGAGAGAAACAGCTGAGTGAATGTCTCTAATTGGCTAGAGAGACACATATAACACATGATGGCTTCAGAATTCCCCAGAAGAAAATTTTTCACTGATGTGTGCTTTGTGAGCATATTTCTTTTCTGATTCCCTCTTCAATGGAACAACTTTATTTAAGTTGTGCCCTAAATTCAGAGATACTTGAGGACTTCCTTTAATAGTGCTACTGCTACTAGAGAACAAAAAGATGAAGCAATTCTCTGAGGACAACATCTTTTTCTGTTCCTCCTTCCAACAGATATGACAAGTAACATAATTCCGTACACAGAATCAGATGTGAGACATATCTGGCCAAATATAACTGTTGGAAGGGAAATTCAAGCAGCTAGCAATCCCCTCATCTGAAGATACCCCAGCTACCAGCTGGTCACCTCATTACCAGATATTAGATGGCAAATTTCACTCAGATAGTTCAGTCTTACTGAACTCTACATCAAAAGTATAATTTTTCACCTACAACTATCTAAATGACTATCTTCTATGATCTGTGCTAAAACAGAAAACAGAGCTATACAACCTATGTTATGAGGCTACGCTAGGTAATACAAAATAATTATGTTTTTACAAAGCCATGAAAACGTTTACTTGTAAATCATCTTGTGAGAAGAGAGAAATGAAATGAAAGAAGAGTTGAGTTAAATTCCTGAAGCTGCCTTTTTGTAAAAAAAATCTACATACAAAAATGCTGGTTTACTTGAAAAATATACACCAAACTCTATGCTTGGTATGCATTCCAGGGGCTAAGAAAATGTTCTTGTTCTGGTGGTGAGAAAAATAATAATAATAAAAGAAATTTAAATATGTGGTTCTCTCATGCATTCTCTGAGATTGCTAATGTAACAGAATCATATCTCTAAAGCCAACAACATAAACTATTGGATAATATTTTTATCACCACAAATAATTGACATTGAAGAAGAAATTCTCTGTGATTGCCATGCAAGACAACTTAATTATAGTCCAGGGCTGCATATAGCAGGGTTTCAATTTTTATGAAATTATACTCAAAGTTATGTTGTATAGGACCTTCAGAGAGGTTCTGGATGATATTCTATCCTATTTCTGCTTAATTAATGACTGTCTTAAGAGAGCCAAGAAGAAATTATTCAGTGTTGCTGCACAAGGGGATGCCTATCTTTTCACTTTTGCCCTTGATCTTCATTCCTCCCCATCTGTGCTATATTGTATGAAAATTTGGTGCTATAGGCAGAAAAGTCACAAAGACTGGTTTTTTAGTTTTGGGTTTACACTTGAAAGAGTTAGAAATAACTAATGAACTAAACAATTATTTAAAAATACGTTTGCCTATATTAGCTTTTTCAAAGAGAATTTCTATCAGGCTCCTTCACTCCTTCCACACAAGCAAAAACAAATCAGCAGTTATTGAAGAAAGTAATCAAACTATGCATTCCACATCCTGGTAGAGAAATAGAGAAGATGAGAATACTTTGTTACAGATGCCAGCATTGGGATTATTTATTATCTTTGATGTATTACATATTTTGTCACTATGGTTGCAGAGAAGATTTTGTGTATCATATTCTCAGACAATTGTGTGTTTTCAGGCAACTGAGCCAACTCTGCAGATGTATGCTAACTTTATGTAGAAGACTGTCTAGTGAAAAACGTGTCTGGTAAATATGCAGAAAGTTCTCTAGGGAAAGTAAGGAAGATATCCACTCCTTGCACTCCCCAGTGCTATAAAATAGAAGTTTATATTTTAATGCATTTCTTGATGTGATGCTGGTAAAAGAATTGTTTCAAATTTGCTGGGGTTACTGTAATGGTTTAGGCAAGCAAATCCTGGTGGTTTCTAGATATTTTTGTTGTAGTGCATTTGCATAAAAAATGCCTGAAGCAGTGTGTGAGACGACATTTGAGTAAAATTAGGCTCCTTAAGACTTTTGGTTTTTATATTACAAAGTATTTCAAAAATAATGTCCAATCTCTTTTTTAGTTCCTGGATTCAACTCTGCAGATAACGTTACTTTCATTTTGTGAACATAGTTTGATGTACTTACACCAGGAGTAAGTACCAGCTCAAGCAAGGGTTTCATATATTCCCTAATTCCCTTCTCAGGATCTACCACTCTGTTACACTTGGTTACAAAGTCATAGAACCATAGAATCATAGACTGGCTTACATTTAAAACCGCCACAGGGACCATCTGGTTCCAAATCCCACGATGTCAACACGGGTTGCCATATGGTATATAACATTTCCTAGGTTCCATTTGGCTTGGCCTTGAACACCTACAGGGAGTAGGCATCCACAGTTTTTCTGGGAAACCTGTTCCAGTGCCTCACCAACCTCTGAGTGAAAAAGTTCTCCATAACATGTAACATAAATCTCCCTTCTTTTAGTTTAGAAATATCTCTTTTGTCGTACAACTCATTTTTTTGTGTAGGAAGTCAGTCTCCCTCTTGTTCATGTGCTCTCTTTAAGTAATGGAAGGCTGCAATGAAGTCTCCCCACAGCCTTTTCCAGGCTGAACAAGCCCAGCTCATCATCCTTCCTTCATATGAGAGATACTACAGCCCTCTTATCATATTCATGCTCTTCTGGACTGCCTCCAATATCACCCCATCTTTCTTCTGGTGCTAAGGACACCAGACCTGGATGCAGTACTTCAGGTGAGACCTCATGAAAACAGAGTAAGTGGGGATAATCACCTCCCTTGCAAAGCTGGACACTTCTCTTTTGATTCAGTCCAGGATGCAGTTGGGCTTCTAGGCTGTAGTGAACACTGCTGGCTCATGCTCAGCTTTTTGTCCACCAGGATGCCCAAGTACACATCTACAGGGCTGCTCTCAAGTTCTTCTCTTAGTCTGTGCACATATCTGGGATTACCTCAACCTAAGTGCAACTCCTAACACCTGGCCTTGTTAAGCCTCATTAGGTTTATGTGGGCCCACTTCTCAAGAGTTTCCAGGTCTGTCTGAATAGCATCCCTTCATTCTCTTGGATCAAATACACCACTCAGCTTAGTGTCACCAACAAACTTATTGAGGATGCACTAAATGCCACCATCTAGATCACTGATATTAAAGAGCACCAGTGCCGAGATGGGTGCCTGAAGAATATCAGTTATGGTCAGCCTCCACCTGGATATAGATCCCTTGATCGCGGTCCTCTTTGTGCTGTCATCCAATCTTTTCCTTATCTCTTGTGTAGTCAACCCTTGAAATTCAGATCTCACAAATTTAGAGACAAGTATACGATACAAGATCATATCAGAGGCCTTGCAGATGTCCAGGTAGATCCTTCAGTCTTTAGGACACTTCTCCCATTCTCCAGGACCTCCCAAATATAGTAGATGACAACAGTTGTTCTTTCTCTGTCAACTGATGCTGTCACTCCATTGAAGAAGGTCACCAGAAGGGTCAGGCATGATCTGCCCTGGATGACACCATGCTGACTGTTTCAGATCACCTGTCTTGGATGTGTCTTACCATATCTGGTAGGAATTATAACAGACTACTAAAATTTCAAAACTTCCATCAAACAGCACACAAACTCAAAAGCTTTCAAACAGTTTAAAGCTGTCTCTGTCTTCCGTATAACTACCTGAATAGAAGGGAGTGGCAAAGATAGTTAATGGTTATATTTTTTTACTTCTATCCTTGTACCTTAAAAACATGTATATGGTTTTAATCTGTAACACTGGATTTCTTTAAGGAATATTAAGTATAATTTTTGGAATGCACAAGCAGTCATTCTCAGAAAGAAACTAAGAAATATTTAAATTGTGCATTTGGTGATCAACATTATTGTGGAGGCTGAAGTTTCAAAATAATAATAATTTCAAAATATATGCTTCATAAATACTTCTGTGTAAATATTCCATGAACTAAGTACAATGAAGTCCTTCTTTTTTCAAAATAAATGCGTCCACGAGGAGCAGAGGCTATGTTGAATTTTCCTTGGTACAGAGGCTATCCATTTCTAACAACAGGCATAGGAGCTAGCCAATGAAGTCACTATGACAGATCAAAATAAGAAATTTTGCACAACTTGAAGTGTTGCACTTTAAACACATAAGAGTGTATCAGATTTTAAAAGGAATTTTTACCTTATGCCATTAAGAAATGTATAAATTATATTTGTTTGTGGGACTTTTGAAATTCTTTACACACAGTTTAATGGCAAGTCAGATCTGAAAAGGAGAAGTGTCAGAATAACTTGAGAAGAAAGATATCAGAAGGGCGTTTATTGGAAAATGAGTAAAAAATCATTTATTTATGCTAGGAGGGAAAAACTAGAAGCAAAGTAAAGAGACCTTGTGTAAGTTGTGTAAATTACATTGGTTTTGTGGAATAATGCACTGATCCACTGATGCTGAAGGGGACAATTTTATGTGCTTAATTTATTTGCCCCCTCTGATCTGACTAGAGCTTTCTCAGTTTTGTAACCCCAACATGAAGGAATAAGCAAAATGCAGTCCTTGAAGGTTCCAAGAAGCAAATGGAAGAAAAGTATATTACAAAGTGTCATTACTTCTTACATCCTACATTATTTTCACATAATTCAGAAGAGCACTTCTTTTTTTTAGGAAATAACAGATCTTTTTACTCACAAGGGAAATTGCCTACAACCTTGGAAGCAAGAGCTGATAAAAAACAGAATACAAATTAAACCACTGTTAGCAATGGACCGAATGCTGGAGACTCGCTGCTTTTTTAGCTGCCAGGAAAAGTCCCTGTAGAAAAAGAGAAACACTACTCCTGTATTCAAGTCAGGGAGAAGAAGACCTAGAGAACTACAGGCTGTTAAGTCTCAAGTCTGTGCCTGCAAAGGTTATGCATTAGATCTTCCTGGAGGAGATGTTAATGTAATGTGAGATGTGGAACTGATCTGAGACAGTCAGCAAAGTTTCACCCAGAAGGGTGAAATCATCCCTTGTCAGTCTGGTGGCCTTCTATGATGAAGTGACTGCATCAGTGAACAAAGGAGGGGCAACTGATGTCATCTGGACTTGCACAAGGCCTTTGACATGATCCCACACCATATCTTTGTCTTAAAATTGGAGAGAGAAGGATTTGAAAGCTGTGCTATTTTCGGTGGATAAAGAATTGGTTGGTTGGTCCTAGCCAGAGGGTTGTTTTCAACAGCTCTATGAGGCCGGTTATGAGTGCTGTCTCCTAGGGGTCCATCTTGGCACTGGTGTCCCAAGATCTTTATCAATGAATGCCAAGTGCAAAGTGTTGCATTCGGACTGAGGCAATTCCAAATATATATACAGACAGAGAACTCCTTGACAGTAGCCCTACTAGGGATAACTTGGGGGCTCTGGTGTATGAAAAAATGGCATGAGCCAGCAATGGAAGGCAAACTGGGTTGCATCAAAAGAGAGTTAGCCAGCAGAACAAAGGAGGTGGTTATCCCCCTCTACTCAGCCCTTGTGAGGTCCCTGGGGGCCTGGATCACTGTCTCCAAAACTGGGACCCCAGTACAGAAAGGAAGTGGAGCTGTTGGAGCAGGTTCAGAGGAGGACCATGAAATTGATCAAAGGGCTGGAACTTCTTTCCTGAAAGGATGTTTCTAGCTTGGAGAAGAGAAGGCTTTGGAGAGATCTCACTGTGGTCTTCCAGTACTTGAAGGGAGCTTATAAAATGCAAAACTTTTTCTGTGGTCTGATAGTGACCAGACAATGAGTAATGGCTTTAAACTGAAAGAGGGTACAGTTATGTTAGATGTTAGGAAGAATTTTTTTTACTCAGAGTGTGGTGAGGTTGTCCAGAGAGGTTGTGGATGCCCATTCTCTAAAGGCACTCAAGGCCAGGATGAATGAAGTTCTGGGCATTCAGATTTAGAGGACAGATTTAGAGGACACGCCCATGGCGTGGTGTTGAATCTAGATAATCTTTATTGCCCTCTCCAAACTATGGTGTTCAATATTTCTGTGATTCTAAAGGGATTCCAGCAGAATGATAAATTAAACAACATGAAATGCTCAAAGCAGGAAATCAAAGATACTGCCCCAAAGTGTAATCTGGCCAGAACTACTTCTGCAACAGGCTATCACAGGAAGACTTACATAATTTACCTTTTGTAGTTTGGCATCATGTCTTGCTATTCATCCAGAATACTAGATAGCAGTAACTCTGCCAAAATGAGAATGGGTGATTTTGTGTTTCCAAGACCTCTGTGGCATTATGCTTCACTAAAAAGAAGCACAGTCTTTAATAGCCCTGTGCCAAAAAATATCCTGGGCTCATCACTGACGTTCAAGCAATACTATTCCACCCTTCCTGTTGTAGGTGTGTAATGAAAATTTTTCCTACCTTGCATTTCCCAAAAGTCTTTTCATAACATCTGGTTGATTTGTTGGACAAATGCACATGAAAATCTAGTAATCTGCATCCATTTTATTAGCCTAGAACAATACTTGTTATCTGTACTGGAAAGTGAGACTGCCAATTTCCCCCCACCCTCCACCTCCCTTTTTTTTTTTTTTTTTTCTTCTTTTTTTTTGACAGTATGAAACAATCTGGAAAAGACTAGGGAACAAATGTTGCATTTTAAACCTGTCAGAGAAAAGGCATTTGAAGCACTGCCTCTCACAGTGCATACCTGCATCTGTTTTCTCAATAACAGAGCAATTTTACCTGTCAATTTCCCTCCCTGCCTGCTTCACTTAAGGCAGATGTAGAGATAGCTTTACAGAAGTGGATGGCACTTGAAAGCAAATCTGCCAGAATGAAGTATCCACCTGGACAAACAAGCCCATGACCAAGACTTTGTAAATCAACTGTTTCAAATAAATGGGAGAACTACCAGCATGAACATATAAAGTCAGTTTGGATTCAGAAAAGTGTCATTGTTACTCTTTTTATACAGCCTCCTCCTGTGCTTTAACATTCAGGGAACAGAGTCAGAAATTTAGGGAGTGTGTGGCAGAAGAACTGTCCCTGGAGAATCCTGCCTGCACAAAGCAGCAGTTCTTTTTCCACTGTGCTGTGAGCTATGCATTTCATACTTTTCTCCATCCTGATTCCCCAGTCAGGCAGTCAATGGTAATGTTGAAGAGGTAACATGCAAATAGAAAATGAAACTTTGTTAATACAAGAAACATTTGGGCTAAAGATGGCACAATTCACTTCCCTCTGGGTTAACCTCAAGAAGTTCATTGTGTGGTGCTGAAAGATGAAGTATTCATCTCCATATTACCATTTTCAAAGAAATTCCTTCCTACTTCAAAATAAATCCATTTATGTTTAATTTAGATCTTGTGGTCTTTTCACCTCATTCTATGCTTTTTTTCAATCTTATTAGTAAGTGATGAAAACAATATAGACTCTGCAGCGTTACTGCTAATGTACATACTGAGATCTTCAAATCCTTCCTCCATCAGCCTTTCACTTAGGGGTAGCAGCATTCACTTTTCTGTTGGCAGAGTTTGCCACATTCATATGCTTGTGTCCCAGAGAAGGGATGCAATCAACCAAATCCCTGGTACTGATGTTCAACTACGGCCCCTCTACCCACAGTCTGTCTCTCTATGGAACAAGAGAAACGCAGACATCACATCTCCCAGAAAGGATATCTGAGATATGGTGAGAAGGCTGTCACCTCGACTGGTGTTTCCTGATCATTATTTTGCTTAATTTAAAGCAGGGACTTGGCTTCACAGATGCCTAATTGCCTTCATGCCTTCAAGGTGTTGGCTCAATATGACATGCCGCTGGAGCCATCTTAAATTACAAACAATGAATGCTACAAAACATGCTTTTTTCCCTATGGTTCCTGATATCTTTCTGTGAATATTAACAGAAATAGTAAGAGAAGTATACATCAACCTTTTGCAGATATGAATGCATTCAGGATAAAAAATCTAAATTAGCAAAGGCTATTAACATATTCAAATCAGATATTAGAGTATTTCTATAATAATATGAAATAAATGTCAAATTCTTTCATATAATTTCAAATTTTTTCTTTTAAAACTCTCATTTAAATTATCTGTTAAGATAAATATATCTGTGTCTCAGCTTCCTGACTAATAATAAGCAGGGAAAAAGTTGTTCATTTTGTTAAAATACTCTTCTTTTGGTAAAAGACTTTTGCCATTTTAGTGACATAATTTCTTACTTATAAATTCACAGAATCACAGAATTGTAGGGGTTGGAAGGGACCTCTGGAGACCAAACCCCCTGCAAAGCAGGCTCCCAAATTCCTTAAATTCCTTACTTTAGGTGCATAATCACAACCTGCAATTACTGCCATAGAACTTTTGTGGGTTTTCTGCCCTTTTGAAAAGCAGAATACATCCTGAAAGTTCTTGCATTCTTCTATTTCTGTAAGAAAGCAGAATCTATATGATGGTCTCTAGGTACAACTGCAGATGATATAGCATTAATATGTTAAACCAGAGGTTTCATGATGGAAATGTTTTCTTCATAGGCATGTTCTGTGCAGATAAATGATTTGGGCTTCACACACTGAGCATGCTGCTGATTTTTGAGAATTCATAATCTAATGATGACTTCTAGCTTACTTTTTTGATGCTATCTCTACAGTAATAGTGGCAATTATTCTATTTTTCCAGTGTTTAGGGATATATTAATTAATACCTCTAGAAATTACCAGATGAATCTTTCTAATAACAAGGTAACACAGTAATTCTGACATGAGTCAAGTCATGAGTCTACAGTCAAAAGTGTGAGAGAAGGGACTTCACATCCTTCCTGCCCTGGGGACATTTTCAAACATGCTTTCCTAGTGCATGGAGTCAGAGACAGTCCTTCCCATTCATTTTTGCTTCTCAAAATATCAAGGTGTGACACCTACGCTACGTTAGTTTATGGCCACAAGAAAAATATATCTATGTGGAAAAAAAAACATGAAGGAGAAATGTGCAAATATTTGATTTATTAGGTTACAGCCAGTATAATGGGATGCGTTGTGCTGGTCTCATAAACAAAGAGAACTTTCTTTCTGCAAGCCAGCTGAAATAATAGAGGCAACCATGTGATATTTCAAATGAAACTGAGACACTTTCTGTGGATTTTATTTCTGTTCATAATACTTACTAGTCACAAAGGTATAATATAACTCTGGGAAAAAAAAAATAGTAATAAGCAAAAATAAGCAAAAGAGACTGTTGCATATCATGTGCAGACTTGAAACAAATGTCCTAAAGGCTAAATGCTGCAAATAAAGAGAAAGGATTTGTTTAAAGAAATTATTTGCTTTTAAGTGTTTGAACATTTATTTTAAGTGTTTATAGCTTTTGTTTTTGTCATTTAAAACCAAGGAGACAAAAGATATTGTGTATAAGTGTTGTATAACGTTTCTGAATATAATGTAATTATATTTAGTGAGCTCTTGCTTTTTATTAACAATGAAATACCCTATTTCAAATGGGCATTACTCAGATCAAAAACAAAATAAAACAAAGCTGAACTGTATCAGTGTGCTTGCACATCCTATCACAGTCATATGCAGTTGCAAGAAAGAGCTGCTGTAAATACACGTGGGCCATTCTGACAGTAGTGTCTCCTACTTTATTATGTTGGCCCATGACATCAGAGGTGGATGTTGATGGTATGACAATATAGACTGAAATTTTCCATCAATTTTCCACTACGTTTAGCTGCTATGCAACAAGTGGCATCAGAAGGGCAATCTGACACAACGGCATCTGACATGGAAGTGTGTACGAAGCAGAGGTGTATCTCCGAATTCCTCCATGTGGAAAAAAAATGCAGGCAGTGACATTCATCAATGCTTGCTGAATGTTTATGGACACCAAACAGTGGATGTGAGCAAAGTGAGACAGTGGGTGGTATGTTTCAGTATCAACAGTGACAATGGTCACCTCCACTGGTGCCAATTTTTACATGTACTGAATTCAAAATCTTGTTCTAGCAAAAAAAAATGTTTTGTATCTGACAATTTGCTTTATTGAACAGTGTTATTGTACTCTTTGTATCTGTTGTATTTTCCATGGAAGTAGGACACATTACTTTCAGAGTGACCTACACATTTATATCTTTCATTCCTTTGCTTCAAAAGAAATGGATAGGCTTCTAGAGTTTTTTCTTTTGTTTCTGTGTCATAGGCAGGCTTGTCACACACTAGATCAGCTTGCCCAGGGCCCCATCCAATCTGACCTTGAACACCACCAGGGTGTTCAACTTCACTAGTCAACCTGTTCCAGTGCCTCACCAGCCTGAGTAAAAAAATTCCTCCTAACATGTAATCTAACTAACTCCCCAATTTTTAGTTTAAAAACACTCCCCCCTTTTCTATCACTATCACACCATGTGAAAAAATTACTCTCCCACCAGTTTACATACTGGAAGTGAGGTCTTGGAGACTTCTCCAGGCTGAACAACTACAACTCCCTCAGCCTGTCTTCATAGCAGAGATGCTCTGTTCTATGATCAGAACATATCATGGTCATAGATTGATCTAGTTAACTCCATTACATAAATGAATGAATAAATACATAAATAAAATTATAACAGTCCAAAATATTAACTACTTATTTCCACTTGGCTGAAACTTCAACTGGTGAATGCTAGTGCACAAATAAATTAAACAATTTCTAGTTGCCAGGATTTAAAAATAAACCATTTCATGATGTTTGACTAGAAATTCAGAGTGAAATAATTTCGTGCTTCAATATTGCATCAGAAAATGTGAAGAATAAAATCCCTTCAATCTTTTTCAAAGTTGGTTTTCAATTTAAAATTCAGTTTATCTTTTAAATTATATTTCAAAGAGCATTGTACAGCTTCATTTACTTGAAATGAATTAATATGGAGAGGACGTTTGGCTAATGAGTGTATCTTCCTTATTCTTTGCTATACTGCAGCTCAAACCCAGCCAAATTAGATGTTGTTCTTCATTTTGTTTAGTGCAGTTGTACACTTAAAATGACTGAACAGTCCTGCAATTTTGTTTGTATTTAGAAAATAGATTTGGTATTATCATATCAGCACTTATTTCTCAATATCAAATTCTGTACCATTGTCCCTAGATTAAGATCTATGTAGCCAAATCTGTGTTTGAAACTAGATTCAATTTTTTTTTTTTAGACTTCAGAATTTAAGATTTTGACCAAATCAATTGTTTATAGCCAAGAATCATACTTGTTGTCAGTAAATTTCTGTTCGTGAAAAGATAGCAACAACAGTTGATGGAAACATGCTTTCACATTAAATTCTTGAGAATAATGCAAAAATCCTACCATTCTTGCACTAGTGAGTGAATCCAAATATGTATGCTTTTTGAGAAAGACATGTGAAGCTTTTATGTATTTGCATTTTCTAAGGAGACCTATATGTTCTTATTAACCTATAACATCCATCTCCGTAATGATCTTTTAAAAGCATTTATATTCATATGCTTAACTGTTTAAAATAAACTGAACATTAATTAAAAGACTTTTAGAGAATATATTTAATTAAATGAAGCTTTTATACTTATTTCTATTTTTTTTTTTTTTGCACTGTATATACATGAACCAAAGAATCATGGAATCATAGAATTGCTCAGATTGGAAAAGACCTTAAAGATCATCAAGTCCAACCACAACCTAACCATACTACCCTAACTAACAACTCTCCATTAAATCATGTCCCTGAGCACCACATCCAAACAATTTTTATGAACACACAAACACATATGTATGAGCATACAGATACATAATAAAGTAGCTGATGAGACTCTTGCAGATAAATTTGATGCTGATGAGTCAGATTAGCATTGTTGTCTATATTTGCAGCAGCTTTTGCCTTAATCTGAAGTTTCTTCTTGTAGTCTCCTACAGTGGGGACCCTTTTCTACTGGAACAAAAAAAAGGAAAAGGAAAAGGAAGAGGAAAAGGAAAAGGAAAAGGAAAAGGAAAAGGAAAAGGAAGAGGAAGAGGAAGAGGAAGAGGAAGAGGAAGAGGAAGAGGAAGAGGAAGAGGAAGAGGAAGAGGAAGAGGAAGAGGGAGAGGGAGAGGGAGAGGAAGAGGAAAAGGAAGAGGAAAAGGAAGAGGAAGAGGAAAAGGAAAAGGAAAAGAAAAAGGAAAAGGAAGAGGAAAAGAAAAAGAAAAAGAAAAAGGAAAAGAAAAAGGAAAAGAAAAAGAAAAAGAAAAATTAACCTGCTACAATTGTAATATTTCCCAAGAGAACGTTTCTTAAGCAGTAGCTTACCTCCTGCAAACTACTATATCATACTTTCAAGATCGCTGGCAATTCTGCAAAGTGGGAAGACACTGCCCAAGAAATGCTGATTCTCAGCAGGTATCTCAGAAGCTGGCCTGGTCTTGGACCCTAACCATCACTCCTTTTACCAGCTGACATACACTCCCTATTGCTTGTCAAAATCTGTAATGCCACACCATGGTTCATCTGAAGACATAAGAAGGAAATGGAAAAAAAAGTTCATTGATATTTCATGGATTATATGTTTTGTACCCAGGGAGAACCAGAGAAGCCAAAACTGGAATAGGAGAAGAATCACAAAAGTAACAGTAAGAGATATTGCTTGTTTTATGGAAGAAATTTTCCAGTTATTGGGAAGAAAATCAGTGAAGCTGAAAAGTAAGTGACAGTCTGGATAAATCTACCTATTTTCTTCCAGGGTTTCCAAGACAGTGCCTTGGGATGTGCACACATCATGCATTATGTCCTCAAAAGCTGGAGAAAAGAAGACGGATTACAGGATGCTAGTGTAGTAGTCTTAAGGGGTTGGCTGATGTGACTGTGGGAAACATTCTATCTCTTAGGTAAACTAAACCCCTCATGAAACTTTTGCTTTTTTTTTTTTTATATATTGCAGTGTTATAATTATCATATTCAAGGACAATGGTTTAGTAAAAAATCTGTTTCTTAATATATATTATAAAAATAATAATAAGAGAAACAATGTCTGCAAGATCATGTAGTCATTTGATAAAGTTAATCCATCTCTGCAATAATGAAAAAGTGGAGTGGAAATAGCATGTAGTGCTAAACTACAGGTCAAGTCAGATCAGAATCACAGTCAGTCTTCAAACAAGATTTATGAATGTTGCCTCACTGAATTCAGAGTATGATGATTTGAAGAAAAGGTGGAATTCAACTTAAGGTTGAAAAAAAAAAAATACAACCTTCAGGAAACCTAAGGGCTACTCTGAAAAAAAAAAATAAAAAAATCCACTCTTCTGGAAATTCTCAGTGATAATGACTTGAAAATCTGATCCAATTTGAGGAGATGAAAATTGGCTGCTAAGGTCAGTTTGGAAAATCCTGGTCCAACTCTTTTACTGTTTTTCTGAGATGATGACCTTAAAAGATTGAAGACACTTTAATAAAAAATAAAATATTATAGTTTACCATGCAGGCTTGCAAAATGGGAACTAACACAGATGATAGAATTACCAGATGAGGTTCAATTATACCCCCTAGGATTTCATAGTAGAGACATCTGCAATTTCTATTTTTTTGAGACAGCACCGATTTCTCCATTTAAGTCACTCTGAAGCATATTACAGTCAGTCTCTATTATATCTAACTAGAGCTGACCACTGTAGCTCTAAGGACACCCAAACAGTCTAGTCACTAGTTTTTTTTGTGTGTGTGTAAGAACAATTTTCAAGGAATCAGAAGTTCAACAGAACAGATGTCTGAATGTCTCTGATATGTTGAAGATCACAGAAGTTATTCACTGAGGATACACAATTTGTATCTCACCCATTTTTGCCACTTTTATTTGCAAATTGCCATAGACAATTTGCACCTCCCTGTAAAAAGAACAAGGAATTCTTTTTTCCTCCCAAGCTGTTGAATCAAAGATAATAACAATACAATAAAAGGAAATAAGGCAGTGTTACCAGGTGTGATAGAAAAGTGAAACAAAAACCAAGATTTAACTCAGGCTGGGAGCATGGAGTGTTGAAAAGTGCAGTGCAAGAAAAGTAAGCTTAAATGAAAAGTACTATAAACAGCATAAAGATATCAGTACAGATTTCTGCATAGATAGCCAAAAAATTTAGTTTCTTTGATAAAATATCCCAACTGATTCAAGCATTGGGCTGGCATCACTTCATGGCATTACATTATGTTTCATAGGCTTCTCTTTATATACCCTACAATTTTAAGCACAAGCACTGCAAACGTAAGGTATTAAAATGTTTTAGAATCTATCCATACTGACATTTCACATGAAAAAAATGTACAGTTTTGCTAATAAGAGCTAACACAACCTTTAAGCACAGCTGTGTTGATTGCTCAATTTAATTTGGCCTGAATTGAGTTTAAGATGAAAGCTACAGCTCTCATACAGACAAGAACACTTTTTTGTGCATTATTACAGTATTTATTTGCCATGTTCTGTAAGAGTAAAATAGGAAAGAGAACTATAGTCCCAGACTGTTTACCATCTTAAGATTAAATTAGAAAAGAAAACAAATATTAGCAGCAGACTTTACCACATGCCAGCTGATGATTTCGAGCTTGAATGAACTTGGGAAAGCTACCAGCAGGAGCCCCTAGCAAAAATTTAATACTTCTCCTCTTTTCAAATTGCACAAAATCTCTTGTTTCAAAAGCAATCAGCTATGGCACAGCTTTTGTACGTTAACAATGTACTGTATGTTTAACCAGCAAGAAGAATTATAAATAGAGTCTTCATACCTTAGATGAATTTACTCGATTATGAGTAGAAAAAAACTTAAGTGTTCAGTAGCTCTCTAATGATTATGATATCATGCCGTAAACTAGCTAATGGGCCCTAGTGAGTGAAAAAGTTCACTGGAGATATATTCATATTAGGAAAATAAATGGAGGTTTTGACTTCTAAGTGAGTTTCAAAGACCTACTTTACAGAAATATCATATCATTAGGACAAAATCATACATGTATTTACATAACAGCTTTATTATTTTTTTTTATTCTTGAAGTCAGCTGCCTGGTTGATGACCGTGTTTACCACACAGTACCCTGCTAATCTTGTCACATCCTCTCTCTTCTCCCAGCCCTCTTAAACAAAGCCAGTCCTAAATGCTGAGATCAACACAGCCAGGTATGTTTTTGCTGACAGAAAAGTAGATGTGACAGAAACAAATGAGGCCATGAAGCTTGTAACAGGGTTGAGCTGCTCATGTCCAGAACTATTCATGCATACACTGCTCTGTGGGAGGAAAATAGCTTTGCTATAGGATTGAATTAGCAGATGTAGTCATGCTAAGAAGGTTGTCCAGTGATTGTCACTAATGTCATTACTCTCTTCAACCAGAATATGCAACATTTCAGCTTCTCTAAACACCTCAAATGAGAATATTTGGCTTTCCCAGAGATTCCCTTAGTTACAGCTCATCTCTGGTGACGCAGATAACATGCTCAAGGATTGGTATTCAGATCTAGGCAGCCTCACTTTTTACCAACCTTTATTTTCTGCAAAAAAATCCCTGGCGTTTTGTTTAATGTGACTTGCCAATCCCATATAACATTGACTTTCAAGCACTCGGTTTGAAACAGAAATTTAGACACTCTGTCTAGTGCATAAACAGGTGAGCAGAGGCAGCATACATTTAATCTCTGAGTGTTCAAAAGCCATTAATGATTTGCTTCAGAAGAACTCCTTTATCCTTCCCTCTAAAATCTATTCAAGATTATTTTTACATGATGTTCACCATCCATCATTTTCCAAAAACTATCACTCTGAAGAATAGTATATTCGGAAACAGGTCTTTAAAAATATTCAATTGAAAACTTCTCCCTGAACCCAGCATAATTTTTGTCAAGTAGCACCTTAAGAGAAAGGCAAACAAACATTCTCAGTCTGTTTTATGGTCGAAGAAAATGATGAATCTATTTATAGGTACTGTAACAAATCCAGATTTAAGTAAGTGGAACATTTTAAACAATCCTGTCAAACCTGTTGTTTACTCTGGTAGGCTACAGTAGAATTGAAAAAGAGTGCTGATGAAACTGTAAAACACACTTCAGTTCCAGTGGAAGAAAACACTGTTAATACTCAAGGAAAATTAAGGGGGCATTATATACTTAGAATCACTTCATCCTTTAAGCAAATAAAAATCCTTAGTCTGTTTTCTTCTGACATACCATTTTTCCTCCAACCATTCCATGTTTGGATTATTTTGATCAAAACTGTTTTTAATCCACATCATCTGCTTTCATGACATCTACTTTATACTTATTAACCATTTACAAGCTTCTCCAAAAAAATAAAAAATGAAAAAATGGAAGTCATCACTTCTAATCATATCCCCAGATATTTTCCTTTTTTAATCTTTCCTTTCACTTCTTTCCTGTCTCATCATAGCCAACTATACTGTTTTCTGCCATATTATTTCTGTCTAATCACAGCCTTCAACAGCCTTGTACTCAAGTCTATGTTATACACAGTTAAAATCTTATTAAATATATTCAAACTGGACCTCTTCAGAATAGACACTGTTTCTTAACTATCTAAGTATTTCAGTGCCTACTACTTTGCACCTTTTGTTCTGTAAACACAGTGTCCTGAAATAGTAGTAATTTTCACTTCTTTTTGTTGTTTGTTTGTTTGTTTTTATTTCCTTATTGTTTTATAACACAGTAAAAAAAGCTACTTTGGCACGGCAGGCAAGGAATTTAGAACAGTATCAGATAAATATATATAGTTTTTAATGTATTAATATTTATCTGAAAATACACACTGAACATTGAAAGGTATACAGTCTCAATACATAGACATGGTATTCCTGTCATGAAAGGCTTTGCATTTTGTTTCATTGTAATTATTTATTTTACTCTTATTCTTTTTCTTTCATGCTTAAGTTTTTATCAGTTGTGAGCAGTTGCTTTTGATTTGTAATACTTCTTTTTTTCTTTATTTTTCCTTTTCTTCTCCAGAAAGAAAAATAAATAATCCTGGAAGCCAGAATTTCTTTTCATGTTTTCTACATCACAGAATCAAAAAGACCTTTGCTTTGGTATGTATAAACTCTTCTGTTGTACATTTGAGAAGAACACATGGCAGAATTTGGAGTTGCATAATTAATCAGTTTTCCTCTTACAAACCCATATGATTTTATATGCATACATATTAGGGATCTTAGGATGTCTTGGGTTAGAAGTGGCATCTAATATCATCTAGTTCCAACCCTTTGTCACAGGCAGGGTGGTCATCCCCTAAATCACACATAAATCAGGTTAGCCAGGGCCTCACCTACATTTACCCTAAGCAAGCTGTTTGGACTTTCTCAGAAAATGTAAAGTGAAGAACCTCCAGGCAAGGCAGCATAGTTATTTTAGGGAAGATATAAACTGAACTATAAGTGACGCCCAGGCTCTTATCATTAAAAAGCTAAACTGTGGAAAGATTAATCCTATTCTGAGGCCACCATTCATGTCCACCATAGTTAATGTTCTTCAGATGTTAATAATTAATTGTCATGGACTTTTCAACTTGTAAAATTCATACAGTGGAATAGAAAATCCAACCCTGTCTTATGAATTTTATACTATAATTAGTATAAGAAGTTAACCAAGATACTCTTCACAAAAGGCACTGTGATGATTAAAATGATGAAAAATACGACTTTATATTACAAACATTTATCAAAAGATCACATAATTGTGAGCAATGCATCTATTTTAACCATCTTAATTATAATAGAATATCCTCAAAGATACAGAGAAATCCTACCATACTACATGATTTTTTTCTAAAGTTAAATAAACTAGTTTGAGATTTCTTTGCAGTGTTTCTTAAATATTCAATATGATTCACCCTGCACATAGCAGGGGGGTTGAAACTAGATGATCATCATGGTCCTTTTCAACTCAGGCCATTCAATTATTCTGGGATTCCATGATTTTTTCCAAGGTTTTTCATAAACATTGCTGTAAAAGATCATCAATACCACAACTGAGTGCCATTATATCCAGGTCCAGGAAAAAATATGTATAGTAAAATGTATCCTCTTTTGAAATATACAATCCTACAGACTTGATATCTAAGAACTATCTGAAAGGAAGACTGATCTCAGTGTACTTGTATATCTTTTTTAAAGTAAAAAAGACGAATAGGAATGTCAGTATGTTAATAAATTAAAATTGACTACTGTGGAAATAATAATAAGGGGGAAAATGTGTTTGAGTTCATGCCCAGAACTTTTCTTCCTTATTATTTTCTCATGGATACAGAACGGAGATAAATGCCTTCAAAAATATTTTATGAATGATTGCAAAGAAAAATCATAATTGTCAGAACTACTGTGCTACTTTTAAGAAACAGAATTACCATTTTATAAAAAATAGGTTGTTATACTACTTCCCTTCAACAAATAGTATCAAAGTAGCTATGTAGGAACATAACTGAAGTTAAAATGACAAAGGCACTATTTGATATATAACAGCACATCTTACGTCTATTTCATAAGTTACTGGTATAAGTTTTTTATGGCCAAGATAAGTGCATAGTGTATATTTATATGTGCAAAAATTCTTATTCACTCAGAGCAGGTCTTGAGCAATGCTTGTCAAGAAATGGACTGACAGCCTATACCACAAGGGTTTCCAGGCAGAAGTCACCCTCGCTGAATGAGTCCTTTGTAAGCAGAGAAAGCAGGACTGACTATATGATTTAATCTTTTTTCACTCCTGCCTATATCCAATCACAGATGCATAAGTCATGTGTGTCAATCCAAGTAGAGAGCAGATATGCAGCAGTTTGGACACTGTGCAGATATATCTATTAGACATTGGGACGCTTCTGTAAACCTCAGGAAGATTCAATTTTACCTTACAGTTTCAAGCTGAAACGTACTTCTATCCATAAGAGGTCAGAAATACTACAAGAACATCGGCATTGAAATGCTGCCATATTTTTAACAAGAGGTTGTCCTGGACAAACCCATTACAGATAATGTCTATTTAATCTCAGGGAATCTGACATACTCTCTCAAGGATATGCTTGATCTCATTTATTTAGTCAGGTCCTGGCTAGTTACAAGACCACAGCAGTGCTTAAGTAAAAAATCGTGAAGGAGTATGACTAGCTGAGTAATCTTTATACTGAGAATTCTCACCTCAAGGGGGAGGGTTAAGAGCAACAGCAGTAAGGGAAAAATTATCTGGGGCCTCCACTATGCCTGTGATTTGCATGCAGAATGAAGGGAGGAAAGTTTGGAATGACAACACTAGCACACAGAACAAATTTCACCTGAAAGGAGATTGATTGTTCATGAAGTACAGATTGTCTTCTTGAACACAGACAAATGGGAGCAGATGCATATATTTCTCAGGTTTTATTTATGGCTCTTAATTTATTTTGTTCTGATATGCTGTTCCACATTATTCCATGCTAAGGGAGTCTTTCCCATGCTCAAGGACACTTCAAGAGTACGTTGTTTCTGTATATCACCTTTTCTGCCTGCATGCGTTGCCCTGTACCTCTTTCTTTCTTCAGGACTGCAGATTCCATTAGGGCAGTTCCTCTCCCTGTCTAGATGACGGGATGACGACTAATTCTTGAATTAATTGTGTCAGTATTTCTTTGAAGTTCAGTGCATTGTTATGTGTATGTTATAGTGGTAGGCATCAGCAGGTGACAAAGTATCAGAGAGCATGTAAAAGGGGAAAAAAATTGCCGTGGGAATTTCCATGCTTGGAAGACAATGTAAAATTTTGCTGAAAGTTCTTGCAGGAAGAAACTGCTGCTTGCTCTTTACTCAGCATGTAAATGTACTGTTAAGTGAGAATTAACTTCAGCCTTTAACTTGGCCAGTGTCAGTTATTCTTTCCACTTTCTTCTGTGGGATCATGCAGAGCAGGGCAGCTGCACAGATAAATTTGCTATTACTCACCTCACCCCTACTCCTCCCCAAATTCTCTGGACAACATTAAAAACTATAAAGAGTAGGAAGAAGCAACAGAACAAAACAAATAAACAAAACACACTCTACAACCTTGGAGCATTTTAAACTAGAGGAAAAAAAAAAAAAGCCAGAAAATGCTGGATCTAAAATTAAGTACAACACTGTATAGGCAAGAGATCAGAGAAATGCAAATGGTGGCCATTTTTCATAAGGAGAGACCAAATTTTGTTAAAAAACAAAACAAAACAAAACAAAAAACCAAACACAAAACATATGTGTAGTTCTTTACCTAAATATATAAATCATGATTCTTGCAATTCTGATACTGTCATTGTTAACCCAAACCACTTTGGATCTGAAAACATATAGTTTTTTAAATGGCCAGTGTGGTCCAAAAGGCAGTTTGCCTTCTTGTTTGTCATATTTGCCCCGTAAGAGTTACCCAGTGAAAGAATCTTGCCCTGTAAGAGGTATAAAGAACATTGTCACTCCACACACTGGTGGAACATGGAAAACAGAGAGTGTTTGCAGTGTACAGTGTCCTTGACACTCCACTCTTGAAGAGCTTCTCTACTTTTGTGTAAGAAGATGATTTGTACTGTTGAGAAATGAAGCCAAACAAAAACATGGACTGATCGAACACCAGTGTCTGCCTATTCAGGAGAACAATAATTGTATCTTCCTTATTGTATCTACAGGTCATTCCTTATCTCCCTCTTGGTCCTCTATGTGGTCATACTAAGCTGAAAACTCCTGAGATTTTAAATGAAAACAGACCACCAAAATTTCCAGCATCCATACAATAGCTGCTGCAGAGTGTACACCCTTATTATAAAATAATAGTTAGCATAGCAAGTATGCTTTAAAAAATTATGAGTAACACAATATATTACAGTCACTCTGTGCTGCGAATCCTGAGGAAATACTCTCTAAAGGACTAATTTGTTTAGCCTAGACGAGAAGTGTGACAGTGACAGTTATCATAAGGTCTCAAGAACAGAAATAACTGCTTGGAGTTCTAAAAAGTTAAAAAAGTAAAATTCTAGATATATTCCTCGTAACTGTATTTTTTTTTTAACTAATTCTTCCTTGTAAAATTTAGCAAATCACTTCAACAGAGAGAATATTTTTTCTTTACCAAGGGAGAGTAGTTAAATGTGTTTTATTATCAAAAACAAAAATCTTACAAGTCTTTCCTCTGCTTTCACATCAAGTATAACTACACCAACCTAACAGAGATAAATTCAAAGGCTAACGTGTAATTTATGATCACTTCTGTAATATCCTTACTTTGGGTTGTTTCTACTACTTGTGATTACAGCCTACCTTCTCTTCCATCAACTTTGATCAGCTGCTGATAAATGCATGTAGCTTAGATTATTGATAATTTAGTTATTATTTCCACTCATCACAACAGAACTTCATGAATAGAGCTGGTTCTTGCAAGGAACAAAGTCTGAATAGATATTAACTTTTATCTCTGTAGAGGTATGCTTATTCCTGTCAACATTTTACAAGTAGCAGATATTTCAGTCTTTTGTTCCCACACCAACAAGTATCCAGCTGCTGAATAGACTGCTGTTTAGGATATGTCTATACTACATATGGATATGTCTGTAAGTATAACTGCTGACGACGCCAACAAAATTTAATTTCCTTTTTTATAGGAATGGAAAGTGACAAATGTGACATCAATTTTTGAAGGCTCTTCAAGTATAATCCTGAAAACAGTACTCTTTAAAGTCAAACCTTCAGCTTTTAAATTGGCTTCCAAAAAGATGAAGATAAGAATAAATGATCCCTGGGATCAATATAATCTACTGAGAAATAATCAACGTGGATTTTGTAGCTGGAAGTCATAGCTAGTATAGCCACAAGCAATACCTAGCACCTAGTACTGTGGTGAGAGTGAGTTACCTAACACTATGTAGTTGAATTTCATCCACATTCCTTATCAAAGCCATTTATAAAGGATTATATGACAGGGGAGAAGACGAGGCCAAGAAATAACAAGTTATTAAAAATAGTATATGAAATATAGAAAGAAATTTTTACTTTTATAAATGGGAAGAATGCCACAAGATTGCTGCTTGCATCTGTGCGTTTTGTTCATTTATAAATGATGGAAAGGAGGACAATTAGGTAGGTGATAATACTGCTGATAACATCAGGCATCCATGCAAAAATTGAAAAGCAGCATTCATTAGCCTGACATTGATATAACTGAAGAGGTACAGTTGCAATTAGTAAAATAAAAAATATGGAGAGATTCCAACAAAATTGTCAAGCAGCTAGTTTAGCAAGCAAATAGAAATATGTTCACTTCTAAGCATTCCAATGAACACAATTAAGTTTTGCCTACAAAAAAAAAAAAAAAACAAAAAAAAAAACAAGGATATATTGGGAAGATTCAGTCAAAATTTTAGCCATGTACTCCTTAGCTGAGGAATCAGGAAATAAAATCTAGGTTACTAATCACCTGGTCAGATACAAATAAGAAGGAAGCTGTCGTAACCATGAGGAGTGCTTCAGGACTGCTGTAAGTTCTCCAGAGGATATCTGTTATCCTACAGGACTAAAATAAGGGACTGGATGCATCAGTCCCTATCCTAAGTAGTTAGATCTGCATGCTCCTCCGTGCTGCTAAGGAGGGGGAAGATACACATGTTTTCAGAGAGTGCCTGCTAACTGGACTGAGACACATTTGGCATTGTTGATTTACCCAAATAATCTTTCCAACACCAAATCTCACAGCCGAGCTTCCACCAGCTGAATTCAAATAGTGAATCAAGTCTGTTAAGTCTCTTCAAGACTAGAAAAATTGTAAGAAAGTGGATTAAATAGTTGGTAATACCATGGAGAAATATAAACTCAGAATTGGGGAACTTATTCCAGCTCATAGGAACATTTTGTATTAAAATCTGGCTTTAATGTCCTTTTTTCATAGTCCAGTACTGCAAAAGAACTGAGTCTGTCTCTTACTGAACACTATATAGAGAAAATAAAGAAATACATTACATATGGGCCATTCATTAGTCATATAATCTTTTCCCTTTCCTTAATGTTGCAGACTCTATGCTATAAAAGACAAAGAGTTCAATCTTTCCCTTTTGACTTTCCTCAGAGCAAGCCAGCTGCCTCGTGGAGCTATCAGCAGGGTTTATTTTTCCTGGCTAGAATGCAAGCCTCTAGTTATTAATATGGAAGTGAGTTCTGCTAGCTGACAATTTAAGATAAAGTAAATTGGAAGTGACATAAAGGAGCATGTGGGTGTTAATGTGTGTCAGCAAGGTCCTTTTTCTGATATCCTGAAAGGTCTCGTCTGTATGGCCGACACTGGCAACCTTTACCAGTGACCCTATGCTATTATAGGGGAGGCACTCTCACTGATTTGTAAAAGTGACAGATGCAGCATGTGTTTGTAAATTAGCCATGTGAAGTCCATCTCCAGAGATTTCCAAGCATGTTTTTTTTTTTTTTTTCCTTTACAATGATTTGTGTTCTTCCATTTGCCAAGCTGCATGGAGTGAGGCACTTAACTCTTTTTCACCAGTTGTTTCATTGACTTCGATTTTTTTCTGTTTCTTTTCTTCCCCTCCCACTTTCCCCAAGCTGTCACAGAGCTTAAGCTCTTCTGCTCAGTTCTTTCTTAAGATAATTATATTTTTCTTGCTGTAGTATTTCTGAAGCAGGTTATTTATGTGATAAAGCTGAAATATCTCTCAAGTTCTTAGGCCCTAGCTATTACTAAGAGGGAATACATAGAAGAATGTCTAAATATATTTATTAATTTTGCATGTAATAGAATGCCCAAAAAGATTTAGGTGAAGATTTTGTTACTAACTGAACTATAACAACTGCTCACATGCAGTGCAAACTGAGTCTTTGTGAACTTCTGAATATCTTCAGTTCTCATACAAAAAGAAACTGCTGTGATAGAATGACACAATTAAGAAAAGGACAACATCAACTGCACAGTGCAAATGGTAAAGAAATAAATGTTGTCTTCTATCACATGATTTACATCAGACTTTTAACAGGTATCCACTGTGACCACATGAAATTAAAGCTATGGTGTCCATTCCTACCAGCCAAGGATAAAGTTAGAGCACACAATTTGCTTTTGCTGTTTATTCTGTTTGAGAATTTTCCTTTATGGAAATTCAGTCATGCTATTGTAATGCTTATTTTAGATTTGCACTTATATTGCAACTTACGTGTGAAAATAAATCAGAACTTCATTTAGGTAAAGGTTAGCCAGTTAATCAACTTCTAATAAATGTAGAACATCTAAACACTAATCACGAAAAGTATTTATGCCATTGCTGCAAAACCAAACTCAAAGATAAACAAAAACATGTCAAGACAAATTATTCCTTGGTCTAAATGTCACCAGCTGTGAAAAGAACCATGACAAAATGTGCAGGTTAAAAGGTCATGACCTCATAAAACTACTATTCTATCTCCTTATCCTAAATCACTTCCAATTATGTATGGTAAGTTCTTTCCATTTTGAAGTTAAAAATATTTTTTCTGAGAACTTCAGGCTGGGTATTCAGAATGCAACCAGAGGTGAAAGGTTCAGGGTTTTAGCTGCTAAGCCACTAAATCTTTGTCCTCTCCTGTATTGTCTTTCCTTTTGAAGTTATTCACAACAGTTATTTCTAGTGTGTATTCATTCTGTGGGGAAAGCTTTTGCATCAATCATAGTAAACACCCTGAAATAATCTTCCATACTCTTCAGGATTCTACTAGTTAATAACACTGCCATTTTTCTTTCCCTCTTTAGCCAAAAGCATATAGTCACCCTTTTAAAGCTGTGCTATTTGAGGATGAGATATTAGTCCATGAAGCTGAATTTATTAAAAAATAATAATAATATGTATTTCCAAATATTTTCCATTAAGCAGAGATGAGACGTGTAATCATGACTAAATCTCAGTGCACTGTGACCAGTGCAATGCCTGAGGAGGTCACCTCCACGCTGTCTTGTATGTGAGTCCATCACAGGCATTGCAGAGGGAAACTCTTTCTGAGAGAAAGGTGAACAATTACAAAAATGACAGGTCTCTTCAGTGTTAAAATTTATTACTTAGCTAGCTATATTACCATAATCTTCACAGTAGAAACTACTGTCTCATCAAGATACCAAATTTCAGGCCATAGCATTAATTATTGATGTGTTCAGAACTGGGGTGTTTTAGGAAGGCTGAGTTAACACCATACAGAGTTGGAAAAGGTTTGAGGTTTTTCAGTGTCTTTTTTTTTTTTTCTTTTTTTTTTTTTTCTCATCCCCCCTGGAAGCCTCTAAATGTTTTATAATTATTCATTTTAAAACTATTTCCTGGTCAGTCATTCTCAAGCTAGTCATTCCCACCCTTTATTAAAGTCCAAGATTGACTGTTGCTATGGAAACTGCTACAGATGTAACAACTGCAATTCACACAAAAGAAAAAGAAGAGGAAAATGGATCAAGAAGTGTCACTTGCATTATGCAAAATTTCATAGCTATGTATGAATTGTATGCCACTAAAAAAGTCCTTTGTGAAACCAGAAATTTGAAAGTTCACCCTAGCAGTAGAAGAAATGATGGCAAAGTTGGTAAATGAATTGCTTTCAAAATAGTTATGTGAAAGAACAGTGTATAATCTCTTTTTCAAAAGTCCATTTGTATTTTCATACAAGAAACATATTTCTCTCTTTTAAGCATCTTTTCATGTAGCCCTATTTTACTCCTTCATTTTCATTTGTTTTGAGGGGGTTCAATATGCTCAACAGAAAAATTAACCATGGATTTTTTAGGTTTCAAGCTGCTTTAGAAACAACTGACGTGTCAGCAGTGCTTGGTTACTAAGGTGTCAGCTATGTTTTTTATTTATATATTTGAAGGTATTTTCCATGACTCCCAAAAACTCCCCTGAACATGTGCATGTTAAGCAAAAGAAAGCGGGGCTGTAAAAACTTAGAAGAATTGAAATATGGTAGGAGACAAATGCTAAGTGGGAATGTACCCAGCCTGTTTACTCTTATCAGCTACACTATTTTTAAACTCCTATAAACTGCACTGTCTGCTGGAGGGTTTCTGCAGAGGTGTCCTGGAGATCCTCAGGGAGGGAAGGAGAATCATGCTTTTTGTCCAGTGCTCAGCTGCCATCAATTATTTAGGAGAAAAATTATGTGACATTTTTCTTTCAGTTCTGCTGCTTGAGGAAGCCTGGGAGTTAATACTGGCCAGAAGATGCTTTATCCAAGATAGGCTATAAAATACTCTGCACTCTGTAGAATAGATCTCCCTTGGCTCTCAATTAATGATTGCAGCCATGCAGCCGCACTAAACTGACTAATCTCACTTGACTGGAGCTGAATGCACTTGTGTGTTTTTTAAATGTTGTTTTTTTTTTTTTGCTCTTCTCTAAATATATAGATAGGGACTGCTTGTGCTAGACACACAGTAATAAAAATTTGTCAAAGCTGTCATAAGACTAAGCTCCTAAATATAATTCTTCACAGAGAAGAGCGTGCGATGAACAGAAGGCATGCTGCTTTATTATTACTGTGGGGACTACACGATCCTGTGCCTGACAAGGATCTGTTTCAGATGTGTGGGCAGTGCTGTGAATCTGTATACAACACCGTCCTTCTTGTTTGTTAATCCAGCAGTTTATACTTCCACTAGAAAGCTCAATCCTGCCTTTTTACTTGTCTTCACAGCTCTGCGCAAGTGACTGCTTGTAGGTCACACACTCTTTGATGGAGCAAATTCTCAGCTACAAAACACTATTTTTCAACAGTCACCTCCATTAACTACGTATTTTCACTAGTCATGAACACAAGACTATGTGCTGTGCTCATAAAAATCTGCACCAGTAGAGGTGAGCCTCTGTTTCACAGCTGCTGTGACAGCATAGTTGCTGAGATGCACCCACTGCCTCACTGTGCTCGTATCCACTGTTTGGTCTCCATAAATGCTCAGCAGGCATTGAGAAATGCCATTTGATGCCATTTTTACTGCACAGAGAAATTCAATTCCACACCTTTACTTCGTTGCTTTACGTCGTATCAAGCACCATTTTGTCAGACTGCCCCTCTGTTGCCTTCTGACATGTGCAACAAAATGTAATAAAATATTGGTGGAAGGATTCAACCTCTATTGCTATACCACCGACATCCACCTCTCACCTGATGAATCAACATAATAAATCTGGAGGCCTTACTTTCAGAGAAGCTCTTGAACCTTCCCAAGCTGTTTATTTTACACATTCTGAGCAGTAAGCAGCCATTTAAATACTATAACATCCACTGAGGCATGCATGAGAAGTTAAGAGGAAATGCTTAACAAGTATATTTTTACACTGACTTCACCTGTTGCTACCAAACCTTATATATTAATTTTTTTAGAATAATTCAGTTAGAAGAGACCTTCTAAGATCAACTAGTCCAACTTCCTGTCCCAAACTGTTTATGTAATTTATTTTAATACAGATATATTTGATGTACATTCTATATTAAAAGGAAGCAATTTTTACATGTTTCTCTCTAGAAAACCCAATCAGACCCACATAATTGATATTTGAAAATAACAAGACCATAGTACTTAGTAAGCGATCAATGAAAATTGAAAATAATCATGTAAATTTAAAAAGTACGTGTCCCTAAGGTGTCAACACAAGTATACTGTAGAGCATGGTTACAGAAAATCTTAACTTACTAAACCAATTCAATTAGATATTGAGAAAAGTGTTGCAGTGAAAGACATCTCACTTTTTAAGCTTTTGGAACATGTATTTCAGAAATTTGTAGGGAAGACTGTATAATTCATGCAGTCAGGAATACTTTTCTATGATCTGGAGCTGCTGACTGGGGATTAATTTGACAAGTACGTGATCTCCCTTCATTCCTTTTCACTGTTGGTATCTCTAGCATGTGACCTCTGCAGGAGGAAATCATACAATCGTAGAACAGCTTGGGTTGGAAGGGACATTAAGGATGATTTACTTCCAACCCTCTTGCTGTGAACAGAGTTGCCACCCACCCAGAGTTGCCACCCTTGCTGCCCAGGGCCTCATTAAACCTGCCTTGGAACACTTCCAGAGATAGGGCAACTACAATATTTCTGGGTAGACCATTCTTCTTAATATCTAATCTAAATCTCTGTCTTCTTATTTTGAAATCATTCCCCCTTATTCTACCACCAACTTTCTTTGTAAAAAACTTGTCTCCCTCCTGCTTATAAGCTCTCTGAAAGCACAGCTAGGCTGCAATGAGGTTTTCCAAGAGACTTCTACAGGCTGAATTAACGTAGATTCCTCAAACTTGTGGATCACTTGAGTGATGCTTGAGCCCTCTTCTCATCTTCATGACCTTCCTCTGGATTTGCTCCAACATCTCCACATTTTTCTTCTTCTGATGGCCCCAGACCTGGACACAGTACTTCAGATGAGATCTCATGAAAGTAGAACAGAGGGAATGAATCGCCTCCTTTGTCTGCTGACCTGCTCTTTGGATGAAGCCCAGAATACAGTTGTCTTCTCAGGCTGTAAGATTTTCATCCACTAGAACCTTATGTTTTTTATCCTGTTGAACCTCATTAGATTCACGTGGGCCCACTTCTCAAGTTCATTCCTGTGGATGGAAACCATTCCTTCTGTTGGATTAACTGCACCACTCATTTCTGTGGCATCAGCAAGCATGCTGAGAGTGCTCGCAATCTCTCTGACTAAGACATTGATAAAGATGTTAAAGTGCATCATTGCCAGGACAGACCTTACTCATCACCAGTCTCCAAATGAACATAGATCACTTGACCATAATCTTCTTGCTGTGACCATCCAACTAGTTCCTTATCCACGGAATAGACCACACTTCAAATCTAAATGTGCAGGACCTTGTCAAAGGCCTTGCAGAAGTCCAAGTAGATCAGGGAATCACAGAACCACAGAACTGTAGGGGTTGTCAGGGGTCTCTAGAGGTCATCAAGCCCTCCGCCCCTGCTTAAACTCCTTAAACCCTCCTTAAACTGCTGTCCACACTCTGAGGCTGACTAGCCTCTAGTTTCCTGGATTGTCTTTCTTGCCCTTTTTGAAGACTAAAATGATAGATGACAACAATTTCTCTTCCTTTGTCCATTGAAGTTGTCACTACATCACAGAAAGACACCAAATTAGTCAGGCACGTTATGCCCTTGGTGAAGGATGTTGACTGTCTCAGATCACCTCTTTGTCTTCCATGTGTCTTAACACTGTTTTCGGAATCTGTTCCATGATCTTCACAGGCACAGAAGTGAGGCTCACTGTAGTTTCCTGGCTTTTTCTTTCTACTCTCCTTAAAAATGGGAGTGACATTTCCATTTTTTGAATCACCAAGGACTTCACCTGATAGCCATGACTTTTCAAATATGATGGAGAGTGACTTGGCAACTACATCAGCTAGCTCCTCCAGGTATGCAAGTCATTTGATTGCCATGAACTCGTACACGTTCAGTCTCACTGGGTTGTCTCAAATTTGCTCTTCTCTTACAGTGGGAAGGATTTTTCTCCTCAACCCCTTTTTAAAGGTTTTGAGATGTGATAGTTGTGGGAAGCCTGACTGTCAGTAAAGACTGAGACAGAGAACTTACTGAGTACCTCAGCTTTCTCTGTGCCCTGTATTGCCGTTTCCCCTTTTTGTTTCTCAGAATGGGTTACCATGACAGAGGGTGCCTCTCTCCTCTGACCACTGTACTTGTAGAATCTCTTCTCAATATTTTTCATAGTCCTTATCAAATTCAGTTCCATTTGTGTGCTTGTTCTCCTGATTCCATCTCTGCACATCTAGATAACATCCTTGTAAGCCACACTTACATGCTGCCATTGCATGTACATTTCCTTCTTATCCCACCGTTTGACTAGAAGGTTCCTGTCCAGCCATGCCTGTTTCCTCCATTCTCTTATGCTGGGGGATGGAGAGCACTTGTAATCTGAAAAAGATGTTCCTAAATAGTTGCCAGCTATTCTCCACACATTTGTCCCTAACAACATTTTCCTAGGGGATCCCATTCAGTAATTCCTTAAGTAGACTGGATTTTTATCTTCTCGGATTCAGGGTCCTGACTTTGCTTTTTGCCAGGGCTCAGAACAGCTCAGACAGCCTCCAATCTTAATCTCTTTAATGATCTCTCTATTGGTGAGCACCAGATCTAGTAACACTATTCATTTGATCAGTTAGTCTAGTATCTGCGCAAGGATGTCAACCTCATTGCACTCCAGGATTGGTGGTGACCATGCCTGCTTTATTCCTTTTTCAGCAGACATCAGAGTATTTGAAATCCCCCATCAGGATAAGAGCTTTGAAGTGTGATACATCTTGTAACTGAAGCAAGTAGTAGACCCTAACAAGTAGTAGACCACAACAGACAGCTATCATTTCTTGCCCCAGACATGAATGCAGGACCCCAGCAGGTTGCAAACATCTCTAGAGGTTTTATGAGAGTCTTATTTCCACACAAAGTTCTGCGTGGCACCACATCTTCAGAAAAACTGTAGCAACTCACTCACTGAAAACTCAATGCAAGTGCAAGCACATCTGAATTTGACAACAGCCTTTCCCCTATGAAACTTTATGTTTGTTAACTTGGGACTCCTCTGATAAATAAGACAACTAACTCCTTTTAAAATGTATGTCTTGTTTTTGCATCCAACTATCGTTTTCTTTTCACATGGTCAAAAAGTACCCTATAATTATCTGACTAGTTTTGCTGTCTTTTCTTTGCTTCAGGAATGTCAAAATGTGTACCATAATGGTTCCAAAGCTGCTCAATTGCATGTGATTGCTTTTGTTCATTTATATTCTACTATGAATTTCAGATCTGAAAAATCAATTCTAATGGGAGTCAAACAAGTATTTCTCGATAATCAGAGTGACTACATTCTAAGAGAGCTCTTAAAATCTGTAAAGAGAATATTTCTGCAACTCTTTCTCAACCATTTTACTTTTGGAAGAATACCCTTTCCTGATTGAAAAAGCCTACAGCAAATCTCTAATGTATTACTTAGTTTATTTCTATTCTTTCATCACTTGGAGTTCTTGACATCCAGAGTGATTACTTCAAAATGCTTCTTTGAGCTTTGATACTCTACACATTTAGTTAAATGTCAGTGTAAATAGAATATTTAGGAACAAAAGGGATTAAAGCAATTCAGTAAAGACAGAGAAACTTCTTCCAAACGAAGTTGGTATACTCTCATGAGACGGTTTCAAAGTTACATAGAACATAAGTAAGAGTGTACAGAACTGATATTTCAGGAAGAGATGCTTGCTCTAAAGGAACAGTTCATACAGCATTTGGAGTTCCCCATTCCAGCAATTTGTGCATGGTGTTTGCTCAGTTACTTTGTCACGGGCATCTCCAGTACTTCAATCACAGATGTAGATACGTAAAACATGGCATGTTGAGATGCTTGTAGTCATTCGAAGCTGGATGCTTCATTACATCACAGAACTGAGATCTGCAGTGTCTCCTGTTGAGTGGCAAACAAGGGAGGAATCTCTCAGGAGCACACCTTTCAGCCACGTTCCAGAGTCCTCAGTAATAGCCCTCAAAGGACATCTGCCTTCCAGCAGACTACAGACTATACCATGAGTCTAGCAGGGGCAGCATGGCTTTTTTCTCCTAACTCCAAGCAAGCCATCCTAGCTAGAATTTTGCCAACATGGGGAAAAACTTTTTTTTTTTTTTTTTTTAAGATTCCTTTTGTCCGGAGGAGACGGAAATTTTGTGGAATGAGAATGTTGCCTTTAGGGCACGGAGTATCCCTCCCCTACTCCATCCAGTGCAAAAATTCTCATCTCAGAATTAGGAGTAAGGAATCAGCTCTTTGAAGACTTACATCTGGAACGAAAAATCCCTAGAAATGAAAACCAAGCTCTATTTCCTCTTTCTCATCTGAAATCATACTCCATCCTTATCTTTCCCCAACCCAAGGAATTTATAAGCAGTTCACACTGTGGCAGAAGATCTATCAGCAGACAAGGCTCTGAAATCCTCTCAGTCTGTTCACAAATATGTCATACATTAAGGCTCCATTGGAGTATCAGGAATAGTTTCCTTTCTTTAAGAATGATTTGTATTTTTCTTATGCTGTAGCAAATTTGAAATACATAGAATCATTTCAACAGACACATGATTTAGATAATGATCTTTTCTTCACTTGTACTGATATCTTCCTTCAAAAGATAAATTTAAAATGTGGCTATGATTCCTCTCGAGTGTCTGATCAGAACTATAGAGTATGACATTTCACACAGAAACGGCTTTTCAAACATTTGTATGATTTAATGTGAAAAATTTCCATTATCCCAGAGGAATTTTATGGAAGAGTGGAATCTCAGGAGCATGAAATCAATGAAAATAGAATGGAAATTTTTCCTTCCACTGTATTTTTCACATAAAAATATCCTCTTTCTTTTAAAACATAAAGACTAAAAGCAAAATGTAATAAGGAGAGAAGTAACACCATGTGCAATAATTAGAATTTAGGCATTTAGCAAACCTTATATTTATGGATTTCTGAGCTATTTTATTTGCAATATATGGTGAATAATTGATTTATCTCCACATTTCCAGTAATTTGTTCCACATTGTGTATACTTGCTATATTATTTCCTTTTCAAAGAAAAGCCAGTGAAGAATTGACTGATATACCCCAGTTATATCTTTGCTGTTTTCGCAAAGATGAATTTCAGGGACCACACGATTTCTTGAATTGAAAGACCATGTTTCTATTTGAGAAATAACATACATAAGTGTACATATGTCTTTTTTTTTTTCACTGATACTATTATTTTCTGTCTCATTCTTATAATTATATTGGTGAAAAGCACTTGAGGTATCTGTAAAATTTACTGTACATATGTAACAAGTTATGCTTTGCTGTCCTACATGCTGTAGCAGCCAAGAAAATGGAGGCTTGTATCATGAGACCAGTAGTTACGTATCTATTATCATCCCATGAAAGATAACATTTTTGAAAGGTGATGGAGAGGTGCCTGAGGAGAGGAAAAAAGCTAATTTCACCACAGTTTTAAAAAAAAATCTAAGAACAATCCAAGAAACTACAGGCCAGTCAGCCTCATCTCCAGCCTGGGAAAGGTGATGGAACAATTTGTTCTAGAAGCCATCTCCAAGCAAGTAGAAGAAAAGAAAGTTACAAGGAGCTGTCAACACGGATTCCTCAGTGGGAAATCGTGCATGACCAATCTGGTAGCTTTCTATGACGTCATGACAGGCTAGCGAGGGGAGAGCAGTGTTGTGTACTTGAGCAAGGTTTTCAGCACTCTCTCACAACGTACTCGTAGGTAAGCTTTGAAAATGTGTAGTAGACATGTAGACAGTGAGGTAGACTGAGAACTGGCTGACTAGCAGAGCTCAGAGACTGTGATCAGTGGCAAAGAGTCTAATTGGATGCCTGTAACTAGCAGTGTTTCTCTGGAGTTGGTGTTGGGTCCAGGGTGGTTCAAGATCTTTATCAATGACCTGGATGGATGGAGTCCATCCTCAGTAAGTTAGCTGATGATGCAAAGCTGGGAGGAAACATAGTAGAAAGGCTGTTCTTCCATTCATCAAGACCTAGACAGGCTGGAGAGTTGTTTGGAGAGGAACTTCGTAAAACTGAACACAGGCAAGTGTAGAGTCTTGCATCTGAGGAGGGATAACCACATGCATCAGTACAGATTAGGGATTGAAATGCTGGAAAAATGCTCTGTGGAAAAGGACTTGGTTGTCCTGGTGGACAGCGGGTTGGCCATGAACCAGTAGTGTGCCCTTGTGGCCAAGAAGGCCAGTGGTATCTTTGAAGATCAGAGTAAGGCCAGAAGGTTGAGGGAGGTGATCCTTTCTCTCTACTTTGCCTTGAGGTCACTTCTGTAGTACTATATGATGTTCAGGTCTCCTCTGTTCAAAAAAGACTGGAAACTCCTAGAGAGAGTTCAGTGAAGGACTATGAAGGCAGTTAGGGATCTGGAACATCTTTCTTATGCAAAATGCTGAGAGACCTGAAACTGTTCAGGCTGCAAAAGAGGAGACTGGGAGGGTTTATCAAAGCTTATAAGTATTCTAAAGGGCAGGAGTTAGGTAGAAGGGGCCATACTCTTTTAAGTGATGTACATCTACTCAACAAGGGTGCAGGCAACTCAAAAAGGCAACAGGCACAAACTGGAGCACAGAAAGTTCCACACAAATGTGAGGAAAAACTTATTTTAGGGCTGGCTACAGAGCACTAGAACAGGCTGCCCAGGGGGTCTATTGTGGAGTCTCCTTCTCTGGATATGCTCAAGATTCTCCTGGATGCTTTGCTGTTCAATCTACAGTAGGAAATATGCTTTAGCAGTGGGTTGGACTAGATGTCCACAGCTCTCCAGCACCTCTGATTCTGAGATTCTGTCGTTTTGTTATTCTGTGATGTAGGATGGCCTTACTGTATATTCATTTCCTTTATTTCCCCTTTCTATCAAGTATAAACTGCAAATGTTATTGAAAGTTGTTACTGAAACAAAATCACAATCAAATCCCTTTAAATAATTGCATTTTTCCCAAATAAAGATGAGTAGCAAGGACCATCTACATATCTAGTTAATGTTATATTTAACTAAAGTTAAAATTGAAATCCAAAATTAATACTATGTTTTATTTTTAAACTGCTCTCTGTTTTACAATAGAAAGACCTCTTTGAAAATCCCCTAGATTTTATCTCGCTAAATTTAACTGCATAAATGAAAAAAAAAAAAAAAAGAGTTGAAAACTGCATGTGGCCTTTTTATGTGATTGAGCAAGTCAGTAGAATGCCATTTCAGCAGAGAAACATTTGGTTACATGTGTTATATTCTGTCCTAAATTATAATCTAGCAGAACAATTTGACATCTATCTCATTTGTTATCCCACTTCAAGCCTTACTGATACACTAAGAAGCATGAGCTTTCTATAGTGAATAACTCAGTTACTCTTCAGATCTGTATAAAGGTAATCTGCAGAGAAAATAGTGGATCATGAGACAAACACTCTAGCAAAGTCTATCTTCAAGAGAAAACCATAAATGTTTAGGAAGTGTGTACTTTTAAGACAATAACATAACGCTTGTAATCACAAGGCAAACTGTTATTAAATTTGGGCTAGATTCCAGTGTTGTCTTCAAAATGCCAAATCACTGTGTAAATTTTGGGATGACGTAGATGAGTAACTGATGAAAGATGCCTTGAATACATGCAGTGTAAAGAGGAACAAATCAAGACATAAATTCAAAATTCCTTTGAAGAATTATTCTACATCCTTCTTGCTGCTAAAGTAGAGCAAAAAGTGTATGACTTCCTGATGCTAGTAGTATAAGTACATACTTCTATTGACCAGAAAATTAATCTAACATTAGGAAGCCTGTCTCCAAAGCAAAACTTGCATTAGGACCTCAACAGAATTAGTCTGGAAACTCTTCTTAATTATCAAATCACTACATTAGTTTATTTAACAATTCTATTCAGATAGATTTTAGATTATTATATTTTAGATATTTAAAATTTTTACTATCTAGATTTTACTATTTAATAGTTCTATTTATTTAATAATTCTATTTAGACAGAACTTGTAGTGAATTCCAGATGAGAATTACCATTCATGTAAAAAAAAAAAAAAAAAAAGAACAGAAGTACCTGGAAGCATGGAAATCACTATTTAAAAAGAAATGCATAGACTTTATACGACTGGAATTAAAAAGCTTGTAGGTACAGAAGTTGAACTACATAGCACTCTTTAGATTTAGAAAAAATGTAAACCTTCATCTGCCTCTGTGCCATCCTTTGAACCCGATTACAAGTGTTTGTCAGGCATCATGATTCATGACAGACAGCAGAAAGAATGCATGTGTGCTGGGCTGTTGTGGACTGAGAACAGATTACAGTATTTAGATAGCTTTTATGTCCGGTAACATACTGACAACATTATGTGTCAATGTCAGGTTTAGGACATTGTAGAGATGCCCCGTTGGACTAAGAGAGAGATCGATAGAGATGAAACACTCTTTCTATATATGTAATTATTATCAATATGACAAATAATCTGCACTCAAGTTTAATCTATCCTTTACAAAAAATACGAGGCTACTCTCAGAAATTTTATATACCCATTAAGAGGGGAATGTTCAGATTCTCTATAAAATACAGATTTCTTCCTTCTAGCTGTATAACACAAAAGGCACAACTTTGACTTTTTTCTCTCATAGTGCTCACAGAGGTTTGGCTCTTAGATAACAAGTAATGCTGGACATCCCAGAGCAGGGACACAGTCTCTTGTCTGTGAGGTGTCAGGGCAGATTCCACAGCCTGTCCAGTGCTGCCACAGCTGGTGGCAAGAGCCCTTCATGAAGCAAATTCCACGTCATATCTTGATTTTGGATTGTTCAAACAGAATCACATTTTCTTTGCATGCCACCCATATTCAGTATGACCGCAAACACTATGTATTAATCCCTGGCTTAAGAAGGATTCTTGTTGCAATCATCTGAAGAGGATAGGGGCAGCACATCTCTCTGTAAGGCAAGATGTGATTTCTGGAATTAAACATACCTAACCTAAATAGCCAATTTAAATACACATCTTTGGCTGTGAAAATTTAACAACTTATTTTAGGCACAGGGCAGAAATAGGAAAGGATTTAATGCAAAGGAAATGTCAAGAGGAAAAGTTAAGTCACAAAAGCAGGACTTCTTCAAAGCAAAACTATCCTTGCCCATAGTTCCCCAGACCCTTCTCTGATGGCTGCCTCAAGCAGAAGAGTTCAACAGGACAAAGATCAGACAGATTTGGAAACAGAATTTGTCAATGGCACTCTTTAACATTCTTGATATCTTTTTTTCTAGCTCAGCCTGGTGCTGCCATCATCTCTGGGATCACCTCGTGAATCACTCTCATGTTACCTCCCAACTTGGCAGCTCACAAGATGGGGAAAGTGAAAAATTCCCGTGATGTGCTACTTGCTTTAGCATCCACCCAGAGGCATTCCTTACATTTTACCTTCTTCCTGGTACTAACTCACTCTAGGTATTTTGCATACAGCTACATAACTAACTGTATAATGCAGTTTAACATCTTTAAATTTAACTGGAATCAAGAGAGTTTTATTCAGCTTTGTCTCTGTTTGGAATGTAGATCAGAATGTTGGACAAAGGCAACATGGTTTTGACTCTAGAAGAAGAGCTTTTCTGTATCAAAACCACATCACGGTTTATCTTAGGAGCCATCAAGATTTTTACTTTAGCAGTTTTTGCAGAAAGCTTTGTCCCACTTCCCTTAGTAATGATAATTTATTTATTCATCATGATTGATTATAATCAAACTCATTCATACTGTTTTTATACAGTAAACAAATAATTTCTTCTCCTAAGTACTCCCTTTCTCACCTCTCAGACCTCAACAAATCACAACAAATACATCTCTGGCTTTAATACTTCTCTCACCCAAAATAAGTCACCAGGTTGATCTGAGAACCTTTTCAGCATTTCAAAGTCATCTTCCATCAATATCACTGCCAGCACAGTACAAGGGCTTCTTTTCAATTTGCAGGTGCACTGGGGAGGTGTTTTGATTCTTGAATTAGACTGTGCTCTCCCAGAGGTTCCAGGCTTTCTGGCTGAAAGATAAAGCTTTGTTATGTTTCCGTGCAGCAGATCAGTAATTCACACCACACAGTTTGCCTCAGTCCACAGGTTTTGAAATCAAACCCAGTGCATATTTTGCAGTGTTTGGATGCTTGTTCTTGAGAGAATGTGTAAGGATGAACATATTTTCAATTTCTCTGTTTTTCACAATCTGTATGATGCTCTGAGGGAATACTCACAGTAATGCACAATAGCAGTCTGGATTGTATATATAAAAGTATCTGAATATTTTATACCTGGCATTACAGCCATGCTTGAGTTCATACAAATCCTGCATTCTGCAGCATGACATATGCAACACAGGGTGCTGCATTAAACAAAGCCACTTGTATAGGAAAAAAATAGCTTGTTCTTTTCTGTGTAAAGTCAATCTGAAGTGAATATGGATCTGAAATAATGCTTTCACCCTAGTAACTCTTTAGGATCTCAGTGTATCTTGAAGTCATTGTTTCAAACCCTGGGCTACAGCTGATGCTGTAGTCACAGAGTCAGAACAGTGAGTTCTGAGAAAAACAGCCTGCTCAGTGCTCACATGGGAGTTTTATCCTAGCACTGACCACTTGAAATGATAAGTGCACTAAGCCTCACATAGGAAAGCGTATAATAAGAAAATTATCGCCACAAATCTACCGCTGTCTTTGACAATCTACGGCAAAGCCAGTACAAGTAAGCCTAAAGCTACTTAAAAAAATACTAATTTAAAATTACAGATTTATGGTTGTACACACAGAGCTATTAACCTTGCTTTACTCTTCAGACGTGCAGAAGGATTATATTTTGTATGCATTTGCTTCTCCCTACCCCATCATGATGCATAGGTTTGTTAAAATGTGCTTTCTTTCCCCTTTGCCTTTCAGAGGCCTGCTAGGTTCCTTTTTGTATGTATGTCAGTTCAGGCTATAGCTTTGCAGTTTGAGTTTATCTTGGCTGTAAAACACAACAGTAATTTACATGCTCCCTTACTCAGCGCTCCTCTGAGCCCTGCCAGCTGTCTAGCCAGCAGTTTAAAGAAAGGGCTGTAATGAGCATGTGTGCAGTGGGTAAGAGAAGATACACAAAATACACAGCCATGTTCCTGTTTCCTTAGATGGCTGTGGTTTAAATGGCACTACAGCAAGCTGTCATCATGATGAGATTGCCTACACATACACCACACACCTTCTCTGGTGGATTTCACACTCCTTTCTTTCATTCCTTGCTAAAGAATAGGCTTAAAGGATGAGACAAAGGCTGGAGCAGATGTTCTGTGATATGGAACATGAGTTATGAGTGTAAAACCTTGCTCCCTCCTGCCTTTTTCCCCTTTATCAAGAAAAAGCTCTATGAGCAGGCAGACAAAGCCTGATGGTGGTCTTGATGTACTTGACATGGGCTTTGATTTTAGCATGCTTGAGCTCTAGTTTTTGATGTAATACAGTTGTGAGTTTTATTTCTTCTGAAGCTGTGCAGTATGCTTATTTAAACTTTACCATCAGTGTAGTGTTGAAAAAGAAGGAAAGAAAGAAAGAAAGAAAGAAGAAAAGAAAGAAAGAAAGAAAGAAAGAAAAGAAAGAAAGAAAGAAGAAAGAAAGAAAGAAAGAAAGAAAGAAAGAAAGAAAGAAAGAAAGAAAGAAAGAAAGAAAGAAGAAAAGAAAGAAAGAAAGAAAGAAGAAGGAAAGAAGAGAGAGAAAGAAGAGAAAGAGAAAGAGAAAGAGAGGAAAGAAGAAAGAAAGAAGAAAGGAAGGAAGGAAGGAAGGAAGGAAGGAAGGAAGGAAGGAAGAAAGGAAGGAAGGAGAAGGAAGGAAGGAGAGGAAGGAGGAAGGAAGGAGAGGAGGAAGGAAGGAAGGAAGGAAGGAAGGAAGGAAGGAAGGAAGGAAGGAAGGAAGGAGGAAGGAAGGAAGGAAGGAAGGAAGGAAGGAAGGAAGGAAGGAAGGAAGGAAGGAAGGAGGAAAGGAAGGGAGGGAGGAAGGGAGGAAGGAAGGAAGGAAGGCAGGAAGGAAGCAGGCAGGCAGGAAGGCAGGCAGAAAGGCAGGAAGGCAGGAAGGCAGGCAGGAAGGCAGGAAGGCAGGCAGGCAGGAAGGCAGGCAGGAAGGCAGGCAGGAAGGCAGGAAGGAAGGCAGGAAGGAAGGAAGGAAGGAAGGCAGGAAGGAAGGCAGGAAGGAAGGAAGGAAGGAAGGAAGGAAGGAAGGAAGGAAGGAAGGAAGGAAGGAAGGAGGAAGGAAGGAAGAAAAAGGGTATTTTGCCCATAACTTACTTCAGTCAAGGACTTTTTTCCTGCTGCCTTCTCTAATACTTTATAAAGCAAAAATTACAACTTCACGCATTCCCTGTATGTTGGAGAAATCCTTCAAATAACCTCAATTCTTTCCCTAAAGTCCATTAAAATAGTAAGCTAGACTCTGATATCAGTAAAACCAGTGTGAATCCAGAAAAAAGTCCCACATCATTCCACTAGGATCAGAAGAATTCATTTAGCATTACACTGATGCAACAGATGAAATCCTGGCTCAGTGCAACCCTTCCACTTATATGGCAAAATATTTTCTTTTCGTGTAAACTCTCTGTAAAAATCAAACTATCTAATCTTTTAACTGGAAGGCTTGGACTCTTTAGCAAACCAGCAAAAATATTTGAATTTGATTCTTGAAATATTGGTAAGTAAACTGAGAATTTTGATCTCATAGAAGACTTCTCATTGCAGAAATCCAGTTGTCCCTCAACCATCAACAATGCTGCATGACTTCTAATTGGTTTTTAGCTGGAGTCTTCCTATGCATTGCAGCAGGACAAAAAGTAATCCTTGTAAAATAAGGCAAAATTCCAGAAAATGCTGGCATCATCAGAATTATGGCAGAGCATGAGATATATAACATTTTTATCAGTCTTGCACACGAGATACTATGGAAAGGTAAATGCCACTCAGTCACAACTTACAGCCTGCTCAATTTCATGTGTTCTGGAGTATCTGAATGCACAACAATGAACAACTAATCTAGGGTGAAGCTAACTAAGCTTCATTAAATGGAAGAATTATACACAGAAAACCCACAAGTCAGTACATATTTTTTAAAGCACAATTTAATGTGTGATCCCATCAGGAAGATCTTGACTCCTATGCTGTTTATTTTAATAAATCCTGGATAAGCAGGCAAATGCAACAGAGCCTTCCCTTCAAAGTGCAGTTTTCACCGTGACTGAATAAAAATAAACTTACAAGTGCACGATCTCGACTTTCACGAAGCCCATGAACAGGTTTGTTTAATCATAAAACATAGTGTCCTAGAGGGGTCAGAAATCTAGAAACATAGTCAGGAAGTAACAAAATAAGATTCAGTGTGAAAAAAATATTGAGTTAATGTGTCTGAGGGAAAATAAATTGAAACAGATATTCACCAGGAGGAAGGTACTTGCAAAACAGTGAAGGTAAAAGAGTTCAATAAGACAAAAAGAAAACTGAAAATAGAACAGTGGTGGTGAAGGTGGCTGATGCACTTTTAGAAACTATATGAAAAAGTCATAATTTCTTGTATGCAAGAGTTGACAGTCTTCTGTGTATCATAGGTATGGCAACTGAGATAAAACAGACAGCAGTAGTAATGTCAGACAAAGTTCAGAGAAGTTGCAAAATTCCATAAAATATAAGCTTGCACAGCACAAGTTCTTCAGTTTCTTTGGTGGAAATCAATTACACTATTTCCACGGACTTAAAATGCAGCAAGATCAGCTAAATTTCAAATAATGGCTGCTATCATTAACTGTAGGAAATAGCAGGGAGACATCAGGCCAAGAAATGACTTCCTCTTCATTCTCCTTCAATCTGCAGGAGATTACACAGTGGTTGGTAGAATACAATTGCATGGAGTTTTTGAGCTAAGAAGGTATAATTATGATTCAGAAGATGGAAGAAAGATGAAGTAAAAGTAGATTGAATATCAGGATAAATGTTCCTATTCTGAAATCTAATTCAAGCCTCTTAGAAGACTTGGAAGAGTGTACCACCATCTGTTGGATAATTTAAAACAAAAGAGTATAGTAGAGTTTAGCAATCTGGAGGACAGTTCTGACTACAAGTGTCTCATACCATATTAGTCATTCAGATTGTAATGTGAGGTATTTGCATAGGAGAAATTGAGTACATTCAGCTCTCTGCTCTAACTTACTAGCCTCCCTTGAGCTTTCAAATTGCAACTAGATTCCCCAATATTTTGCCTCAGTCAAGGCTCTTGGGCAAAGGCTCCTCCACAATTTTAGTAATTTCACACCATTTTGTAATTTGGTGATTCTCTCTTCCTTGCTAGCAAAAAGTAACAAATGTCAGGGCATTGCACTTACTAGATCAGTGCAAAAAGAATGAGATACAGGCTTAAGATACAGCAGTTTTATTAAAACTTCTTTCCTGCTTTTGAATAATTGAAGCAGCCAAAGTAGGCTGTCATGAAAGGATGACAGTTACTATCATTTTTCTCTGGTTCATCAGCTGCTTTTGTCTGTCCTTATAAACCCTCAGAATTCATCCATCTACTAACCTTGATCTCTTTCTATGTTTTGGAACTTCTATCCACTCTGGGTGGATTCAGAGGTGCCTCAAACCTTGCTCCATCCTTACAGATTTTGCCTGTCTGGTTTATGAGTAAAGAAATACCATAAATGATAAATTACATACCAGCTGCTCACTATCCACAATTTCATTTTCACTATAGGAAAATTATGCATGATACACTTTTTCTTAGTGCACATTTTCCCCTTTTTAATCAGGAGCAAGCTGGGAAAAATATTCATTTAATAAACTTTTGTTAGGAAGACCATAATTCATTGAACAGGAAGATGGCAGTTCTAGACATGACAAGGCAATTTTTAAGTTCTTAGTAAATATGAGGTATAAATCACTGCCTTATTCAGAAAGATCTAGTTTGTGTTTTGAAAATTTTACTTCAGTCAACTAGCAATTTTAACTTTCAGATAATGTTGATGCAGTGGAAGTGCTTCAAATGCCTATTTCTTTTATAATCCATACTCGTGAAAAAAAAAAAATCAAGGAAAAATGTCTGAGAAAGTTCATCTAGAGTTTTCAGTCACCATTCTGATTAGAAAGGTTTTGGTTTTGATTTGATTTTATTTTTTTAATGGAAGCTGAATTACAGAGAAAATGGCAATCATCAAAGAAAGAAATGACATAAGGCCTTTGAAAGAAAGCCCATTTCATGCCTTACAAGTATGTTGTCAAAATACATGATTGGTTGAAGAGCAGATGTCAAAATAGGAGCACCAAAGTCAAGGCAGCAAGCAGAGAACAAAAGAGGTAGAGGTATTTATAAAAGCATCAGCCACTATTCAAACAGCTACCAGCTAAGTAAGCTGCTATCCCCTGGTAGTTGAGACAATCCACACAAAGGCTCTTGACAGGATTCTGAAACAAAAAATAATAAAAGTTGCAGAGGTGCCATTAGCCCTTTCTGATTGGAAGCAGATTGTGGCCCCGCTCTGTTCTCGTCTCTTCCCCTGGTGCGTTTTTGGTCAGGGCAGCTCTCATGAACACTGAGAAAAACTGCATTTGTTCTCAATCTCTGTGTCCTGTATGGAGTGCAGTTTTTAGACTTTTTCGTAGTCTCCCAGGGTTGGTTAAGTTTTATTAATGTATTTAGGTATTCAGTGGAGGCCGGGACTGCTGCATGGCAAATTTAAGCTACTATCAACATGCTTGCTTTTCACATTTACCTGTGGTGTGGTGCAATTCTGTACCTATTGATAGCAGTGGATGAAAGATTGAACTTCACCACTATGGAGAATTTCAGATCTATTCACCCATCTCCTGCCGGGTTTACACAAATGTTTGGTTTAAGAATTTGGAAGCCAGCAAACACAGAAGTTGAGCTTGGCTACTCAGTTACTGCTCCGGAGGCAAACAAAAGGAAGGAAGTGAACAAATGGGGGGGGGAGAGACAGATTAAGTTACCAGAGTATTTGACCCTGAAGGTTCAAGAAGTAAAGTCAGGGAAAGCAGAGGCACTAGTTAGTTGGAAATTCCTTTGAATTCCTTTAATCCCTTAGGTCAATTTAAAGGGAAATGGTCTGACCGTTCTGCATCTGCTAGTGATTGAAGGCAAATAAGGAGCATTGTGTGATTTCCAGTTCAAGAAATATATAATATACACAGCTTTTATGAAAGCAAATACAGCAATTCTCAATTGACCTAGGCTGACTAATAAACCCTGAGATGCCTCTAACATATGGGAAGCTGATGCTGGTACAGACTGCCAGGAATAAAACAAAACAAAACAAAACAAACAAGAAAAAAAAAACAAACACAAAAAAACACAGTGAGGGAAAGAAAGAAAAGGAAAAATAAAATCTCTCCAGGTCTCTAAAGTGAAGAGAGGGAAAAGGGAAATAATTTATTGCATTGAATATTTCTGGCTAAAACACTGTAGTCCCCAAATTATCTTCAATATTTAGTTTGCTATAATGTAGACAGGAAAAAAAAAATGGAAAGAAAGAAAAACCTAAACTCACACCCTACTGGGCCCCTCAAATTAAGCTTTCTGCTACATGCCTGTAACTGGAAACAATCTTCCAAGCCTTGTTTATGCAATGACACCATACAATAAAAGTCTGGTTGCAGAGGGAAGCTTTATTGGCCTTTCTAAAAAATACTGTTAGTGTATAGCTCTGGAAATGATCCCATTTGGGCTTGTAATACACAGTGATTAAGGGTTAGACCATATCTGTAAAGCAATAGCTTGTCCAGGGTGTCCATTAACACAGAGACGTGCTTTCCAGAGACAACACAGTTCTGTCCCCTGTGGACCCTCGGCCTTTTCCCTTTGTGGCCCCACAGCAATGAACCCACACCACCTGCTCCTGGGGTATCCTTTCCTCACGCCTGGGGCTCAAGAATTCGGTTTCTGAGGTCAGCTTTTATGCAGATGGTCAGAGGAAGGACTTTCCGTGTCATTTCACTGCTAAGGTCTGCAGCAACACGTGTGGAATAAAACACATAGTGCCAAACTAGCAAACGTTGCAAAGTCAGGATCAGATTGTGGAATACACGTGGATGCACGAGCTCCTGATAAATTGCTTTTAAATACTTGATAAATGATCATTTCAGAAAAAATTCTCCAGGTTGCCAGTTTTATACCAAAGATGACTCCAAATATCTGCTCCCTATTCCAGCCTGACCCTTTCTTTTTTATTAGCTACATTTGCAGACTCAGTAAATAAGCAGGCATTTTTCCCCCTGACTGTGTTTAATTAGAAAAGATTCTTCCTTCCACATCTGTGTATGTGCACTTCATGTTCCCATAGCATATTATGGAGCACATCAGTCAAGTGCATGAATTCTGCATCTGGCGTGAGGCTGGACAGCTTTGGCTGTGTTGCTCAGAAGGACAAACATGGAACAAACCAAACAACCAACCAACCAACCAACCAACCAACCAAACAAACAAACAAACAGCCAACCAACCAACCAAACAAAAAACAAATTGCATAATTAATAATAAATCCCTGTAAATTCTCTATTTTATATTGGCATGGCTTGTATAACGTTTCTAATTTGAAGAAAGATAGGTTTTTAACAGTGGTTTTGCAACAGGATTGCTCTCTTTTAAATGCATAATTTCTAATTCTTTGAGCCAAGTGTTACATTCTGAAGATCTTATTAGAAGCTCATGAGATAAATTTGTCCATTCCTTTTACTCTAGTTGAGTGGTTCTGGCAAGAGAGTAACAGAAACAAGAACTCTAATGATAAGAAAAGGATTTGTAATGTTAATTTTAAATGTTGAATACCAAAGCCTGCTGAATTATTTTTCTTCCAATTTAAAAGGTTGTTCTGGTTCTTGGTAACACTCTAAACTATGCCTTCACTTCTTCATGCTGCTTCATTTTCTACAGACCCTCCTTCCAAATTCTAAAGTGAGGAGCATGTTTGCAAACTTAAATCTCATTTAAAACAGGCTGATATAGCAAGGTGGTGTGAAGGGAGGTATCCCTCTGAAATCTTGTTCAAGAAAAAGAGATCACATACAAAAATAATCACAGAATCACAGAATCACAGAATGGCCAGGGTTGGAAGGGACCTCAAGGATGATGAATCTCCAATGCCCCTTCCACATGCAGGGCCACCAACCTTGAAAAAAAAGAAAAAAGCAACAGAAAACTGTGTGTGTGTGTGGGGGGGGGGGGGAAAGTGTAATCATAATATAATTATCAGAAGAAAAAAAAATGTGAGAGAGATCCTTCTGTACTTAATGTTACTCTTCTTTCCTTCAGGAAACAGAATTCACCTTTTTGCAAAGCACCTACATATCTGAGGGCAAATTAGTATAATATACTGATTACATCTCTTACAAGGCATAAATTAACGATGTGATAATGATAAAACTAAAGATATTCTTAGTGCAGAGGTATGTGTAGAAATGTAGGGAAATGTATTTTCAGGAATTATTTAGTGAAAGGAATTTGAAGATGTGAATAATAAATTTAAAAAGAAGCTTGAAATATCCCACTGTCTTCGCTCTTGCTCTTTCTCTTTTCATTTGGAAACATAAAGCATGGGGTTAATCAGCAATGAGCCAGCTCCTGCAACTGCATGAAATCAGAAACCATATATATGCTGGAGGAAAGGAAAAACAAGCAAACAAAGAAACAAACAGGGAAATAAGGGAGAAAACATTAATTACCAAACTTTTGTCATACAAGTAGATGGATGCAGAGGAGGATATGTTTGCAACTGGACATTCTTCAGATGACAACAGGAAAGATCTGAAATTGCAAAGGAGCTTAATACCAACAAAGCCCAGCAAAGCAAGAGCAACTGGAAAGACATTACAAAGCAAAGACCGTCACATGCCACTTTGTTATTTAAGTCTGTTGATAATAAAAAGAAGTTGCACATGTAAAATTAAAAACAAACAAACAAACAAACAAACAAAAACAACACACAAACATACAGATGGTTTTTCTATTGTCAGAAGCTTATTCTGGGTGATATATTGTTAAAAAAGCCTGTAGTTCACTTATTTTAACATCTAAGCATGAAAGATGCTGAAGATGATAACTTGGACTTTCTTTTTCCATCTGCATCCTTCTGTACCATTAGTAGACTGCAATTTATAACTTTATTAAGAAGGGATGAAATGTTAGATTTGGATCTAAATTATTCAATTTGTTTAACATTTTAAGCTATCTCAAAAAAAAAAGTATACTAACTCTAAAAAAAAAAACCAGCATTGTTATGGGGTTTTAAAACAAAAATATAGGCATTTCTGAAATATTTTTTCCTTCTAAAAATATTGAGAAATTATCTAGACTTTAACATAAAGAGCTTTCCTCTTGGTCCAGGTGTCCTCTTGGATGAATTCAGCACTAATAATTGCATCATTTAAGTCTTCCATCTCCACTGTCCATGGCATTTGAGAAAAATTCACACAAAGGCTAATATGGGAAACATAAAACCAGAGAAAAAGATTGGTAAAAATCATTAGGAAAAAAAAGATCAAACAAATGTCCTACAACATAAAGACACTTGCAATTAGTTACATATTTTGCTAAATTTGGATTTCCAGCAAACAAAAAAAATCCAAGTTTGGATTGTATAAACAGGATTTACAGAATCATTCTGGGATTACGGAGGTAAATAAAATTTGTGCCACCCGTGGCACAGCATGGCCATTCCTACTATTTTATTTTATTTTATTTTTTAAGAATAAGGAGAAAATACATAAATGAGTGACTAAGACCAAGAAAAGGAATCTAAATGTAAGTACAGAAGGATCCTTGGGATACTTAATGACATCAGTATTTACGCTCATTTTTAAAGTAGTAAATCAAGTGTTTATCGAGATTTACAACTTTTTTGAAGGTTCTCAGGTAAGAAAAAATCTCCCCCAATGTACATCTATCCTACTCGCTATAAGACTAACAGCTGTCATGTGTGTACAATTCAGTCTCAGTAATACAACTAACATGTCTTGACATGGATGAACTACTGAGGAACAAGTGCTACAAAAGTGGTAGCAATAAGTCTCTAATGAAGGGCTTTTCCACCAAAAAAGCATAAACTTGCCCAGATTGAATAAGAATGCCTTACGATAGCGTTTGCACACAAAAAAAAGATTCTGCCCAAGGACTGACATTTGCACAAAAACTAATGACAAATTCTTAAAGAGGGCCATTCTTAAAATGGTACACGCTACTGAATTGAAGATGATATAGGGAAGAGCTTGAATACTAGCAATACTGTCAAGAATGCCTCTAAACAGTTCACAAGCAATAATGAGTCTCAGAGCACGGGTGAAGGAGTCAGAAGCTTAGATGTTATTTTCATTAATTCTTTCGGCAGTGATCAAAGGACAAGGCTAGGATAGATTCATCCTACAGTGGGTCTACACAGATGGTTCACCTAAAGAGCTTTAGTTTCCTTTACTTAGGGAAGATGCTTCATGAGTGGAGGGTGGATTCTATCTCATGAACATCTTTGTGATGTTCACTAACTTTACAGAAAGGAGTCTTCAGGAACAACTGATTGGAAACAGTGAAATATAACAATTTGGCTAAAGTTCTTTAAATCAAGAAGAATAAAGTTATTTTTGGCTAAAGTCCTTTAAAGCAAGAAGAATAAAGTTATTTATAGCAACATCATAGAAAGAATATAAGTTCTGTGAACTAATTCACTATTATATGCTTCAGATTTCTACAAGAAGTACGGGAAACAATCAAGATATTTTCATTGATTCGCAGTAAAGCTACCATTTAACTGACATAAGACACATTATGTTAGGAAGGGCTACATGATTTGAAGGTAAGATTTGGGAATTGTTGATATTTTTATGAAGGATTCAAGTCCTAGCTTTGGGGAAATATAGATCTCAGCAGAAAACTTAAGGTCTTCTAAGCATGTAGTCACAAATTCCCCCTGAATTCTCAGGGAAGAAGTATCATCAGACAACAAAGAAGGCACCAGTAAGCTGGCAAAGGCAAATGTTTAGAAAAGCACCTGTAGGATGGAGAAGAGTTATAGAATATTTTGGTGCAGTCATGTAACATCACATCCAAAAAGCACTGATATATCAAAATATTTTGCTAGCATATTCAGAAAATACTCTCTCAATAAATAAATAGTTGTTTATAAATATCTGGAGTGTGGGAGTCAAATGGATGGGACCAGGCTCCTTTCCATGGTTTGCAGGATAAGGGGTAATGGGCAAAAACTGTGAGACAGGAAGTTCCATACAAACATAAGGAAAAACTCATTTACTGTAAGACTGACAGAGCACTGTCCAGAGAGGCTGTGGAGTCTTCTTTAGAAATGTTCAAGACCTTCCTGAACAGTTTTCTGTACAACATATTGCAGGGAACCTGCTTTGACAGGGGATCTGGAATTGTTGATTCACAGATGGCCTTTGCAATGCCTACAGTTTTGTGATTTTGTGATTTTGTGATTCTATGATGCTTTCTGATATGACATACTCAAAAGCAAACTTTCAAAACATGTAAAGATGAAGTTACTCAACGACACCAAAAAAATTAGAAAGGTGTGTTCAGGCAGCAGTTGTCTGTAGTTAATTTAAAGTTCCTTTAGTAAGGAAGCTACTAAAACTAAAGGGATGTATTCTGATCCTGTAGTATCAACATTTTTATAGACTAAGATCACAGTTTGGGTTCACTATTTACCAAATACTAAGCAATCTGGTAGGAGCTGCAAATATTCCCGAAGGCAGAATTCAAAATCAAAGTGATCACAGAATCTTACAATGCTTTGGTTTTTAAGAGACCTTAACGATCACCTAGTTTTAATCCCTGTGCCATGGGGAGGGCAAATCAAAATCACGTAGTCCAGGGCCCCATCCAACATTTCCAGGCCATCTTCTCTTTTTGGGAGGTGGGGAACATGTTTTAGTTCTTCACCAATATTGAAGGAAATAACTTCTTTGAAGAGTCAGATCTAAGTCTACCCTCTTTTAGTTTCAAGCCATTATACCTTGTCCTGTTGCTAAACTCCCTGATAAAGAGCTTCTCACATTCTTTCCTATAGGACCCCTTTAAGTGCGATATGCAAGGCTGCTACAAAATCTTCCCAGAGCTTTCTCATTCCCATGCTGAACAATAATACCAGCCATTTCAGCCAGTCTTAATAGAAGAGGCACTCCAGCTCTTTAACAGTCTTCATGGCTCTCTTCTGGACCACTCCAGCAGGTCGATATCCTTCTCATGCTGGATATCCTAGAACTGAAAGCAGTTTTATGAGTGGTGTCTCATATGATACACACAAAGTTAATAAAAGAATAATACAATTAAGTAAGGAGATCTTAGGAAGGCTAAGTAGAAATAATTTCTAAATAAACAGAGAATGAAGATCCTCCTGGGTAGTGACCCTAAAGAAGATAATCTGGAGACTATAGCGAAACACTAAGGTGCAAGTCAGTCTATAAAGCTGCAAACAAAGAAGAGGATAATTTGGGTACATTTGACAGGTCTGCAATTAATGAGTGCAAAATTAATCTTTCATCTTCTACTACTATGGCATTTCCTAAGCACACTGTACAATGATCAGTTTTAAGCAACAAAACTTCACAAAATAATGTAGCCTGAAAAGTATCTCTTAAAACTATCTAGTCAAATACTCAAAGTAATGTTTGCTTCCAAGTTAGATCAGACCTTTCAAGATCCTGATCAAATGAGTTTTGAAAAATCTCCAAGATGGAGGTTTTATGACCTCTTCAGGCCCATTTCAATCTTTGACATTCTCAGTCCTGGTAATAAGTTAAAATTCCAATTTTCACAGCTTGTTCCCTCATATCCTTTCACTGAGCATCTTAAAGGAATCTGGCTTTGTCTTCTGTACATATTCTCAGGTCTCTTAAGACAGCAAAGAGTTTCCTCCAGGCTTTTCCATTCCAAATTGAGCAAACCACTCTTCCTCAACCTATTCTTATAGAGATATATTTATTTCTTTGTGTAAAAAAGCAAATCCACAAAAACCTTAAAGGAAAAACTTGAAAACAATTCAGAAAAGTCCAAAGGAGGGCAACTGAAAATAAACAGATGTCTAGAAAACATGGCCTCTGGGGAAAGATTAAGAGAACTGGCATTACATACCTCATAGAAGATAAAACTGACTGGGAAATGTGGTAGCAGTGTCCAAATACGTAAAAGGAGATGTGGAAAGGAAGTTGACCATACCTTGCTCTCAAAAGCAGTTGGAACAAGAGTCAGTGGATGTAAAATATAAGAAGCTTAGCAACTTCCAGTGGGCTTAGGGCCAAGAATGGTCCAGGCCTACTGATGGACCTTTTCTGAGCATTTGCTTATTTGTCCATTGCTGTGGACACATCCACTCTGCTGGGATGTGGGTGTGTGCTGTAAACTGCTGCACAGGATGTCCAAGACAGAATTAAAAGTATGCACATTTTCTTCAGAAAATCAACCTGCAGTGTCTTTGTCAGTGTCTTTAGCTGCCCAGAGAGGTTGTGGATGCCCCGTCCCTAGAGATGTTCAAGGCCAGATTGGATGGGGCCCTGGGCAGCCTAGCCTAGTCTAGTATTAAATGGGGAGGTTGGTGACCCTGCATGTGGCAGGGGGGTTGGATCCTTGAGGTCCCTTCAAACCCTGGCCATTCTGTGATTGTAAAGACAGCAAAAATCCAGCTTTTATCACCTTGTCATGATAAAGCAGCAAACAAGTTAAAAAAAAAAAAAAAAAAAAAAAAAAAAAAAAAAGAAGAAGAAACCCTGCAAAAATAGAATTATTTTTTGTTTACAGACAAAATCATAGAATCACTCAGGTTAGAAAAGACCTTAAAGAGTCTAACCATGACCTAACCATAGTACCCTAACAACCCTCTGCTAAATCAAGTCCCTGAGCACCCACCCAAGCGGTTTCTAAACACATCCAGGGATGGTGACTCAACCACCTCCCTCCCTGGAGAGCCTATTCCAGTGCTTAACAACCCTTTCTGTAAATAAGTGTTTTCTGATATCCAACCTAAACTTACCCTGGCACAACCTGAGGCCATTTCTCCTCATTCTGTCATCTGTCACCAATGAGAAGAGACTAGTCCCGCTCTGCTGTAAGCACCTTTCAGGTATTGGAAGAGAGCAATAAGGTCTCCCCTCAGCCTTCTTTTCCCCAGACTGAAAACCCCCAGTTCCTTCAGTCTCTCCTCGTAGGGCATATCTCCAAGCCCATCACCAGCCTTGTTGCCCTTCTTTGGACCTGCTGCAGCACCTCCATGTCCTTTCTGTACTGAGGTGTCCAAAACTGAACACAGTACTCAAGATGAGGCCTCACCAATGTTGAGTCCAAGGGCAGAATGACTTGCCCAGTCTTGCTCACCACACCATTTCCGAGACAAGCCAGGATGCCATTGGCCTTCTTGGCCACCTGGGCTCACTGCTGGCTCACATTCAGCTGACTGTCCATCAGTACACCAAGGTACCAAGGTCCCTTTCCATCAGGCAGCTTTCCAGCCACTCCTCCCCAAGCCTGTAGGGATGCCTGGGGTTGTTGTGACCAAAATGCAGGACCCGACACTTGGTCCTATTGAAACTCATACAGTTAACCTTGGCCCATTCATCCAGTCCATCCAAGTCCTTCTGTAGTGCCTTCATCCCCTCAGGCAGATCAACACTCCCTCTCAATTTGGTGTCATCTGCACACTTACTGAGGGTGCACTCAATCCCCTCATCAAGATCATTAATAAAGATGTTAAATAGAAGCAGCCCCAGTACCAAGCCCTCGGGAACACCGCTTATGTCTGGTCGCCAACTGGATTTAACTCCATTGACCACAACTCTTTGGGCCCAGCCATCCAGCCAGTGTTTCACCCAGCAGAGCATATGCCCATCCAAACCATGGGCAGCCAGCTTCTCCATGAGGATGCTGTGGGGGACATGTCAAAGGCTTTACTGAAGACCAGGTAGACCACATCAACAGCCTTACCCTCATCCAGTAAGTGGGTCACCAAATCTTACCAAAAGGAGTGGTACAGTAGTTCTGACATGGTAGAGGAGATTTAATGATTGATGATTCATTTTAGACAGATACTTCTTAGTCATGTACGCTAATTTAGAAACCCAAAAATTATTCATCTTAACATGCTTATTTGGGTTAGAATAAGAGAAGAACATACAGAATCTATTTTAAGTTTATGTTAAAAAAAGTATTAGCACCACAGTTTGTTGCATCTCACATTCAAGTATTCAAATCTTCATAACATAACCATTGTGATAGTCACTGCTTTATTTTGGGGGGATTTTTTTAATTATTATTACTTGATTTAAAATGGGTTTGTGTTTTTCTAAGTCTTGAGAAAAGGAAAATAAAATGTGTATTTGTTTAACAATCATCATGTCTAACACTGCTCACACGATGTCTTAACATGTTTTTAAGATGTTGGTATATGTTTCAGGATAAGATACCACTGCTGTCTCCCTCATTACCCATCTCCTTTCTGCATCCAGTAAATATGTTCATTCTGATTCACTGAATCTTACAGTTCTTATATTCTTGTTACTACTTTCTCACTTGAATAAGAATAGGGTTATTCTTAGGTTCCTGAATTGGAGCCAAAAATCCTGCCTTATATTTCAGCTGGAGAATTTAAGACACTGGTTTCTTATCCACATTCTTCTGATGCCACAAGATGTTTTCCATATGGCATTCCAACTGTAAGAGTTGCTAAAGGATCTCAGCACAAAACGAAAATGTATTAGGGGTCTCGTACATTTAAGAAGAAACTTAAAAATAGACTAGGAAATCATGGAATATTAAAACTTTTAAATTATACTTGTTCTTAAAATTGCAATATATATGGTTTTTTGTTGTTGTTATAGCAACAAAATGGATGCAATAATGAAATTTTTAATTATTAGCCTTGAAGAAATACATACAACCACAATTATTATTATTATTGTTATTGTTATTATTATTTTTTTCTCTTTGTCCCCTACATTTAACTTTCCTGTTGGATGAGCTAGGGAAAAACAAAAGATAAATCCAAGTAAAATACTGTGAAAATCCAAACGGTAAATAATTTGAACATCCATTCTGAATATTTTGTGCAAGGAGAAAAGTTATATAACATAGAAGTGAAGTCATGAGTTAGACAGCAATGGTTAAAATGAAGAAGTTAAACTGTGACTGTTAGTGGAGAACCTCATTAGGAGTCAGTTAGGTGACACAGCATTAAGAAGCCATTCGTCAAAGGAGACTAAAAAGAAACATGCAAGTATACTCATTCTAGAGAAGAACTGATGCAAGAAGATCTGATGCTTTATACTCGGTTAAGTCACATCTCACCTCATTAATGGTGTATCTATTCCATTTCTTTTCCATAGAAAAAAAAAAAAGTTAAAAAAGAGATTAAAAAAGATGTCAGGAAAAGCATTTGCATGATACTCATTTGCTGGGAAAAAAAAAAAAAAGAAGAAGAAGAAGAAATAAAACATATGAGAAGATTCTCTTAAAAGAAATTTTAATTAGACCATCTGTATGAGAAATATAACAGGAAAGATATGGCTCTCTGGAAACAATTTGTGTTTACCACAAATAAAACTGTGATGACTTTTACACGAAACAGCTGAAAAGCTTAGCACTGGAAACAAATGTCACTGAGATGTCTGTTAACAAGCTAACTGAACTGATGGTTAACTTGATGCTCCTTTGGACATACATGTTTCGAGATTATGAGCTCTCTGCAGTAAAGATGTATTAAATCTATTTATCTTACGTTATTATAGTGACGAATCTCAATAGAAGAAAATTGAAATCTCTGACCACTGAAAAGCAGAGATGGCTGGCAACATACTGCTTTTTCTGCTTTGGGAACATGAGCTCTTGATGTTCCAAAAATGTGTTCCAGACATCTTTGATAAATTTAGGAAAATACTTGAAAGATTGGTCTGGGCTTTCCATACTGCAAGTGATTCTTCAAGGATGTAACCCATTTAAATTCCACTTAATTTGCCTAAAATAAACGTAGGATAGTTATTAACAATGGTATTTTCATGTTCATAAACTGCTGTTAATTCATGAAACCATTAAAAAACATTACAGGACTTAACATGTTTTCAAGCACACTTGTTATTTTAGTTCCAATGAAAACTATACTATTTCCAAATGCCTTTTCTCTTTGTTTTGTATTACCTTTCAGTATTCAGAGCACAAGAAAATTCATTCAAGTTAGGCAAAAGAAGGGCTGCTACTGTAGTACACATTGGCTACTGGCATGTGACCTTATCTATTCTCTTCAGCCAGTCTGAAGAGTTAGTGATTATGGAAATAAGTTCATTGCTGGTCATATGCTCTGAATCCTGTTTGATTTATAGAATACATCTTAATTTTCCAAGAAGGTTTAAACGATAAAAGAGGAAAAACAAATGACAAAATGGAAATCTTTGATCAATTTGGATCTAGTGACCTCTTAGAAAAATGCTGTAAAGCATTCCTGAGATGAGGCAAATACATTGCTGAAAATTTTCAATATTAAAATGATTTTTTCATGCATCTTATGCCATTGTATGAAATTCTTAATTTTTTTTTTTTCATTATCAAGTCATATGATGCGTCTTTATGCAACTTTGTAGTTTAGTATGGAGCTCCTGGACTTAAGCACAAAAAGAAAGTCTATAGGGAGTGGAAGCAGGAACGGGTTACCTGAGAGGACTACAGAAAAATTGTCTGAGCAGCCAGGGATCAGGTTAGAAAAGCTAAAACTCAGATAGAATTAAATCTGGCCAGGGACATAAAGGAGGACAAGAAGAAATTCTACAGCTATATCAGTGATAAAAGGAAGGCTAGGGAAGATGTGGTCCCTCTCAGGAAGGAAATGGAGACCTGGTCATGATGGATATGGAGAAAGCTGAAGTGCTCAATGACATTTCTGCCACAGCCTTCTGCTCTGGTCACACATCCCAAGCTGTAGAAAGCAAAGGTAAGAGCTGGGAGAAGGAAGATCTGCCTGCTGGAAGTGGAGACCAAGTTCAAAAACATTTGAAGAATCTGAAGTTTCACAAGTCCACGGGACCCAACAAGATCCATCCACGGGTTCTGAGGGAACCATTGGATAAAGTTACCAAGCCTCTATCCATCATATTGGAAAAGTCATGGCAGTCTGGTGAAGTTCCTACTGACTGGAAAAGGGGGAAACATAACTCCCATTTTCAAGAAGGGATAAAAAGAAGATCCAGGGAATGACAGGCCAATCAATCTCACCTCCATGCTTGACAAAATCATGAAGCAGATCCTCCTGAAGGCTCTACTAAGGCACTTGGAAATTGAAGATGAGGTGATTGGTATTAACCAATATGGCTTCACCAGGCACAAACTGTGCCTAACAATCTTGGTACATTTTTATGATGGAGTTACAACATCAGTAGATACAGGAAGAGCAACTGATTTGAACTGGGCTTGTGCAAAGCATTTGACATTGTTCTGCATGACATCCTGGTTGCAAAATTGGAGAAAGATCAATATGAGGGATGGACCACCCTATTGGTCCATATTGGAATTGTCTGTATGGTTGCAGTCAGAGAACTGCTCAATGTCCAAGTGGAGACTGGTGACAAGTTGCATTCCTCAGGGATTGGTGCTGGGACTGGGTTATTTAATATCTTTGTAGGTGACATGGACAGTGGAGTTTAGTTCACTCTCGGCAAGTTTGCAGACATCGAGCTAACTGTTTCAGTTGACACACTAGAGGGAAGGAATGCCATCCAGAGGGACCTGGGTAGCCTTGAGAGGTGAGCCCATTCCAACTTCATGAAGTTCAACAAGGCCAAGTGCAAGGCACCCAACTCTGCACCTGGGTCGGGGCAATCCCAACCACAGTTACAGACTGGGTAGATATCTTGGATAGAGCACAGTTTTACTCTTTCTTAAAAAAAAAAAAAAGTTTAGTACATACACACAAACAAAATCATTTTTTATACAAATTATGATTTTAATAGATCTTGATGATATAGTAACCTAGGAACAGCCAAGGCTACAGTAACAGGGGACATCAAAAAGACTTAAAATTATCTGGCTTAGTTTCACCAGTGCTGTAGAGGAATTAATTTCTCCAAAATGCTGAGATGGTCATTCTGATAGAGTTGTCCTCTTTGATGCCTTTTTGCTTTTCTCTCACATAACAATAATGGGGAAATGGCAAGAGAAGAGAAACTTCCAGAATAAAATCCCCACCTAAATAAAAAACAAGACTTCAGAGTCAGTCAAGACCTTAGGGAATAAAAAATAATTTGATTACAGGTGATCAAATAGAATTCATTTTATCCTTATTAGCTGATAAATATCTCTAGGGATTGTACATTAGCCTTCTAAAAAGCAGATAAATGTCTCTGTTAAAAGCAATGTAGTTTTTTCACAGCTCTGTAGCATCAGACCGTTTTATGAACCCAAGGAAACAGATGATGAGAGAGAGGAAACATCTTCTTCAAGACTTCCATAGATGATTGTATTCACCTCTGGTTATCTGTAATCCTCCAAGGGAATTTATACATAGGAGAAACATGGAAGAGTGTGGGAAAAAGCTTCCCTTTATTTTCTTTAATGGTAATTAATATATATTAAAAAAGACAGTGTGAAGTATATTTATTTTTTAGGATTAATAGGATGAAAAACTTGAATCTATACTTCTTTGGTTTGTGCTCACAATTAGAAAAAAAAGAGAGAGAGAGAGAAAGAAAAGGAAAAGAAAAAAAAAAGGAAAATGGAAGAGGAAAAGAAAGAATAATTTGCAAGAAAATCTAGGAATAATACAGGCAGAGTTTTATACCACTGAGCTGCGTACAAACTGTATATACTACATAGCAACAGTTGAAGTTGTAAATACAACATGTTTGAAAAAGAGCATTTCCTCTTAGTTGCACTTAAGGATTGTACTGAACTTAGATAACAGGTCCTAAAACTCTGGTCAATATAGCACCTTTAGGCACGTGAGCTGGAGCTTTCATTTTTTGCTTCCATGGAAATTAATGAAAGAAAAGCAAAGACATCAAAAGCCAAAACTAATTTTAAAAGCCAGATGTAATGCACAGTAAAGACAATGGAAGTTGTCTAAAGCTGACTAAAACGAGTTTTAGATCAGTGCTGAGAATTACTTTGTGAATGTTTCTTCAAAATACGAAATAAGCACTCCCATACTGTTGTGTTTTTTGTTTTTTGTTTTGTTTTGTTTTGTTGTTGTTGTTCAATAAATGAATACAAAGCTAAACTGGGATGTCATTACTGAGATGGAAGCAGATTTGCATGGAATTTCCTCTCCTTTATGGAAAATACATTTGGCTCTGCAGAAAATGTCATTCAAGAAACTGAGCTGAGAAAACTGATCAAGGTGAGGTCTGTCAAAGCTGTTATTTCACAGACTCACAAAATGGCAAGAGGAGAAATGCCAAAACCACAAAGCTACAGTCAGGAGACGAACTTCCCTGAAATTCAAGGTCACTTCAGCTGGGAGGTTCAGCTAGTTCAAGCCTTGCAAGGAGCTCAGCTGTTTCTCACACAACATTTGGAGGTCTAGTCAGAGCAATCTGTCCTGCAGGGACTCAACACTAAGCCTATTGGTCATTGTTTGCTACCATGGCTCAAGCAGAGCAACTGAAAACCAGTACCTGGCCCAACCCATCTCGTTTGCCCATGGACAGTTGCGATCAGGTCAGTACAGCTGCACATTCCTTTTTTAAACACTTTCCAGCCTGCTGCCAGTGACTGTAATTTTAATGAGAGAACCTGCTACCCTCTTCCCTAGTTAATTCATAGCGATCTGCCTGAACGAAAGGAAATTTCAAGAAAGCCTCTGTTTTTCAGTAATAAATTACCAATTTGTATCTTGGCTTAAAGAACCTTTGATTCCTCTAATATTACACTTACATTAAGCTTTGCTGGCAGCAGGGACATTTAGTTTCTCAAAGAAGACTGAGGGAAAAGGGAAAGAAGCAGTATGGAAGGGAGAGGAAAGAAAGTGTATGGTGAGATTAAATAAAAAGAGAACATCAATTACCTGAATATTGCCAGCTGAAGGTGGTCTTTCTTGACCTACTACCTCGAGGCACTTATTCACTAAGGGTTAAAGCCTTGGCTACTAAAACTTCACAGTCTCTATTGACAAGATACAGCATTATTTTTTTCTCTAAACTGAAAATCTAATGTCTTCTTTCTTCTGAATTCTGGATTTAACTCACATTTATCAGTAAAGTGAATGTCATTCTAGTTAGACAGTAAGTTTGCAAACTGAAAACAGTCATGCCTGCACCAATTATCCTTTTAAGGATTTACATAAAACAGAAATAATAAATCAGGAAACTTCTGAGAAAATCATTCTGGAATAAATAATTTATTGCGGTGAAGGAAGAAAGGCAGGCAGCTGAAGTGAATATAAAATAGAGAACATTGCAAAGGGGAATATATCAGTTATATTCCCTTGGAGAAACATACGGTGGGAATGAAAAGTTACACCCACATAAAAAACAGTGAAATCCAAAACATAAGCACTATCCCAAAAAGATTTACATGAATGAAGAAGTTGTGGAAGCACAAAGCATTGCAAATAGTGTATATGCCATAGGCTACAGCTTCTGACTCTCAGATTTTGAATTTGAGTGATTGAGAGATCCAAACATCCATGATTTGAATGACTAATTCACACCAGATGCATAAGACCTTTTCTACAAAATACTCTACTGCATAACTGGTAGGTGGTATACAGCTCTTGTAATCATCACGTACACCAAGTATTATCTGCACACTTGGTGTCCATATGCTTTAGCTTTAAACATATGCAGAAGGATTTTCAAGACTTAAGCCCAATTGAGTGATCTCAAAAAAGAAACAAAACAAAACAGCAACTCACTGAGTCGGGAACTATGCCAGATAAGGAAAGGTGGTAGAAACTGAGAGACAAATTAAAATCAAAATGTGTAAAAAAAGCAGTAGGAATGTAATTTGATGACTAGCTTTTAATTGCTTCAGGCTCAAATTTTATGCATTACAAACACTCACCATAAAAAATAAATCCAAGGAAGCATTTTATATTTTGAGCAAATCATTAATCCTAAATTAATCATACAGTAAGATGATGCTACGTTGCATGCGGTTTGAACGAGATCTGAATACAAACTTCACGTCTGTTTCTAGCATCTGCTTTCAAGATTCTTTATATTACAATAAGGTTTTAAATGTTTTTCTGAATGAAAGAAAATTCTCACTTTTGGCAGTGTAACCTAATAATAGCATGACACTCACAATTACATCACAAGAACTGGCAACTGTTTTGCCTTTCACTGTTGATAGATACTTGTGTTATTCTAATGTAGAAATTAAGACATTACCAACTGGGGCTGGTAATATGCGAAATCTACTTCACACTCAGCACACAGAAGTGCAAATGTACGTAACAGAACATTATCCAATTTTTCATAGTATCTTTGAACACTGAATGTCATGTGTTCTAGGCACGCACAGAACAAAAGGCATGAAAATATTTTGGGATTTTGAAACTACTCCGATTCGTGCCATACAGCACTCCCAAACTTAAGATTCTAACAGTTGTGGGTTTGTAGTTTTGTTTTGTTTTGTTTTGTTTTGTTTTGTTTTGTTTTTGTAGTTTTGCCTGTTTGCCTGCTTGTTGTTTTAAGGAGGTATGGGATCTTTCTATTTTCTGTGTTCCTTTGTTTGACACAATGAAATTTACTACTTGGGTGAAGATTATCTATGCTATTGAATTTTACTGAGGCCATCTCAGTACATTCTTGTTCATCTTGGAAAGTGGCTTCTTTAGCACATTGCCCTATGTACTATAGAGTCCCTGGTGAGAAGGCAGTCCCCATACATCATAGTGACAGACATCTCCCCTGTGTGAATGCAAGACTCCAGCAATGTTTATGAGGATAATATAATGCAGGGACTTTTATAAAAAGAGTGAACATTTAGAGAAATTTGAATCTGTCTTTTCTGTCACTCTTGCCTTTCATCATACAGCACAGGCTTTACATGGTAGTATTTTCCAAAGCACTAAACATCTGGCATTTTCCTTTTAAGTAAAACACATTGGAAAACCTGTCATAAAGTCACCAACCCCAGCCTAATCTGCTTTCTGTACACAGAAAATCCTTTCTCATTGTTCCGTTATGATTAGATTTTATGTATAAACTTTCCCTTCTTGGAGGACTAAAGTCCCCAAAGAGTAGACAGCTACACACTCTGTAATTCAATCCAGATAACAGTCTGCTGAATTTATACCTTGCTGGAAAGTCATATGGTGCATAGAGAATTGATCTGATAGCTTCCAAGGTTCTGAAGAAAGAGCTAGTCTGGGTGATCTCATTAGAGAAGCTCTCTTTAAACACATAACAAATTCATTCAGATCATGTAAGAAGTATATGAACCCATTAAAATTTTACCTCGACTGCAGGATTCAGTCTGATTTCTGTACTTCCCAGCTATGGGTTTCTATGATTTTATCCATAGCCTCTTAAAATGTTTCACTGGGAGCTTGACTGACATTCAGTCTTTTCGTGCAGTACTTGCTAACAGTGGTAGATGCACTGCACTTACAAAACTGTCATCATTCTCTCAAACTGGAACTCTAGAAGCTGTTAATTAAGTAATCAAGTTAAAAAGTAGAAACCAGTAATTAGTCACAGTACCTAAACTGCAAGTCAATCAATAGGAATTTAATACAAGGTGGGAAAAAAAAAAAAAAAAAAAAAAAAGTATTAAGACAAATGACATGCAAAAGCAAAATACTTATTAGGAAAACAGATTGTATTAATATCAACACAGACTTAGTGTTCATGAAACCATCTGAAGGATATCTTTGTTGCAGTACATTGCAAAGGTTAATTTTCTTTCTGTGTAATACTAAAGGATTGGCTGCCCTTTTCTACAGTATTCCTCACCTCCCAGCTGTTTCAAGAAGTAGAAGTAATGCTTCCTAAGTGAATGAAAAGAACCAGATTTTCAGATAATTCAATTAAATTTGAAAAAAAAATCTCAAAGGAAGATTAAATAACATGAAAGTGTTCAATATCAAACTTTTCAGTATGTAATCTCAATCTTTAGAGGACTTAAAACTGATTTATCTTTGCCATCCTCAGTTTTCAAGTGAAAATGACAATCATGTATGTGCACAGGTATAAAGAAATCCCACTTCTGTTTTCAGTGGAATATACTCTCTTATGATACGTGCTCTGCTTACAACTCAGGACAATGTACACAGCACTTATGGTCTGTAGCATCAGACAGGCTCTAACTTCATTTTTTCCAGGGTTCTTTACAGTTGTGTAACTCCTGGTCTCAAAGAGCCTGTAGTCTAAACAAAATGGTTCACACTGCTTTCCCTATTGAACCACTACTGGTATTTGTCTGAATAATTCATTCTGATAATTTTCACGCTGAATTGTTATGTAAACTGTTTTTGTCACGTGAATTGTTGCATTGCTTACTTCCTACATTTGTCTGATCAAACTGAACTGCTTGGGGTAACAGAACTTGGACAGTTGCTGCCAAAGAGTGGCCATCTAGAAGTAGCTATGCATTTTATAGACTTTTATTAATGGTTATACTGAAATAAAGACACTTTTGTGGGGCTCAATGCTTCAATACTAAAGCCCCTTTTCAAATGAATAGACCTTCTGTTTATCAGAAGACAGAATTAATATTTGAAAAATGTATCTCATGCTACTAAAAGATTTTGATATCAATGAATTGCTACAAACTTTTTATCCTGCAGCATATGAAAAAAAAACTAGAATTGCTATCCTTGGCCTGCAAGAATAACTTAGATTCATGTCTCCTTAGCATTTTAAAAATGTACATCTACAACACTAAATCCTACACCACCAATTTCCTAAGAGAAGGCCCTCCTGACTAAAATCCCTTTAAACAGCCCCAGAAATATTGCATAGAAAAACTGGAATCCAAAGCCTGCTTTCATAGCTTTATATATATATAAAATAATAATAATAAAAAGAATTAGCTTGTATAACAAAAAAAAAAAAAAAAACAGTAGAAGCAGCAATTACAGGAAATCATGATTGTCAAAAATGAGAAATAATGTCTCTTAGCAACCAAACTGCAATTGCTCTTTCCTTCCTAACAAGCACCAGGATATTTGAGAGTGGTAGCTTAATTCCAGTAAGTAATGCACTTTCATAGACCATGATAAGGAGCTCCTATTTTAACCAGCTCTTGTTTCCAATCAAACATATTGCAATTAATTTTGTTAGTGTTTTAGAATGAACTTACTTTGAATAAACCATAACTATGATTTGTTATTGTCATGCAGTAAATGGAATTGTAATATGTAATAATTATTTGTTTAAATAATAGAATCAATTATACACAGATGATAATCCAGGCAAGAAAAGACATATTATCATTAATAATAAGATTAAACTAAATAACAGAATAAATCCTAAGAGAATCTTTTAGCAATTTTAGGTGAGGTAGAAATATTACTAATTATGACAGAACTTGGCTGTCATAAATAGAACAGCAAACAACTGCTTTCTAATGAAGAAATGAGACTTCATTTGATTGGTAAAAATGACTTCAACCCACTGTGCTTCTGACTTCTACCAGGCAACTGAAAATGTACCATAATTAGGTGCCTTGCTTCTTTTTTTACCAGTGCACACAAAAACACAAGGTCTTCCTAATTGAATATTTTGTATTTCTTGCTTTGTTCTCCCAAAAGAGGCTTTAACTGAATAACATTCAAGAAGATTGAATCTTAATTGAAATCTTGGGACTAGACACAGACAGCTCAGAGATGAAGCTACATAAATTCTTCCAAAAATAATGCCTCCTATTTATGCCCATGGAAACTACAACAGACACAAAAGGCACAATAGCACTATATGATAGAATAAAATTATCAGCTATAAAACACAGTTTTTCAACATAGTCAACATAACTAAGTTGTGCATTTTCAGAAGAGATATACAAAAGCCTGCATACTGTGCTTGTAAAAAATTGTGCCAGAGGAGGTGACCCGTCTCCACTGTCGCCACTGCTGAAGCACTCCATCTTGATTTCAGTGTTCTTCATATCTATTCCACATGTGTTGATGAAGACTAGTGGTGCAAGTTTTTTCTACATGGAGGAATTCAGTTACATACTTTTGTTTCATAAATACCTCCCTGTCGGATGCCATTTAGTCAAATTGCCCCTCTGCTGCCATCTGGCACATGACAACAAAATGTAGTGAAATATTGGTGGGAATGTTCAGCCCCTACTGCCACACCACTAACATCCACCTGCGACATCATGGGCAAGCATGATAAAATAGGAGGCATTACTTTCAGATCACGTTTAATCTGTCTTTGCCTGTGTATTTTATTAAAAGGCAGATATTATTGCTCTTCAGTTTGTTCTTCAGCAGCAAAGATTTTCATTCAGAAGACAAATATTTGAGTAGCATGCTGTTGGGAATCAGAACAGAATTCAAAATGAGAAGGAATAGTGGAAGTTCAGATACATTAAAACATTAATTATGCCCAGGATGCAATGCAAAAACATCTAGATGCTTTTAGAATAGGGCTGAGTTGGGACAGGAGGTGTATGACAAGGAGCGAGTGCCTCTGAAGGCAGAGGATTGGACTTGACATTGCATGTGGCAGAAACCATTCCATCAGGGTTGCCTGAAGGCATCTGTTTATGATGTGTACTTACCAACAGGTCTATCCTCCCTATGCCTGGACCCAAAAATGCATTACTTCTATTTCAGTCTATCAAGCGTACTCATGTATTCAGGCTTCTTTTTTCTAAACTGAAATCCTAATAATTTCATTTGCTAACATTTCCCAGGGCTTCACTGGAACCAAGAGGCACTGCAAGCCCCACCATAAGAAGTTTCAAGATTCAGAAAAGCCAAATTTCAGCATCTGCAGATTCCATTTTTGCACAAGAGAACAGGAAAAAAAAAAGAAAAATAATATTATGCGCATCAATTTTTGTCTAAATTTATTAAGTATCTTTCTCAAAAGAAGACTAACAAGTACTTTAAATGAATAAAGATGTAAATATACTTGCCCAACATAGTGTGCAAAATGTTTCTTCCAACTTCTGGCAGAAAAAAAGACCATTATAGAATCAGCTGTAGTATATATTTATTTTAATTCACTTGTTCACATGCCTCCATTACTCTGGAGTTTCTAATTCTAACATGTAGGTTTAAACATTTGCTTGAGAGAAAGATAAGAATGCATTTTAACAGCATTAATTAAAGAGATTGCTTGGCCTTCAGATCTGAATAGAAACTGAAATGCCTTCAGTATATCTAACAGCAACCATATAGAGAATAGTGAGGAATGCTGACTTGTAGTCCTTAAAAGAACCTATAGTTCTTTTAAGCTGTTTGCCATAGTAAGCCAAAATTTTGTGAGACTCTTTTCATGAGAGTTATTCCTACATGAAACCTGAGGAAACAGTAAGTTCTCTTACCATGTAATGAATCAAACCGAGGAGAGACTGGAGACCACAGGTTTCCAGTCCACTCCCTTGTGCCACTTTCATGTATGCTTGAATTCATGATGAAAATTCTGATATTTGCTATTTGTCATATAGTGAAGCTACCACATAATTATGTCCACATTTGCAGGGAAGGAAGACTGTGTCTCTTCCCCTCAGAAACTGCACTGATCTAAGGTGTAACACACAAAATAGTTCTGTGCTTGTGTAGTCTCATGCTTCAGATGTGTAGTTTCTGGTATGGAATAATATTGTGTAAGGAAACATAAATTTTCCTTTTCAGTTGAAGGGAATTTTGGATCTGACACTGAAGAATTGAGGATCCTTGTAGCTCAATCACACTGATTATTCTCTGCTGTTTGTCCTGACTCTTGTTGCACTATTTTTGCTTTAACCCACCTTCAGAGTCTTTCAGCTGTTCTCTCAGTGCTGTACAGTCTTAAATTTTGACAATGAGTGAAACATGAGAAGCTTGGGGTAATTTTTTTTTATATATCACTTCAGCTTTCAACTAACTTTTAACTGAGCCTCTATTGCTCAAAACAGTAGGTCATTTGTAGCTCATTATGCAAATGTTAAAACTAATCTTTTGCATAATACATAAGAGTTCAGCTTGTGCATTAACTAAATTATCTGATTATGTGTGAGCTATGAATGCTGATTTTTATTAAGGTCTTCATTAAGTCAAAAAGTGGCTGAAGTGTGCACATATATATATTTGTATAGTCTCAAAATGAAATTACTTCAAAAGTAGGAACACTTATTTGATATGGGATCTTTGTCAACTGATTTTGTAAAAGAGGACACCGTCCACCAGATATGAATAGAACCCAGAAGAAAATGGATTCCTTTTTTTCTATAAATAGATAAATGAATTAAGATATGCATAGCCATAAAGAGATTCTGAAATTACGTTTTTATAAGATGCAGACAATGCATATAACTTGACAACTATGACAAAATTCTTCTTTTGACTAGGTCATTGGAAATTGGAACAAATTTTATCCAGATAGTCTTCATCGGTTAATGATGGTAGTGTTTTGTTTTTGTTGTTGTTTGTTTGTTTGTTTGTTTTCCCCACTAAAGAAATAGAACAAATTGTGAAAGAATTTTTATTTTAAATGAATTTGTTTAATTTTCCAGAAAAAAAAAAATGTAATAAAAGAACTTCAACTCTTTGAAAGGGTAGATAACAGCAGAACAAGTGGAAATGGTTGGAAGTTGAGGGAGGAGAGATTTAGGTTGAATGTCAGGGGGAAGTTCTTTACTATGACAGTGGTGAGGTGCTGGAACAGGCTGTCCAGATTGGTTGTGGATGCCCAATCCCTGGAGGTGTTCAAGGCCAGGTTGGATGGGGCCCTGGGCAGCCTGGTCTAGTATTAAATGGGGAGGTTGGTGGCCCTGCATGTGGCAGGGGGGGTTGGAGATGCATGATCCTTGAGGTCCATTCCAACCCTGGCCATTCTGTGATTCTGTGAAAACAAAAATGAATAGCAAAAATAAATAATTCACAATTAGTAGTTGCTGTATTGACACTGAGAGCAGTTATTACACTACATGGGTCTCTGCATTCAATGCTCATTCACTACTGGATAGCTACTGTATGGATCCTGAGCAGGGGAGTGTAGTACATTTTGGAGCCAGCGATCCACGTAACATCTTGCCTGACTGGACTGTATTGCCCATGCAACGTGACTTTCAGGTGTTATGAGCCATAGATCCCCTGGCTCAGTCAGCATTCTGTAACAGCTGTGTGATCTTGCCTTCATCTGAAACAGCACCAAAAGTTCTAATGAGAAGGTCCTTTTAAAACAGAGTTGTTTTCTTGCAAGAGGTGAGTCTCTCCCCACGGATAGGATTTTCTCTGCTCAGCATGCCGTGGGAAAATCCATCCATGCACAAATGCAGAGTACATCGCATCTGAAGTGATGTAAGATTTACTAGCTATGTATATCCCTCTTCTCCTCCCCTATTATGTGAAATAAATTCATATTTTCCTTATTTGTGGCCTTGTGCGACACTACAGAGAGATAAATAACTGCTTCCCATCACCCATTAAGACTGACATTGCAGTCACTTTGCCAAGAGCCTGAAAGGTCAACATGCTACAAGAGAGATAATAAGAGGTGCTCTCTCTACATTCAATAACAGTATCTAACAGTCTGCAACAGATGGGGAAATAAGGGTACATCAGCTGTCCTACAAACTGCTGTGAGTTCCTATAAACAGTTCATTAAAATTAATGACTAATCACCTAGTATTATGCATAAAAATAGATCTCTTATTTGCTAGCCAGGTAAACAAAAAGCACTGCATTACTGTTATGAGACTCCGTGCACAAACAAATCCCGGGATTTGGCCATGCACTCTAATTTATTGCTGAATGTTTATTAAGTTATTAGAATTTATTGGTTGATAACACTTCCAAACTATTTATTGCATGAGATCTGCTATGAAAGTAATGCTTCCTTTTTTTTTATGTTTGCTAAATGTTTATGGAGACCGAATAGTGGATGTGAGCACGGTGAGACAGTGGCAATGTGTTTCAGCAGTGGCCACAATGACATGAAGGACAAGCCATGTTCTGCATGGCCTTGTACAGCTGGGACACCACAAAATGAAAAGCATCTTGCTCATCTCACCTGTGAGAATTGGTAGATTATGGTCAGCAAACCATGAATGAAGCTGAATATTGGATTCAATGCACTGTAAACAATGATGGCAGAGTAGGAATATTGCAAAGTTTCGTCAGTTAAGTGCCGTGAATGCTCACGCAGGATCAGAAAGAACATTGTATGCAAATTTGTCAGGACCTATTGAACCAAGACAAGGTTGCAGGAGACAGTTTCTATGTCCACATCATTACCATTGATGAGGTGTATTGTCACCACTATGAGCCAGAGTCAAAAAGACACTAACCTGTGAATATCCCATAGAAGAAAAACCTCAAAATGCAGCCCTCAGCAGGTAAAGTTATGTGCACTGTCTCTTGGGATAGAAAACAAATGATTCTTCTGAATTTCTTGGAATATGGAGAAATCATCCTCTCTGCCAACTATATCACGATGCTGACTAAGTAGAAGGCTCAGAATTCCAGAGTCAGGCTAGAGAAGAAAACAATATTTCTCTTGCAGTGCAAGAACACCAGGCCCCATACATAGAGCACATGATAGTCTTGTCTGGACTGTCCTAGCACACCCACCATAGAGACTAGATTTGATGCCTTCTGCCCTACCATCTGGATGATGAAAGATGAACCACATGCAAAACATCTTCCTATCAACAACATCATCATAGCAGCAGTGAAAAAGTGGCTCAGACAAGTGTAACATGGAGGTTCTTGCTCATCGCTGGTGAAAATGCACAGCTGATTACAGTGACTGTGTCAAAAAAAAGAGTGTTTTGTAGCTGAGAATTTTCTATACCAAATAGTATTTTGCTCTTTCTGTCTCTTGTGGTTTTCAAAAATAAATAGAAGACACTACTTTCAGAGCAGCCTACATAGCTATAAGCTAATTTAATAATTCCCTTATCTTATATACTACTCCCTCTAGACTTTTCTTCAATTCTGCCTCATAAGTTAAAATGCATTGTATATTACAGAAACATTAAAAAATTAACACTTAATGAGAACTTCATCAGATTCACTTATTTTGTTGAGTTCATCAGGAAGCATAATGACCTAGTGACCATAATAGGGAAGGAAAAAAAAAAAAAGAAAAAAAATCCAAGATGATTCTTTCAGTTCTATAAAAACATCATTGAAATCCAAAGTGTAAAAAAAACCAATATGGCCTCCATCTCTATTCAGGCTGTTTTTTAGTGAGTATGTCCTTCTGAAACTGGAAGCAAGTGGCTCTAGTAAAATCTAAATGCAAATTCTTAATTCTTTGTGCTCTACAAGAGATACCCCTTCAGAGTTAGCAAGGACTGATCTCTTCTGTCAGACAACACACTAGAAACATTGCCCTGATTTAAGTAGTTGCTGTTCATAGAATTGTTTTGGGATTTATTTTACACTTCTTGTATTGCAGCATTTTTATTGTTAGAAGATATGCTGAGTGTTACTAGGCGCAGAATATGCAGAATGTAACACACCAGGCTAGCAGAGCTTGCCTAGTCAGAAAATTTTCTTAAATTAACCATGTCCCAAAGGATCCTGTTAGGCTTAATAGTGATGACCTCTGCTTGATGGTGAATAGCATTTCTGATGAGTCTGGAAACTGTCATACAATTTCACAGTATTTAAGTCATTATACATTCACTTAATTTCACATTCAGTCTATATTCCTCATTAGTATCTTTCCCCCCATCTTCTGCGTGACATTATATATGAGCATATAAACTGATTTACCAACCCCTGCAGTTATCTTGTTTATTCTAGTAGCAAGCCATTTCCAAAGGATAGAAAAATACTAGTTTAATCCCTGGTGTTTCTGCTTCATACGTTGAGTATGTCTTAAATTATGCCAAGTGTTCTCAATGAATGGATGGAAGTTCATATCTCTGGATATATTAACTTCGTTAATATATGACTGACTTTATCGACAGGTAATATTTTAAATGTTCTGCTCCAGCAGAAATTACGAGGTAATCTTGAGGCATCTGTTTTTGCTCTCAAAGAGATTAGACAGCATGGTAATTTTTCCAGTGGGCAGAAAGAAAGGATTAATAGTGATACAACAGTGCTCTTAGTTGGGCTATCATTTCAGATAGGAAGTAAACAGAAAATACTGCAGTATCATCCGTGGACAAGTCTCTTTGTGCAATAATCTGGTGGATCCTATACTTGGAATAATTAGTACCCACAATTCTCACATCAGACCCGTCTCCAGTAAGGCAAAAATAAACACAAAAGCTGAAAGTTTTGGACCATCAAAAGTAATTACAGCACAATGTATTACAAAATAATGTTCACTACAGTACTGTGCATTTTTTGAAGTGGGAAGGAATTTTTTCTTCCAGACCAGATAACCTAATTTCTCTATGATCTAACTAGTACTTCCTAGAAGAAAACTGGTTTCCTACTGAGGTCAGCATTAGCTGACTTCAATGGGAACAGCCAGATTTTACTCAGTGAAAAGTGTATGTATTGTTTTTTTGCGGTGGAAACCTTGTTGTTAGACAAGACAAAGTAATGAAGCGACTGAACAGACTCTTCTTATCTGCAGTTTTGATATTTGCTATTACAAATATTTGTTATTACAAATATTTCAATATATTCCAAGGTTTCTGTTGTCTGTATTGAAAACAGATGTCCTTTGCTGAAGTTAACAGCCACCATTTTTCCAATTTATTGGTGATGTTTTATACACTAGGCCTTCTGCTTCCTCAGGGGATCAAAATAAACAGCCTATCTCCTTTAAGAGCACCATGAGAACTGAACACATTCCAAGGCTGCAACGTACAAACTCCAATTATTTTTTAAATAATTAAACTTATTCTGTTTTCTGCTTTTATGTTTCATGTCCTGTGGGGCATAATCTAGAATCTGGTAAAGACTATAGATATGTTCACATTTACTTCTCTTCTTTCAATCAAGCCATTTAAATTATTTGATTTTCTCTGTCCTTCTCAGGGTGCAAAGGTTAAAAATACACATCTTCTTCCTACTTATAAAAATTTATAGGTTTCCATTTCACATAATGTACAGTTTAATTTTAATAGCTACAGAAATCACCTTGGTCAACAACTTATGTCTATTTTCCTTACATAAAAGAACATTTTTACTTATCCTTTAACAAAAAGTATAAGCAAAGCATGCATACATATGGACACAGAAGCCATTGACATGACAAAACAAAATTATATGGGGTAACAGAAATGTGATTATCTCTGTACATAGGCAGTGCTGATAAAGTTGCAAAGTTTTTTTTGCTGCCACCTATAATTTTAATACTCTTCATAAAAAGCATATGTATTTTCTGATTTTTTTCTCTACATATCAAAACATCATCACTGTAAATTAATATTCCATATGATCTGTTCCTTTGTAGCCATATTCAAATTGAATGTTAGGAAATACTTCTTCTGTGAGAGAATGGACAGGTGCTGGAATGGACTACCCATGGAGGTGGTGGGTACCCCACCCCAGGACTATTTTTCAGAGACTGAGTGCCCATTTGTTGTGGGGTTGTATGCAGTGCCCTCTCTGTATATACCCCATTTCAATTTAATCCAATAAGGAATCACTTCTGAGCACACTGAGGCTGTTTGTCACTACGAACTGAAGCTTCAGGAGAGTCTTTTGCAAAACTGCAGATACACCTGGGCAGATAAGTTTTAGTAAGAACAGAATTTTTGTTTTTATAATTATTATAAAAGTACTTCTGCAACAGTAAGACATACAGCCTTACTTTTTTTTTTTATTCCAGGAATATTAAGACTCATATATGTTTTTGAGAAAAGCCATTAATGCATCTATCCTCATCTCATACTGTCACATAGATTTTCTTCCAACACTTTGACTTTATGAAGACTAATAACTCTATTGTTCATATTTTATTACAGACATTTATATCTGAAACTTAACAGCTCTAGTCAATCCTCTGCTATGTAAGGCACCCACCCAGAGTAGCTATAGCTCCGTAAAATAATGTTGTTGGCAAGTTGTTCTCACTTCACTTCTCTCTACCACTGTGTTAACCAAAAGCATTTCAATTTATTAGGAAATATTTCACCAAATCCTTCCTTAGTGAGTGCTCTCTATGCTGCAAATAGTGATTGCACCAGAATAATTTGAGCACAAGTAGATGCAAAAGTGCTGAACTATCAGCATAATGTGAAGTCTGAGCAAAACTATGATCTAGTCATGTCTTGTTTCTGTTAGTAGTGTTCATCACATGTAATTGCAGTCAGTAGATCAGCTTTTACGTACTAAAGAAAAAAAAAGAAAACCTTTCAGTGATTGGGCTACTGTCTGAGAAAAATTTTATTCTACTTGAAGACCCACTGAGGTCCATCTGGATTGCACTGAGATGCTGGAACTGTGAACCAAGTAACTGACCTGCATCTGCCAGGGAGGGAAGGTTGCAGTTCCCCCATCACTGCATAGCTTCTGGCACTGGGGGAGCCCACAGGGCTGCAGGAAAACCCTAGCTCTGCTTCTCCAGTTCTTTTGGGGACTCATATATACAGCTGGTCGTCACAGCAGCCTGTCAACTGCTTGTGCTCCTCAGCAGGGTTATTATGGCAGGGAGAGTCTTCTCTGGGGGGCAGCCACTGAAGGCTCTAGAGATGGGCAGCCAGGTGCTTTTTTGTCTTGGAGGGGCCAGGCATCTCATGTCATCACCACTTTGTACATCCATGCGCATCCCCTCTGGCCAGCTCACTTCCACCACAGCTGCCAGTCTCCCTTCCATACAGGCATTTGCTTCAATATATTACTATTTCAAGCATTGCAACACACAAAAATTGCTTTCCAGTTGTAAAAATACCACAAATCAACAAACAGAAATCACAACAAAATAAACCCATGTTTGTGAAGCATTGCCCAGAAGAACTGGAATGACCTCCTGGTGCAACACCACTGCTGAGCATGCAGAATGCAGAGGGAAATATGTTATTATGAGGAAAACATAAGAGAGTTTGAGAAATTGCACTACAGTAACAGGCTTTGACAGCAACAGCATGCATGGCATACATCAAAATGCATAAAATGTGTCTGTTATTAGCTCCTATGCTTGACTTACACTTCCAGCACTGTCCTTATTACTCAGTATTATCTCGTTATCCTCTCTGTTCTCTGTCTTATTTCACTTTTTTGGAACAAGCTGTCAATCCTCCATTGCTTGGCAATCCTGCTTTCTTGCCGTTCTTTACTATTTTATTTCCAAGCCTTGATGTACACAAAGTATAATTAAATGTTCCCACCAGCTTCTGAATACAGTCAGGAGCTAACCATGGACACCAGGCTTACTAGAAAAGCTGAACTGCTCTTGCCAACATAACTCAAACAAGTGTTCAAAGCCTTCAGACTTGTAATAGGTTAAAAATATCAGAAACTGCTTATGGGGGCAAAGTAATAATCCTGGGCACAAAGACCAAAGGAGGAGCAAGCATATCATCTTGTTTCAGCTGCGAAATTTATTCATGTTGTGAGGGATCTTCAGTCTTGAACAAGAGGAAAAAATCAATGTTAATCTACTCATACTTGTGATGGAATAATGTGGTCACATAAACTAGCTCTAGGTAAAGCAGGACTAGAGCTGGAGTTTGAAGGCAGATGCTATGGTTTTGCTATGGAAACAACTGACCATAACATCATATCTGATATAGAAAAATCAATCACACTGCTACTAGCTTGAAAATGCTACGCTCTGAGGAAAGAATATAAATTACTTCGAGCAGTTGTTAAACATAAGAGGCTTCATAATTATTTAATTACGTTAGAGGTCAAGACAATTAAAATATCCTTTGCAAGTATTTTCTCTGAAATTTGTTTCTAGGACTGGGGGAAGAAGAGGGTAATGTTTTCTTAGTGTTCATTGTCTTCATTTAAATGGTGGCATACAGAGATATTAACAAACAACACTGCAAGCCCAGATGTGCCAAGTTTTTCAGCTAGAAACTATGTAAGGTTTTTATTTGGAAACTAGAAAAGACTCTTATAAAAACAACACAGATCGTCATGCTGTTTTCTACAACACATAAACAGTGCTCTGTTCTCTATGCTGAGACTGTGTTATCTTTGAGAATGTGTTGCAAATGACAAACAGTAGCTATGAAGTCTTACAAATTTAAATGCACAATGGATGCTGATATCTGTAGTCTCTTTAGTTGCCTTAGACCAAATTTGTTACCACTGCGTCTGTTGTTTAATGTCAATTGCCAGTTCTTTTTGAAAAATAAAAAAAACAACAAACACACACACACAAAAACAATTGGACCTTGTTACGTGGCTTTATAACCTAGCTATTTCAATCACACCAAGCCGAGTGTCACTGCCAACATTTACCTTGGATGACCTCTTCTTGTGAGAATGAGAATTCCTTTAAAAAAAAAAACAAGGAAATTACAGTGCTTTTGAAAGCACACTTAATCAACTGCATGAAATAAATAACAGGTTCTAGTCTATTTTCTAACTATGCTTTACAGACCAAATTAAAAAAAAAAATACTAATACTAATGATCAGTTAGATTAAGTCAAAGGTGAATGACACTATTTAAGTAGGATTTACTGAGAGCTCTTATGTAATTGTAATGAGGCTGAATTACAAATCATGAGAATTTAACAATAGCTACCTGCAGCTACCTGTCCTGAGAACTGACTAAAGATATCTTAAGATGGCCCAGTTACTTTTCTACTAATAGAATAATTTTAATTCTCCAAATCTGCGGCTGCTTTTGAGTGTAATTTTGATATAAAGGGGCAGTTTGAAAAACATAAAAATTTCTCTAAAAATTTTTGCATCTGCGAACCTGGTTAATAGTAAGTGCATGAATGTATAAAGCTCTCACTCTTTGTGACGCTGGAAAATAGATTTACTATCACACTATTCATGATTATATACCCAACAGCAATTTATGAAATGAATTATCCATGATTTATCACCGGCTATTGATAGTGTTCTTCCCACTTAAGGTTTTTCAATCAAACAATTCGAGCACATAAAATTTCCAGGTAATATGTTGTGAGAATCCAAACACAAATCATGCATAGCAAGGAGTTAAAGCAAATAGATCACAGATCTTCCTCATTATCCAGTAAATGTCTGCAGCCTACAAGGGAACTTAATGATTAAATGATACGTAAGCTGCATGCTGTTTTATAAAGTACTGTAAAGGATAAAATACATATGGATCGACCTCTGAATGCGTTCATTAATTTTCTCATCAGCTGCAAATATACATATATATATATATATATATATTTCTGCCTAATTACAGGAAACATTCAAATATCTTGCATTATATAAATGAATGTATGTATACATACACATATGTATTCTTCTGTGAACATTCATTTTTTCCCCAGTAGGCTCACTGACACTATTCCCCCTGTTGTTTATCTTTGCAGCAGCTCTGTGTTTGAGTGATTTTTGGACAATAGTTTGCAATTTAGTGAAATGCGCTGTGAAAATATTAGATACAATTAGCACCAATAAATAGCAAAAAAATCTCCATTCCTGTAAAGCACACATTATGTTATTTTTTGAAGAAGTCTGAAAGAAAAATAGGATGCAGCACATAGGACAACTCTGTCCTCGGAAAAAGGTGTCACTGCCATTAAAGTCAATGTGAGTTGAACACGTTTTTCCAAAGACAAATTTTGTATACTCACCTGTTCTGATTTTGGCAGGACTTCAAGTGGAATGAGGTAATTAATCCTTAAATAAATCAGTTAACTAAATTAACATCATCATTTAGGCTCTGGCTATGAAAAGAAAAATAGGAATAGGTAAGTTTAAAGTGGTGGCAATTGTACTCCATTGTTCTAAGAAACAAGAAGAGAATTGCTGGGCATTTCTCCGAAAGTTTTGCAAATATTATTGAATTATGCCCTTTATTGTTTGGAATCAATTGAGTAGTAGAAATATTTTAAAATAAGCATGAATTTTCCTGAGCTCATGTTAAGATTGATACTCTGTCTTTTGGCATTAGTAGAATTTGAACCAGGCACTGAAGTACATAAAAGTGTCACCTTTTTATTTATTTATTACTTTTTTTTTTTAAATTCTGCATGTCAGGCAGGTTTTTCCTCAAGCTCTTACAAGCTTCATTTATTATTCATTTTCATTTGAGGATGAGAAACTTGAAATATTTATTCACGGGACATTATTTTTTAAAAAATTCTTTCCATGAGTACTTGATATGCTAAATGGTTAAGTCCTTTCTGAAACAACCAAAGTCATTATCTACTTTGAAATCCCACTTTAAAATAGGTTAATAATTAAAACATTTTACTCTAAGCCAGGCAAACAGTTAATATGATAAAATGAATACTTGTAGAGAAGCTGTAGACTGCACTTCTTTTATTTTAGAAGGCTTTAGTTTAATTCTGCTGAGTTTTATTCTAAGTCCAACAAAATTAATCATTTCTGGGAAATGTTAACCACAATGACAGACCTCACTATGCTGAGGGTTTTACAAGGAAGCTGTTTCTGGCCATAAGCTGCCACCACAAGCAAACAACTGACAGCCAGCAGTGTTTTTGTTAGACTCTGACAAGGGAATCAATAAAAAGACACAGCAAAGGTTCAATCAGAACAGACACCACTAATACAAATGGCCTTTTGGGACCCAAAGAAGCGTGGAACTGCTTTTCCATGTTAATTTCTCCTCGCTATCCCTGGGGTTATCACCTTCTCTGGCCTCTGTTAATTAAAAACTGCCTCCTGTTAAAGTTCTTTGCCAGACATTCGCATTGTGCCAACCTATTTTGTTGGCTTGCAAGAGAGGAAATGAAAGGAATGAGAATTATGAAACTGCTATGTGAAACACTGCCAAAACTCTTCCTCACAACCACTACTCTAGACAAATGTGCAAATTGCTCTCTCTGTCTCTTCAAATACTGAGATGAACTTACAGATGACATGCAAAAGGCAGATTTTAAATATTCATTATCCAACTGTCTCTTTTTATGAGGATAGGGATATGGAACTAGCCCTGATTATGGCTGTGCAAATAATTGATTTTTCAGATGGGAAGTCAAGCAGAAAAAAAAAGAAAAAAAAAAAGAGTATATACAATTGATAAATTCAAATAAGGCTCATGTACATTTTCTTCTGTGTTTTCTATCTTGTAAAAGTGAAAGCTATTCCTTCTCCCTAACTCCTCCCAAACCACATCATATTCATGTTTCATTTCACCCACAGGGAAACATTTCATTTCTGACCAGTTCATACAAAAGGCAAGAACAGTGAAATAATAGATTTTCCAAAAATGAGAGGGAGCAGCAGTAGCTGTACTTTATTTAATAGTTCAGTGATTAGAACATTTATCTTGGAAGGGTTCAATCTCTGTTTTCAGCCCAAAGAATTTGAATCCCTCAGTCTTAAGAAACCACAAATTCAAAGAGAAGGATCTCAGACCCTGGTGTAGCTGCTCTCTTCCTATGTACAAATAATTAAATATTCATTGAGAATCCAGACACCACTGTTGAGATTTATTCCCCCTTTTCAATTCAGCAATTATTTAATTATGCTACACAAAAGTAGAATGTCCCCAGCCAAAAGGATTGTGTGAGAATTGTCCAGAATACCCTATCATATCTCCATTCAGACACGCATGCAAGGAAAGTGAGATGCAAACTCAGACTGAACTTCAAGGCAGAGAGATGGTGAAAACTCCACCCTTGAGACTCTGCTAGACCTCAGCTGACCTATCTACAAGCTCTACGTAGTCAGCTGGGGAAAATGACCTTCAGAGGGCCCTTCCAAGTCAGTAGTTTTGTATGCTGTGGCAAGGCTGTACTATGACTCATTGCTTGGGGAAAGGATCTCACAGAAGCTAACTGTAGATTTCAGTACTTTCCAGGCCAGCTGGAAGGCAAAAGACATTTCTTGAAACCATATCCAGCGTGATTCATAGAATAAAGGTAGATAGAGAATGGGAGTTTCTGATTTGATCTATATGATTATAATTTGTTCCTCTCTGCAAACATTTGAAGAGACATTATTTTCCTTTGTGATATTTTGACACATCCCCTAACACTTCTGCTTCAGGGGCAAATGTACCCCTTCAAAACACAGATCAGCTCTTTGACTTTTACATTCCTTTTCAGGCCAATCAGCACAGGCTTTTCCTTTGTAGGAGGACAGTTTATCATCAAGGTGATTGTGGCAGCCAAGCTATGACAGTCACCTCACTTAAACATGGTGGAATCATTCTCATGACTGAAGAGCTGAAATGGAGGGCTATAAACATTTCAGGAAGGATAGGCAAGGAAGGAGGAGCAGTGGAATGGCTCTATGTGTTAGGCAGTGTTTTGATGTTGAAGAGCAAAATGCTCGGAATGATAAGATTGGATCCTTAGGGAAAATGATCAGGACTAAGGCCAACAAGGCTTACGTATTGGTGGGAATCTGCCATAGGACAACTAGGATGAAGGGATAGATTAAGCATTTTACAAGCAGCTCGCAAAAGTCATGTTCTTCTTCAACTCACCTGATATTTGCTGGAAATAAAGTACAACAGATAGGAAGATAGGAAGTCCAGGAAGTTCCTGCAGTGTGTTGAAGATAAATTCCTGACAAAGCTGGTAAGATAGCCTAGCAAGGAAAGTGCCTCTGCTGTTAATGAGCAGGTTGGTGGGAAAGATGATTGGGCATAGTCTTGTTCATACTGATTGGTAAATGACAGAATTTTGACTCCTGGTGAAATCAGGAGGGGGATCAACAGAAGCATTACCCTGGACTTCTGGAAGGTAGTTTTTGAGCTGTTTCAACCATTGGTTGGGAGAATCCTTTGGTAGTCAGTTCTAAAGGGCAAAAAAGTCCATGAAGGCTGGACATTCTTCAAGAAGGAAATCTTAAAGGCACAGCTACAGGCTGTCTCCATGTCCCATGTGATAAGAAATTGAGGAAGAAGAACTTGCCGAACTGGATGTTTTACTGAAATACTGGAAAAAAAAGAAAATGTACCGCCTTGGAAGAAAGGACAGGTAACAGGAAGAGTACAAGGATATTGCTAAGATTTGCAGAGGGAAAATTGGAAAGTAGAAGCCCAGTAAGAACTTAGTATGGCCACCATTGTTAAAGATAGTAAAAGATGTTTTTACAGATATGTTAACAGCAATAGGACAGCCAAGGGGAATCTCTGTCCTTCACTGGATGCAGTAGGGAAAACTAGCACTTAGAATGAGAAAAAGGCTGAGGTTTTCAATGCTTTGTTTACTTACCTTAAACAGTCAGATCATTTCTCTTTAAGATATTTAGTCCTTGGAGCAAGAAGACAATGGGAGCAGAATAAACCGCTCACAATTCAGGAGGAAACAGTTAGTGACCTGCTACCTATATTGTCACAAGTCCATTGGACCAGATGGGATCTGCCCAAAGATGCTGAAGGAGCTGGCAGAAATGATTGCTAAGCCACTTTTCCTCACTTTTCATCAGTCCTGGTGAACCAGAGAAGTCCCAGAAGACTGTAGATTTGCCAGTGTGACTCTTAGCTATAAGAAGGACTGGAAGGAGGACCCAGAGAACTATAAACATGTCAGCCTGACCTAGTATTTGTGAAGGTTATAGAGCAGATCATCTTGATTTGCAACCACACTGCATATGCATGACAGTGAGTGGATTGGGCCTAGTCAACATGGGTTCATGGCAGACAGGTCCTGCTTGATTAACCTGATCTCTTCTATGACCAGATAATGTGCCTACTGGGTGAGAGAAAAGCTGTGGATGTACTTGAGAGTTCAGTGGATGTTTTCTAAAACGAGAAAGTTCTCTTATTTTTTGCTGTGTTAATATTTAGCATATAGTTACACTTTAAATGTTTAATGCATTATATTCTTCATAACGACAAGCAAATATAATAGTCTAATCCTCAAGTCTCATATAAATGGAAACTCCATCAACTCCAACTGCTCACATGGTCCATAGTGACAAAAATTAGTATTTGACACCATTTATCTATACCATCCATATCAAATGCTGAGAGTGTCAAGAAAATAATTCTGGCAAATAACTATTCTCTTTAAAAATTTACTCTTGAATTAAAAAGATGTTTGGAAAGCATTTATATTTGACTTCAAAACCATTCTTTCAGTAATTTAATGTTAGAAGATGCAATTTTAATATGATATGTGAGTCAGTTGACCGCCCTTTAGTAGCTTATAAGTTGTTAGCCTTTTTTATAAGGTAAAAGATACTTTTACTCACTGTGCATGAATCAGACCAGCTTTCCAGAAATTTTTAAACTTACAATATCAAGTCTTTCTTTTAAAGAACTTTCAGTAACATTCACATAAAAGACACATTATTGTCTCCCCCCATCCCCGAAGAACAAGACTTCTGATTAACGTAGAATGCTGAGTGCTGGATAAATGTATAATCAAAACCCTTTACAGCCTATACTTAACATAGACTAAAGTGATATTTTTAAAGACAATATCTTGCATTCTTACTGTAAAGCTTACATATTTTCCAAGTAGACTAACAAATTTCATTATTGCTAAAAGCATTTTCAGTTGAAAATGTGATTTTCTTTAACCAAGTATTTCAGCTCTCAAATTGCTTAAATATTTTATGTCTCTTTATTAAAAGTTAAAAAATAAAAAAAAAAATCAGGATGATTTAAGGAAAACTAATTTGTGAATTAATTTGGAAAAGCTTTTCTAGGTTGTGTGCTTTCTTTGTTTTGATGTCAATTCACCATAGAGAAGAAAGAGGGATATAAGAGATTTCACATGATTTTTTCTTTTTCCTTCTTCTTTTTTTTTTTTTAATTTTTAATTTTTTAATTTTTTGTGAAATACTTTCATTTCCCAGAAACAGAAGAAGTTGACTGTGCAGAATGAAACAGAGTTTCAGTATGAATGTATATTCACTGACAACTACTTATTGATGAAGAACACATTCATCTGTGCATTAGAGGTAAAATTTCATCTAGTTGAGTGGGTTGGTAGTGCAACAAGCTGGATTTGGGTAAGAGTCTCACGGCATTTCTACAAGGTCATAAAAAGCATGTGTTACTTCAGTCATTTAGATCTCTTCCAGGAAGTGAAGGTTCAGTAGTTTGGCATTTTCAAAGCAAGACTGAGAGCCCTTTTAACTCGGAATCTTAAGTAAGTGAAGAAAATGTGGGAGGAGCAGATAGAGGGAAGCAATCTGAGGACAGGATCTTTGTCAGCAGTAAGTGACAGACTATGCCCCCCGAAAGTTGTTGAAGACTTTTAAAAATAGCTGAAGTAACAACCCTGTCATGGGCTGTTTATAAAAAGGTTGGAAGGATAATAAAGAAAAGGATGTGCATTTTTTTAAATGCCCACCCTTGCATACATCTACATACAGTAACGGAGCATGGCAAAACTCTGGAGGTTTTCTCTTTAAAGCACTGGGAATGCAGAAGCTTTTTCACATTGTCCAAAGCCAGTGCTGTCACAAATAGCAGAACACAGAATAATCTCAACATTCATCATCTTCTTTTTTGTCATCTTTATTTTTTTTCCATGGTAATGGCAGAGGTATAAATGCAAAGATGTTTAAAAAAATCCAGCTTTAAATAGCATGGTATTTCACTCTCTATAAGGTCCTGTAATTCATCACTACAAGAGTTAAAACAAAACAAAAGTAACTGAAGCATATATTTGTTGATATCGCAGTGAGCTTTCCATCAAGTTCCAAGACAAAAGTTAGTGCATATTTAATGACCCAAACGGTTCAAATCTCATCTGATTATTATTTTGCCAATATGACATATCTGGTGCAGATCTGAGAATTCTGCATATCCATGTCCCTGTGTCTGTGTGCCTTTCTGCTTCTTTCTGAGCAAGTATATGCCTACATGTTCAACTCTTCTATTTGTATGATAGGGACTGTCATGTTTTGTTCTATCTTAACACAACTGCATGTTATTTCCCTCCATTGCAAAAGCATATGCTTTGAAGAGATATGTAGGTCTAAAAGTTGTCTTTATCAAACCAGGAAAATGTTTGGGAAAGTAGGTGGTGAAATTTGAACACCATAATATTTAACATTTCATTTAACATTTCAAATATCACAACATCTGCAGCATGAAACCAAAAACACTGCATGAAAAAGTGTTTGTTATTTTAAGTATGTATATGCAGGCTACTGTACGTTTTAAATGAATATTCTCAACCACAGCTCACAAAAGCAAGTAGCACATATCATTTGCAGTCACACAACAAACCAAGTTAAATCATTTCCTATAAGGCAAGTAAATCATTTTGATGTAAAAAAAATGCATGCAAAACCTTTCATAACTCAGACAGGTAAATCAGGTTATATTATCTCTAAATATCTGGCATCAATATATAGGATTAATCCTGTTTTACTTTTTCCTTTAGAAGTTTAATATTTTATTATAATCAAAGGAGTCAGAGCAGCTAATGCATCCCCTTCTGACAATCTGTTTCTTTGTCTACTTTCCATTTGTTTCTTTGGCAGCTAAAACACCTTGAAATTACCTTCTCCAGCATGGAAGAATGATTTTTCAGCCTAGCTTTAGCTGTCAGAGTGATAAGAATTTTAATTAGTAAAGCAGAGAGGAGGGAGGAAAATCATGGAGAAAGGCGCTTGAAAGATTCACTAGAGCAGGGGAAGACAAAGAGGTGTTGGAGGCAGCTGCACAAATTGCTTGCTACAGCAGCAATTGCAGGGCTGGTCCTCAGCGCTAACAGAGCACCATCCTTTAGCCCTTCTACAGTGCCAGGCTTCTGGGGCATTAGAAAACATTTTTGTTAGTTGTCACTCAGAGCAAGACCAGGCTTTTAAAGCACTCCAACCAGGAGCAGCTCAGCTGCCAGACTCCTTTTGGCCCTTTGATCTGCTCTGCAGGACTCTAAACTCAGGACTCCAGCTGCAAAGACAAGATTATCAATGATACAGACTGCTACCATCCAACTATTATGCCAATTAATGTTATAATTGCAGACAAACACCTGGACTTTTTGTAAAACAAAGGAAGCTCCTTGAAGCTGAAGGGCTGATGAGAGAAAGAAACAGTGACAAGCTTTCAGTAAACAGTACCAAATATATTTTAATTTGGAAAAGAAGTAATTTTAACTGCAGAAATACTGTGACTGGTCATTTAGCTGTCAGTGTTTGCTACAGGCACTTTGAGTGCTACGGCACTGGAGGCAGCGTGGACCAGGAGAAGCCTCTTTATGGTTAACAAAGCGAGCCCTATGTTTGCACATGGCTGCATCGCATCACTGCTGGAGCCCCTCAAATACAGCTTAGTCACCTTGGGAGCCCCCAGCTCTCCCCAGTGCCTTCTCACTCACCTCTGGGGTTTCTACACTTCCCTCATGGCAGCAGAAACAAGGGAGCAGAGGCTGGAGGGGCGCCCAGCTTGTGGGGCCCCACTCCTCTCCAGGTCTGTCAGCCTCGTTTCCCACTGTTATCACTATCACTATTGTCACTTGCATTATGTGAGTGCATTTGGCTGACAACTAAGATCAGCAGCACACTGTGCATGGCAAGGTACTAAATGCAGGATGAATATGTGCTATTATCTATTCGACAGCAGGAGAGCGCAGGAGCTGAGGTGCTGAGTGGCAGAATGGGAAATTGAATCGCATTCCAGTGCCTGAACAACAAATTTATTCTTTCTAAACTCACATCCTCTCAATCCAGTCCTTGTGCTCAAAGATATTTTAATCAGCTGAGAAGAAAATCATTTTCTGTCTCTACAGGGACTGGTCCTGAATCCCTCACTCAGATGAGTGGTTTCCTCCCAGTGAATCCAAGCTTTTAGCAGATAACAAAAGAGTAATAAGCAAAGTAGTTTTAATACATTTTAAAAGAGGATTATCAATCTATGCCACTGATCTCTCAAAACAAATGTGTGTGTGCTCCAGTGTCATCAGCTATTGCAAAGGTTAGTCATTCACAGAATATTCACTAGGAACTGCTAAGATTTTCTGAATGCTTTGACAGCTATTTAAATTCTATTCTATTCCACAATCAGCTTTAGCTATTATTCTATCTAGAATAAAAACAAGACATACAAGTCAGCTTCTTGCAGAGAAGCATAGTCCAGCCTTAGAGGGTAACAAATTGGCTTTCTGACCTTTTATCTGGTAACATAGCACATGACATATTTGTAATTTATGGAAGTCAACACGTAGAGAATTTTTAGTTTCAACTAATTATAGTGTGATGCAAGTCATTAGGAGCGTAATAGAACATCACAAGTAAACCCAAAAAGTCAGGTTGTAAGCACTGATTGTAACTAGGCAGTTATAAATATTGTAAAGAAACCAATAATTACAGTTAAAGTCAATTGCCAACTGTATTAAAGCATGGCATTGAAAGTAGCATTGCAATTGCTACTTGCTAGTCCTGGCTGCTAAAATAGAAGACAAAAACCAGAAAACTAAAATCCAGACCTCTAAAAATAGCTGACCCTTTAATAACTTTAGTTGCTTGCCTGCTCTGAAATCATCTACATTTTACTGTATGTAAACGAAAATTTTGCACACTGCTTTTAGCACTATGATGATCTCATTTTAAAATATCACCGTGTAAACCAAATGTGTGCACAGAAACACTAGGGGATATGATGTTTGAGATTGGCCTCCAGCAGAGAGCACCCACTTGACAAAAGCTGAAGTAATGAAAGGCACAAGAAACTGTCTGTTTTTCCACCAGTGGTCAGACCAGCAAACACATCAAGAGATTAGATCTTCCTTTCAATGTAACACATATAGGAGAATAAGAGATGAATCTTCTACTCGTTCTAATCTTGAGATGTAATGGATTTTTCAGAAGTATCATCATATCCCTGTTGCCCTGCTAGACCTACAGTGCCCTTTGTGGATTTAATAGAATTCTTAGCAGCAAGACTATGTGCAGTTTTTTCTTTCAGCAGTGGATCCGGTCTGTATATCTGTGATATTTAGAATTCTAGAAATAAACAGTTGTTTGACTTTTTGCACTTTCAGCTGATCTCTTACTATAGCTACTTGAATTGTGCACTGCGTTAAAAGCTCATATCACTTTAGAGAAAGGCTTGAATGAAAGATCTCAAATAAATTCTTCCTGACTTAGTACTTAAAATGCATTGAATGCTATACATGCCACTCCAGTGACGAAAGAGCTGCTGGTAAGTGATAACAAAGGCTCCTCTGTATAGAGACTGCATATTTAGAGACTGAATACTCAGACTGATTAAATTCAAGCCATCCCCTAGATGCTCATTTGCTCGCTTTTGTCACAGAAAGGTTACCATCATAAGGAAAACGAACACTAAGAAGGCACAAAACAGCTCTACTGCTAGGAAAAAAAAAAAAAAAAAAAAAAAAAAAAAAGAAAAAAAAGAAAAAACACCAACAGAGTATCAAAGCACTCTATTCAGAAATATACTTAAAGAACATAGCTCATAAAGTCACTCTAAGAAACAAAGAATACATGAATAAAAAAAATCACAACTCTGGGTAATACACCACGAAAAATGGATTTTAGTAAATGGGAGTGATAGCTTGCTGAATATTGCACAAATGTGGTTTGAAAGCAGGGTGAATCAAAAACACTCCTTCAGCCACAGAGAATGAATGCCTACAAGTCCACGGGGACAGATGACATGCATCCCAGAGTCCCAAGGGAGCTGACTGATGCGGTTACCAAGCTACTCTCCAACATATTTGAAAGGTCACAGCTGTCGGACAAAGACCCTGGTGGCTGGGAAAAGGGAAACATTACTCCTATTTATAAGAAAGAGAGGAAGGAGTACCTGAGGGACTACAGGCCAGTAAGCCTCATCTCTGTACATAGGAAGATCATGGAACAGACCCTTCTTGCAAACGTGCATAGGAGAACTGTTAAGTCATAGCTTGATTGGTGAAGTGCTGTGGCTGGTCTAGGGGGCACAGGTATAAGAAATTAGCCTGTACTCCTCACTTGACCAGAAGAGATGGACCTAAGATGGAGTCACCTTGGGCTCATATAAGGGTCAGCCATTAAAGGGAGAGCATCTCTTGGAACTAGTCTGCTTCCTGACGATAAATGCTGTATAGCCAGAAAGCCCTTTCACCAGCTGGGTGATCTCAATTCTTCTTTCTGTGTTCAACTGTTGGCCTACCTTCAAATACTTTGCCTGATATTGCCAAGAACTGTCAGAATCATTTTTGCTTCTTCACGAACACTACAGCACGTTAAGGCATATGTGTGATAAGTAGGTGATCCAAGACAGCCAATACAGCTTGGACAAGGGCAGATGGTGTCTGACCAATCTAGTGGCCTTCTGTGACGGAGTGATGGCATTGGTAAACAAAGGGTAGGCAACTGATGTCATCTACCTGGACTTCTGCAAGACTTCTGACATGAAGTCTTATCTCCAAATTATAGAATTATAGAATTATAGAATCACCAAGATCATCCAGTCCAACCGTCCACCTATCACCATTATTTCCCACTAATTCATGTCCCTCGGTACAACATATAACATTTCTTCAGCACCATCCAGGGATGGTGACTCCATCACCTCTCTTGGCAGCCCATTCCAGTGCCTGACCACGCTCTCATGGAAGAAGTGCTCCCTAAAGTTCAACTTGAATCTCCCCTGGCACAATTTGAGGCCATCCCCTCTTGTCCTATTACTAGTCACATAGGAGAAGAGGCCAAGAGGAGAGATATGGATTTGAAGGGTGGACTATTCAGTGGAAAAGGAATTGGTTTGAAGGCCACAGTCAGAGGATTGTGGTTGACAGATCTGTGTCTAGGTGGAGGCTTGTGACAAGCAGTGTCCCCAAGGAGTCTGCCTTGGGACTGGTACTCTTTCATATCTTTATCATTCCCATGGATGGTGGGACTGGACACATTCTCAGCAAGTTTGCTGATGACACCAAGCTGAGCAGTGTGGTTGATACAGCAGGAGGAAGGGATGTCATCCAGTGGGACTTTAATAAATGCAAAAGATGGGCCCTAGTGAAGATAATGAGGTTCAACAAAGAAAAGTGCAAGGTATTGCAGAAATATTCAAATCATTCTGTGCAAAGGAGGATGTACCAAAATTACACCAGTGCTTCTGAATTTCATAAAAGCATCGCAGTGTTGCATATATTCCAAATATTTGAAGCCAAGTGATTTCAAAAGAATCTGTATAAAAGATCATTTTCCTTTTGCTTTTTTAAAAAATATACAAGCATTTACTTCTGGACCTCACAGCCACAGAAAAAAAGAAAAAAAAAAAAGCAAATCCAGCAATGACAAAAAAAAGCATTAATGTTGTGAAAGCTCAAACTTGGAAGTTAGGGCAAGAAAGATAGAAGAGGAAGTAAAGAAAGGGAAAAAGTACTAAGTCAAATAGAAATAGAATTTCCATGGCTGGAGTTTTTTTTCTTATATGATATTAAGCTGACAAATCTGATTTCATTATTTCAAAAGTCATTAATAACTCAGTGAGAGGAAAATACAGGGCAAAAAAAAAAAAGGTTGAAAATGTTAGCATTCAAAAAAAAACTCTTCTGTAATGGTATTTCAGATTAATAATATTTATATAAAGTGGGGAAATTATCCTCATTATCCACAGATACCTTCTTAGAAGTGATCTCTCTACTCTTTAGTAGAGTATTTAAAGGTCATGGGTCCCCTCAACCTGATTCCCCAGAAATTTTTTCATTGCAGTGCTTTATTCAGACAAAACACTGATGTCAATATATAGGGAAAGACTTCCAAGGGGTAATTGAAAACAAGATGTTTTTAAAAAAATAATAATAAAAATTGCTCTTCTCTCAGGCTTATGCCTCCCTGCAGAGATATAACCAGCAGAAAATGGTTCAAGTTGAGATCATGAGTTTTGCACCCTACTTTGTTAAAATACATCTTTATGCAGCTTGTCAGAGATAGGAGGCAGATGTTCAATGTTTTGCACACTAATCTTCAAATAAATTACATGAGTTTTATGAGTGTTTCTCAGTGGGAAAGAAAATGGCCTAGCCAAACAGCCTGAAAACTACAGAGCAATTGGATGGAAGCTGAGAGTAGATTCCCCTTTCTCTTATCAGATGAAAGCCTTCTCCTGGAGAGACCGTGTCAGAGAGAGCTTTTCCTTCACTTTTCCCCCTGCTGCTCCTGCCTCACTTGGAACTGCCTGCAAAAACAGTGCCTGAGGGATCTATATGCAGTTTTCTAAAGCAAACATAACACAAATGTTGTTCGTGGGTTACACATTTGACTCCTGCAACGCAAAATGTGACTGAACATCTTCTAATAGCATTTAAATAATGTTCTTCCAATTTTCAAATGTCAAGTGTTTTCCTTTTAGTTTCTTAGAAAAGAGATATCCTCACTTACTAAATTTGTGTTGAACAGCTACACGTATTCTGTCATATGCAAGCACACAATGTTTCCTGTGCCAGACAAATATCTTTTCTAGAGGACAATGAAAATATAATTTCTTTCTTTGTGGCTAGATCTTGAAGCTCTTACTTGAGGGAAAAAAAATGATTATTTAATTAGCACTCAGAATTTACAGAAACTGAGGCCAGAAGGATCTGCTAGATCTTACTATATTTTACCTATTAACTTTGTAATGAGCTCACTAACTTGATTTTTGTTAGATTTGCTCCTATTTTTTAGATAATATGTCTTTTCTACTAAGTTTTCACAGTGCTCATGGCAACACATTCACAAGTTACAAATAGTCCCGGAATATTAACAGCTTAATTGTTAAACAACTAAACAGATAAAAAAGGTTTTATTTTTGAATTAAACAAGTCTGGCTTCAATTTCCAGAAATTGGTTCTTGTTCTTTTACCTACTACAGGAGAGAACTCTTCATTACCCAATTTTCCCCTCAATATTTATACTCTGCCATCAAATCCCCCCTCTCAGAGAAGGTAGAGCTCAAGAGTGTCATGTAAACCTATTCTCCTCAGACTCTCTAATAAGTTCTCATTGCTTCTTTTTTGCTCATCAAATAGTTACAGAATCTTTCAAAAACACATTTACTAGAATTTTTCACTACATCGAAACTACGGTAACTAAATGGGAGAAGTGTACAGAAGAACACGTAACAGGGATTTCAGAGGACTGTTATGATCTGACAGTACTTCTGAGAGTAGTAGAAGTGATTAATGTCATATTATTTGTTAAAAAACAGAACTTTGAAAGTGTGACACTCTGCAAAGACATGAGAAGTGTGTGAAAGGGAAAAATCTAAATTCCTTAAAAATCTCTTCTGAAGTTTCCACAGAAACATACAGCATATTTAGACATATCAGCCTCTTGTATTTGTACAGCATACAACATAAACAGCTTCTGACATCCTGGCTTATGCCTTGAGGAAGCCTGTATGTAGTGCACAAAAAACATCATTTAGATAGTAGTGACATCAACAAGGATTCAATATTTCGGTTCTGTGTTACATGGGAGCTTTGTTTCTTTCTGAAGTGCCAGCTGGGGTATGGGCTGGGACACCTGAAATGGCTCCATTTCAGTTCAAAGGAAACAGAAAAGAGACTTGTTCTTTAAACATACTTTACATTTATAATGCGCAGTAGAACTTGCCTTTTCAAAGAAGATGATTGCATTTTCTTCAAAGCCAACAAAATCTTAAATGTACTAATGGAAACTGTAAAACAGAACCTTTGTTATTACTTCATATCTGTGGTAAGAGCAAAAGCTGAGGATTGTGAAGACTGGCTAATGTGTAAAAGCAAAGAACTAAACAAATGAGAAGAGCGGTCTGAATAAAAGGTCACATACTCAGCTTTTAATGGCACAGTGGTGTGATACACTGGAGAATGTTTGATAGCTGCTTTACATGCATTTAATAGCAAGACATTTCTGAAAATTAGGGAAAAACTGAAGTTTTCCTGTCAAAAAAACAAAATAAGTGATGAGTTTTCTTATCTGTAAGATCAAGTACTTCAGGCTGTACAGCAGACAAAGGGTAGGAGGGATAGTGTCTTTTTCCTTTTGTGTTGCTATGGAATTATCAGAATTACAGACTCATATTCTCTATCTGAGTGCTTTTTATTTTTTAATAACACAAAAGGCTGAAATCTCCTAAGGGGAACAGAAGGATACTGTGAAGCTGAAGGCAACATCACAGCAGCAACCCTGTTGCAGGCAGAAACGATTCTACCTCTGGAAAGGAAAGAAATAGAAACTGCAAGTATTTACACTTGATCTTTTATTTATCTTGATGTTCTGGCAGCAGCTCATTTTCTCCTAAATGGGGATTGCAGTCTTAGAAGAACTAACCTCCTACTGATCCAGTAAGAAAACAAGTGAACCAGAAATGTAACGTGCTTTTAGGGAATTTCAGAAATTGTTAGTCTAAACAGTCAGAGAAAAACCATCAACCTTTCATTTGAAAATGTGCTGGGACTGTCTGAGGTGCAATATCTGAGCAATAAATGGGTCTCTTTATCTGTTTTGATGCATCATCCCTGAGATGCCTGAGATAGAAAACATGAAAAGAAAGTGCAAGATGGAGAGTAGCTGCATTCTTTAAAACACTCTTTATTGAGGGTGCAGGATACTTCACTGATATCTAACTGAAAATTAAAACTCATTTATTCAGACATAACTACAAGGTCCAAATATGCAAATAATCATCAAAACAGCAGTGAAACAAACAATAAAAATATATATTTATTATGCAATAGCTTTGCAAGATTCAGTCTCTGGCACACTTTGAGCAAAGATAAGTGTATAACCAAAGTGACAGCAAATGACTCACTGTTTATGACAACGACAACAACAAAAATATCAGTAAGGTAGGCTAAGAACTCTATTTTTTTAAATGCATCAGATATAACTCATTTGCTACTCTACTCGTGTTTTCTACTTGATTATGACAACATGCAGAGAGGTGAACAAAATAAATTTGGTAGGCATCAATATGTCTGTGAATCAAAGCAATGGAAAATTTCAGACTTTATTCACTGTACATAGCTGCTACTGCTGTCTATTCCACTGTTCTGATACACAGAGAAATGCTACATGACAAAAAGAAGTGGGGAGGGTGAACAGCCAGAAATATAATGCATATCAACTTCTAGTTACATGGCTAGTGCCAGCACTTGTTTTTTATGACAATGGTAATTCCTGTGAAGAATATAATCTGTTATGGAGGGATGGGATCCACCCATCTAGAAGAGGCATGGCAATCTTTACAAGCACGTTGGCTTACTCTGTGAGGTCAGCTCTAAACTGAAGGACTTGGGGGCAGGGTCCAAAATGGCAGTGCTCACAATATTGCAACTAACTGGGGAATACATCAGATCAACCAAGACAATAACAAGCATTCTTTACCTGCCTACCATGACAGAAGCCAGAAGGCCGACTGCCTTAAGAGTGAGTATAATTATAGGGGATTCTCTTGCAGCCCTCTAGGGAAATTTCAATTCTCCACTTCCCTTTCCTCTCTGACATGCCTTTATGACTATAAACGTAGCATGGGGAACAAATAAGAAGCATAAGAGATACATGTGCAGTTGCAGGACTATGATTTCATTGAAATCATGGAGACGTGGTGGGACTTGAATGATTGGAATGCAGATATGAATGGTTATTTATTTATTTTGAAAGATAAGCCAGCAAAACAAGATAGTGATGTTGCTCTTTATGTGAGAGAGCAACTGGAAAGTATTGAGATCTGCCTAAAGATGAATGATGAACAAATGGAGAACTTAAGAGAATTAAGGGGAAGGTTAATATGGGTGACATAATGTGGATGCTTACTGAAAGCCATCTGATTAGGAGGAGGAAATTGATGCAGCTTTTGACACATGGTTGAAAGTAGCCTCATGATCTTAGGCACTGGTTCTCACTGGATTCTTTGATCACCCTGAAATCTGCTGGAAAAGCAAAACAACCAGGCATATACAGTTCAATAGGTTCCTCCAGGGCACTGAAGATAACTTTCTAATTCAGATATTAGAGGAGCCAACAAGAAGATATGTTTATAGCCTTTGTTTTTACAAATAAAGAAGGACTAGTTGGGAGTGTGAAGTTTGGGGCAACTTTAGATGCAGAAACCATGAGATGCAAAACCCACTCAGAGGGTGGTAACGCACTGGAATAGGTTGCCCAAGGAGGTTGTGGATGCACCATCCCTGGAGGCATTCAAAGTCAGGCTGGATGTGGCTCTGGGCAGCCTGGTCTGGTGGTTGGCGACCCTGCACATAACAGGGGGGTTGGAACTAGATGATCATTGTGGTCCTTTTTGACCCAAGCCATTCTATGATTCCATGATTCTATGATTCTATGACTCAGGATTTTAAGAGAAAGAAACAGAACAATAAGTAGGATTGCAACCCTGGACTTTGGGAGAGCCAAATTTGACCGCTTCAAGGCCCTGTTTGGTGATATCCCCAGGATTAGAGTACCGGAAGCTCTGGGGACCCACAGAAGTCTGTTGACATTCAAACATTTCCTCCAAGCTCAAGGCTGATGCATCCCTAAAAGTAAGAAATCAGGCAGATGTTGCAGGATACTCGCAAGGATATACAAGGAAACTCAAACAAAATATAGTAATATTATCAGGGCATGATGAGATGCAATGAGGAAAACTTGGAATTAAATCTGGGGAGGGAGAACAATGACAACGAAGAGGGCTTTTATAAGTGTGTGAGTAGCAAAAAGAAAACTAGGGAAAATGTGGACCCACAGATAATGGATCACATGGAGAAGATGAAGTTACTGAATGCCTTCTTTCGTTCAGTCTTTACTACTAAGATTGGTCCTCAGGAATCCAGACCCTACAGGATCTTGGACCCTCCCTTGGTCAAGGAGGAGCTGATTAGAGATTGTCTAGACAAACAAAACACGGAAATAGAAAGGCTTAGATGAGATGCACGCGCAAAGACTGAGGAAGCTAGCAGAAGTGATTGCTGAACCACTTTCTATCATCTTTGAAAGGATATGGAGAACAGGAGAGATGCCTGAGGACTGGAAAAATACAAGTGTCATGCTAATCTTCAAAAAGACAAGAAGGAGGATCCAGGAAAATACAGGACAATCAGCTTCCCTTCTGTCCCTAAGTAGGCTGTGAGCTTATTCTCAATGTCATCTCCAAGGAAGTGGAAGGAAAACAGGTCAGTAGAAGTAGTCAGTCTGGATTTGCCAAGAGGAAATCATGCTTGACCAGTGATGATGATGTCTTGACTTCCTGGGAAATGAACAGAGAGCAGTGGTTGTTAAGGAAGATACTCTGACACTTCCCTTAACATTCTTGTAGGTAAGCTTAGAAAGTGTGGGATAGATGAGTGGACAATGATGTTGACTGAGAAATGGCTGACTGGCAGTGCTCAGAGGATTGTGATCAGCAGTGCAGAGTTCAGTTGGAGGCTTGAAGTATGTGATGTTCCCCAGTCTGGACCAGTGAGTCTGATCTTGTCCAACGTGTCCTTCAATCACCTGTCAGAAGGGATGGAGTCCACTGTCAGTAAATTTACTGATGATATAAAGATGAGGAGTGGCTGACACTCCAGAGGGCTACGCTGCTATTCAAAAAGACTTGGATAGGCTGGAGAGTTGAGTGGAGAGGAACCTTATGAGGTTCCATAAGGCTGAGTGTAGGGTCCTTCAGCTGGGGAGGAATAACTATATGCATCAGTACGGTTAGTGGCTAACCTGCTGGAAAGAAGCTTGGTAGAAAAGAATCTGGTGGACAACAGGTTGCCTATGAGCCAGCATAGGTCACATCTGTGGAGAGAAGCTTGGCAGTCACCCCCGCCAGCTCCCTCAGCACCCTAGGATGGAGCCCGTGTGGTCCCATGGACTTGTGGCAGTCCAGATGGAGGAGGAGCTCCCTGCCTCCAAAAGACTTCCTCTCAACCCTATGGAAAGGTAAGTTTTAGGTGCTCACATTGGCTGACCAGGTTCCCATGCAGCACTGACAAGAGCACAACCTGCAGGTCATAACCTTCCAGAAGGATGTGTAGCCCATGGCTGGAGCTGATGCACAGGCTAATGGGCTGAGCTACAAAAGGATATGCCACTTCGAAGAAACAACCAGTGCCAAACCAGTACACTTTCATTTTGTAAAAACATGTATATGTATTTATTTTCCTGAGAATGTGAAGTGTATTTCATAGTAAGTAGAGGAAAAGGTGGTGGAATACATATCAATCTGAGCAATGGTAAATTAACCTGTTTTATAGACAGTGAGGACAGATAATAGAATCTCCAAAAGAATAGCCACTAGCAGGAAGAGTTATAAAGCAGTTTCTGATGCTGGCTATTATTCAAATCATAATCCTGCTCTTCAGCCCCCTTGGAACAGAACTCACAGCACATGTTTTGAAGCTTGAACTGCACTCATCTCACATCTCTAAATCTGGCAGAGAATAGTCCATTCTCAGTAAAGAATAAAAAAATAAAGCCAACAGAAAGCTGTTTAACTGAATTCTTGGGACAATGAGGTGTGAACAGGTGTGATGATGTGTTAAACAGCATGTGGCAAAAATGCCTATGCTTGCTAATGAGATGACAGTTGCTTGTTATGCAAACTGTCCTAGCAAAATCATCTTTGCCTAGTACTTATGCCCTTGGGCTCACATCCAATCAACTTGAGAGCTGCAACGTGTCATTCAAAATGACATTCATCAGTATAGACAACTATATGAGATCTATATGCATAGAAAACCCCAGCACTCACTACATTAAGGTAAATGAGAATCTTCATCAGTGAAAGCTTGGAACATGCAAGCTTCCTAGCCAAAAAAAAAAAAAAAAACCCAGCAAGTGCTCATGAGAATTGTGAGTTCCACCAGTGGGAAATAAAGACTAATTAAAAAGAAATTACAGTTCAATCTGTTTCTGTAGTTTGAAATAATAGTGCTCTTTTCCAACGAAGTGTGTGCTAATATATTTACATATTAAATTGTGATAAGCTAAAAGGGAAGTGGAACAATGTGGGCTTTGTCTGCAGTCTTTCTCCCAGAACATAGTTCTCTTATTTTGTTTAGTTATTACAAGGAGAGAGAAGAGTAATCATTTTATACTTATTCCTCCCATTTTTGTATTTTTTTTTCTTTTGAGAATATTAGGCTTTTTGCAGTTTCAAGAAATATGAAAGAAATTAAAATCTATTACATATATATATTAACATAACATCAACTGATACCATTCAAATTGGTAAAGGAGGATGATGTATTAATCTCTAGTAAACCAGAGTTTGGGATAAAGACTGATGGAGTGTTTCTGTGTTTGATTGGCTCATTTAAGCCAATACACAGTGTAAGTAAATTGTCTGTTTCAAAGCAGTGCAAACAGAGTCATGGCTTAGAAAATGGTTTCATTTTTATAATTGTAAATGCAACAAATTTTAAATCCTTTAATATTCTTTCTAAATCCTCTCACTGTGAATCAACACTCAGAAGTGATATTGTGTTGCAAAGCATAACTTATACTCATTTTTTATCAGTTTTTCTAACCAGGATATTTACTTCATCTTCAGGTAAGAACAAGAACAAAGAGAAATCATACACTTAAATAGATTATGGCATAGAATCACATGAAGGCAGCATACACGAAATTTGGATTTTTCACGAAAAAATATTTTCTGGCAAAACACTTAGAGGAAATGTATCATTCACAGCATAAGTAGAAAGCAATTTATATTCAATGTTAATGACAATAACATGCAAAGATACAATGTTTGCTGAATTGAAAATATTTCCTTTCACTTTTTCACCACCAGGATCATAAACTGGTGTGCTTTGAAAGAAGCTGGGGAGATGCAGTAAGAAAAGATCAAATAAAACAGTATTCAGACAAAGACATTTTTCTCCTGTGTGAGTCTATCAAATATTCACCAGCTCTTCTTAAAACAATTTTGCATTATTTCAGCAAACATCTCCTAATAATATTAATGGCCCTTAAAAATATAAACATATATAAAATATTAAAATATTATGGCAAACAATATTTCCCATGCTTTTCTAAAAGTTTCAACACAGCCACTGGAACCATGTAGTTTGTTCTGTATTATGCTTATTGCTTTCTGTGACAGCTCTTGTGTTCTAAATTATAAGGATTAAATAGCACACAGAATTGGTATTATTTACCATAGGCATATAACTACAGTTACTTTTAAAGGGAGGAAAACATTTAAACACATGAACACACTAAGAACTAAATATAATGCTATCTTTCTCAAGTTGATCTATTTGTGTGTTCTGACACAACAAAATAATTATAAAGATCTTTATATAATAAGGAAAGCTTCCTGTTACTGAGCTGCTTTAGCAAATGTCAGTTGAACAAATACCTTTCAGAGCTAAAAAGAATACTGTTTAAAATGTCTGCCATTGAAATCAATGACTTTTATTATTTATAAAGCACGGAGAGCTAAGGCCTTAGAGATCATCTTGTTCCAACAGCCCTACCACGAGTTAAATGCCCCCCTATAGTCAGATTGCTCACAGACCCAGCCAGTCTGGCCTTGAACGCCTCCAGGAAGGGGGCATCCACAACCTTTCTGGGAAACCTGTTGTAGTATCTCAGCACACTCACAGTGAAGAGTTGCTTCCTTATATCTAGTCTAAATCCACTGTCTTCCAGTTAAAAGACATTACCCCCTGTGATGGTTCAGCCTGGTTTGGTTACAAGGGGACTATGGGACTCGTGGATTCATGCCTAGGGAAGGGGTGGGGGAAGGAATGGATGAAGAAACACAGTGGCAATGGACTAAGGGAAAAAAAAAACTTAATGTACTACATACAATAGTGGAATGTGAGATAACACAATATAATATAATATGATTGGAATTGAAGCTAATAAACCAGGTAAAATGAGAGAGTTTCCAAAAACAAAGTCCTTACTCTAATGCTGTAAGAGAAGCAGATAGAAAACAAAGAGTCTGTTTTATCTTTCCCTCCAAATGGAAAACAGAAATGGAAAAATGAAGTGTGCTGGGAATTGTAGTTCATTCTTTTGAGATCAACAGACTGGAAATATCAACACTCCATGGAACTGCAGCATTAACTCTTTAACTCTTAGAGCACTGTACGATGTCATGATGTGAAATACCAATGAAAAACCATAAAACCATGATAACCCCCATCCTATTGCTACATTCCCTTGTAAAAAGTCCCTCACCATCTTTCCTGTAGACCTCCTTCATGTACTGGAAGACCACTATAAGGTCACCCTGGAGCCTTCTCTTTTTCATAATGAACATTACCAACTCTCTTATCCTGTCTTCACAGGGGAAGTGCTCCAGCATTCTAATCATTTTCATGGCCCTTTTCTGGACCAGCTCCAAAAGCTTAATGCCCTTGGAGGCCCAAGAACTGGATGTAGTACTCCAGGTGGTGACCTGGAGCAGAGTAGAGGGGCAGAATCACCTCTTTCCACCTGCTGTCCGTACTTTTCTTCATGCAGCCCAGGATGTGGTTGGCCTTCTCTGCTGTACGCATGCATTGCTGGCTGATGTTGAGTTTCACATCAAAGAATACTCCCAAATCCTTCTCCTCAGGGCTACTCTCAAGACATTCTCCACTTAGTCTGTATTTGTGCTTAGGTTTCCCCTGATTCAGGTACAGAAGCTTGCATTGGCTTTGTTGAACTTCATTAGATTGGCATGGGCCCACCTCTCAAGCCAGTCCAGATCTCTCAGGATGGCATCCCTTCCTTCTATTATATCATCCCATGCAGCTTGTTGTTATCTATGAGATTGAGATTGAGAATGCACTGAGAGTGCGTTCAATTCCATTCATCCATGTCACCTAAAAAGATGTTAAATAGAATTGATGCCTGAGGAACCCCGTTTACTGCCTGTCCCCATTCAAACATTGAGCTATTGACTGTAACTCTGTGAGTGCAACTATCCAGCTAGTTTTTTATCCAGCAAGTAGTTTGTCCATCAAACTCATATTCATTCAATTTATTGACTAGGATGTTGTGTGGGACAGCTCTCTTGACGTCCAGAGTACTGAGTTTACTACACATCTTCTTTGAAGCCCTAAGAATCTTGAACTCATTTCATGATTGCTGCAGCCAAGACTGCTGTTGATCTTCAAATTACTCACCAGCTCTTCCTTGCTGAAGATGACAAGGTCCAACAAAGCACCTTTTCTTGTGGGTTCCCGTACCATTCAGAAGAGGAAGTTATCATTAATGCATTCCCCGAACCTCTTTTGATTTCTGGTTTCTTGTTGTGTGTTCCTTCCAAAAGATACTGGGGCAGGTGAAATCTCCCATGACAGCTTGTGAATGTCAAGCTGTTTCTGTCTGTTTATAGAGAGCCTCGTTCATTTGGTCTTCCTGGTCAGGTGGCCTGCAGCAGAGCCCCACTATGATGTCTCCATCCCCCACCCTTCCTTAACCCTGACCCATAAGCTCTCTATCATCTCCTCATCCATCCACAAGAGTTGCTCCATGGACTCCAGATGGTTAATGATATAGAGGGCAACAGCTCTTCCACTTTTCCCCAACTGTCTTTCCTTAAAAGTTTATATCCATCTATTTCTGTTCTCTAGTCATGCGAGCCATTCCACCATGTCTCAATTATGTGAATGACATCATAGCCATGTAGGCATTTGCACACCTATAAGCCTTCTTGTTCCCTGTGCTGCTTGCATTAGTGCACAGGCATTTAAGTTGGGCCTCAAGCTGATTTACCATTTGGAGTTCTTTTGTCCTTCACTTCAGGTACATATTCCTGGCCTGTGATCCTACTCCAGGCCCAGAGCATCCATTGCTGTCATTGGCCTCAAAGTGGAAGGGGTTGAGGATCTCCCTTTCCAGTAACTCTGGTCTAAAGCCTTCCTGACTAAGCTTGAAAGTTTGTTGCCAAAGATGTTCTACCCCTTCAGTCAGATTTCTCAAAGCTAATTCTGTGGCATATGTAGCTGAAGCCCTGAACAGGACACCACTCACTTAACTTTTTATTGATTTTCTCAATTTTATCAACTGTTCCTTCCCCACTCCTTATACTGGGAGGACAGATGAAAAGATTACCTACACTCCTGAGCTCTTCATTTCTGCTCCCAGTACCTTCAAGTCACTCTTAATATTCTTTAGATTGCTCACAGCTGTGTCACTGGTGCCTACATGAAACAGCAACAATGCTTAATGCAGTATGATATTCCAATATTGCTAATGTGCACAAGGCATTCAAATATAGAATATTGGCACATATGAAATTTATGGTAAATTTAAGGCAAGGATAAATCTAGACAAAGTTCACATTGCTTATCTGAGGCCAGGAAAATCAATATTGCTCATAATGTCTCTGTGACACAGAGACTTGAATAAACCTGAATCAGGAGATGGACATCTGTATTTATCTTTTATTGTTGATGTCTGGTTTTGTTTTTGTGTTTTTTTTTTTTCAACAGACACATTCTATGAAATCTAAAACATCTAAGAAAAATGAAGGATACATTCTAAGTCTTTCTAATGGGTATATAAACATGTGGAAAAAAGATCAGCAGTTTTTTTTCAATTTTAGTGTACTTCAAATTCCCATTATTTCTGCTTTTCCCATAAAATAACAGGAGGAATGCAGATCTGAATGAAGCACAGATTTAAGCCCCAAACCACAATAAGTAGAGAGCCTGTAAATCAATGGAAATTCAACATTCTCCTTTCCCTCATGTTGTGTTCTGTCCTACCTTATCCAGGAATAAGACAAAAATAGAGAAAGAGGGAAAAAATAATAATTATTATTATATTTTTAAAAAATTAAGTGTGAAGGAATGCAGCTAGTGAGACCAGTTGCAAGACTATTTAGCAATAATGGATCCTCTATTTAAAGTTTTAAAATATACTTATTTTGTGTAATTTATGACCTCTGTCTTCATTAGGACTCTAGGTCTGCTGTAGTTAATACAATCAATATATATATATACCAGGAATTTTCCTTATGATCTGTCAGTACGGAATAATGTTCTGGAAAACTGGAATATTTGGGGGAAAAAAAAAAGTGATTTAATATCTTCCAGTGGTGTGTGAAAGTTGTACAAGAACAGAGGTTGTTACAAAAACTCCAAAACTCTGAGTTCCATTCAGCCTCACAAATTATACAAAATATGGATGTTAAATAACATGAGAAATATGTTTGGCACATGCTTAAACATCAAAAAGAATAAACATTAGTCCCACATCTGTATGAAATATCAGGAAGAGCAATGGCTTAACTGGTGTTATGGGCTATATGTTCAATTCAAACCACATACTTTCTAAGAGTCTCCACAAATTCAAGACTGGGAAACTATTTCTCTTTAAAATGATCCTTAAAATAAGATCACATGAAATCCTCAAGTCTAATTAAGGAAAAACAAACACTTAAGTAGTTCCTTCATTACCATATCATTATGGAAGGTCTATGTAATAATGAAATGATTTCCTTTCTTTTGCCTTTTATTTATATATTTGCTTATTTTTAATGGCTGTTTGTTGTTTCCATTTAGAATACAGTGTCTTTAAGGATCAGATTGCTCGTCTACAGTAGAGTCACGCAGTTACTGCATGTGTTTGTATTAATATAAACAACAATATCTCCTTTTAGTGAAGTAAAATATCCATAAAATAGGTAGGAAATTTTCAAAGATAACATTACTTCTATTTCTCACTCATTCTGGTAAATGCATTAAAATAATATGTCAGGATTAAATTCAGAGGCAAGGGTAACTTTAAACTCCATGTATTGAAAACCTATTTTTCATGCATGCAATGTATTCCCCTGACCAGGAATTATAATTTAGGAAGTTGGAGTAGAGAATATACGTACATCATTTCTTCTGCCAAAAGAACTCCGGTAAATCTTTGTTCTTTTCACCTGAAACTCTTGACTCAATCCAGAGAAGTCTATAGAAGGTTAATAGGTTAGAAGTATACTGTAAAACTCTTATCTGCTTTTATGCAGTATTTTATGTTTACTTCCCCCAGGTTTCTTAAAAATATCTTTGAGTATACTACACTATATAGTATTAAATTTATAATGTAAGGTCTACTAATCTACTAATCAAATCTATTAAAGTGGATTCTAACAGATTTCGCAGTTTTTTTCAATGAAAAGAAACTTACATTCAAGCAGCTCCTGGTAATGTCACTTGAGTTCCCATATTTTGAGTTTTGTGCTGTCCTGAAAATGATATTCATAGTTTTTTGCAGAGCTCTTTTCAAGTCTGTTCACAATTGGTAGACATTATGTAATCTTTCTTAACTATTTCTTTAATATACTTCCTTTTGATTATTTACACAGGAGGCTTGGGGGTTCAGATTTGCCATGTTGGTTTCCTTTGTTTTGCCTTGGCTTTATTGTTTTGCTTTGATGATTTGTTTGTTCATGTTCATTTTTCTGAGAGCACATTCGTCAATAAAGCAACAGAATAATGTCATTCATCAATGATCAAACAGAAGCATGTCATTTTCATGCACATTTATTAGAGGTATCAAATGATGGATCCTTTGGAAAACATCTGTGCTCACATGGCTCAGTTGTTAATTCACTGACAAACACTGCTACTTTCTCAAAGAGTACATAATAAAAGTTTGGCACCAGGAAGTTAGATCCTTTCAGATACAAAAGACAAAGCAATAGGATATATGTCAGTAAGCACTGACAAGTTTCTGCGGGACTCGTTGATAAAACCTACATGCAAACATGTATTTTATTTTTGTGCCAGACTTTACAGATGTAGAAAAGTGACAACTTGTAAGGCAGATAAAACCAGAAATAACATTGCCTGTGAGTCTTTAATTTGATCATCTAATGTATGGTTATGATGAGAAACAGACAAAATCTTGGGGATGAACAAATGCCTGAAAATGCAGCGTAAGCAATCTGAAAGCACATACTGCAATTGGAGACCAGATTTCATCCTTGTCTCTTATAAAAAGGAAAGGATGATGGTATATCCCGGGTCCTGCATTTTGGTCACAACAACCCCAGGCAACCCTACAAGCTTGGGGAGGTGTGGCTGGAAAGCTGCCTGATGGAAAGGGACTTTGGTGTTTTGATGGACAGTCGGCTGAATGTGAGCCAGCAGTGAGACCAGGTGGCCAAGAAGGCCAATGGCATCCTGGCTTGTCTTGGAAATAGTGTGGTGAGCAGGACTGGGCAAGTCATTCTACCCTTGGACTCAACATTGGTGAGGCCTCATCTTGAGTACTGTGTTCAGTTTTGGACACCTCAGTACAGAAAGGACATGGAGGTGCTGCAGCAGGTCCAAAGAAGGGCAACAAGGCTGGTGATGGGCTTGGAGATATGCCCTACGAGGAGAGACTGAAGGAACTGGGGGTTTTCAGTCTGGGGAAAAGAAGGCTGAGGGGAGACCTTATTGCTCTCTTCCAATACCTGAAAGCTGCTTACAGCAGAGCGGGACTGGTCTCTTCTCACTGGTGACAGATGACAGAATGAGGAGAAATGGCCTCAAGTTGTGCCAGCGTAAGTTTAGGCTGGATATCAGGAAACACTTATTTACAGAAAGGGTTGTTAAGCACTGGAATAGGCTCTCCAGGGAGGGAGGTGGTTGAGTCACCATCTCTGGATGTGTTTAAGAGCTGTTTGAATGTGGTGCTCGGAGATGTGATTTAGCAGAGGGTTAGAGTTAGGGTACTATAGTTAGGCTGCGGTTGGACTTGATGATCCTTGAGGTCACTTCCAACCCGAGTAATTCTATGACTGGCTTAGGTCAGAGGGTTGTCAGCAGCACCTCAGAGTCTGATTGAAAGCCAGTAACTAGCGATGTTCCCCTGGGGTTGGTGCTGAGTCTAGTCTTGTTCAGCATTTTCATCAGCAACCTGGCTGAAGGGATTAGAGTGCACTCTCAGCAAGTTTGCTGATGATACAAAGCTGGGTGGTTGGTGGTGGCTGACAAACCAAAATGTTGTGCTACCATTCAACAAGACTTGAACAGACTGGAGCGCTGGGCAAGGAGAAACCTGATGAGGCTTAGTACTTCTTCTAGGGGCCGTGTGGTGATAGGGCAAGGAGCAGTGGCCTAAAATATGAACAAAGGAAATTCCATCCAAACATGCAGATACATTTTGTTAAAAGTGAAGAAGCACTGAAGCAGGCTACCCTGAGGGGTTGTGGAGTCTCCTTCTCTGAAGATATGGGTGCCTGCCTGCTCAACCTATTGTAGGGGAACTGCTCTAGTAGAGAGATCAGATTTGACAATCTCTTGAGGTCCCCTCCATTTCTATGACTCTGCGATTAGAGCTGAATTTGTCTTTGATGCTATGCATTGCTCAACTTTACAGAATGTCAAACTCAGTTCAATCATCAATTTTTAACTTAAGTAATTGTTCAAACAGAGCTAGTGCTATAATTGAACTACCTCTCGTTCTATCCTTTACAAAGCACTGTTGTTTCAAGTAAGCACCAACCAAGGTCACCAGCTAACCAGTTGCAGAAAATACTCTGATAAAGTACGTAAGAAGTGGATAAAAACAAACCAAAGAAAAAGAAAAAAAAAAAAAAGAAGAATTTTACTGTGGTAATCAGTAAGATTTATGAACAAAATTTTTCATTTGAGGAAAGAATATAAGAAAATCTTGTGGAAAGCAAGTCATGCTTGTTGTTATGCTAAGCATAGCTTCAAGGATGATCTGTTCCTTGATTTTCCCTGGCTGACAGGTCATAGTTCTCAGGATTGTTCTTTCTATCTTTCTTAAAAATGGGTGATGTATTGTCTTTTTAAAGTCAGCAGGAACTTCACCTGACAACGATGGCTTTACAAAGAGTGCTGAGAGTGGTTTGGTGACTACATCAGCCAATTCCCTTAGGACTCTAGGATACATCTCATTGGGACCCATACACATATGAATGAATATGGATGTTCAGGTTCCTCAGGTGGTCACATACCTGATATTCATGTAGGAAGAATGCTGTTCTTCCACCAGTTCTCACCTTCAGACCAGTTCACTTAAGGGGTTTGTGAAGAGCAGTTGCCAGTGAAGGCTGAGGCAAAAAATGATTGAGTACTTTAAACTTCTCTTTGTCTGTTGTTACTAGCTTAGCCTGTGTCGCTTACTAGGGAGAATACACCTTTCTAGACTTTTCTCATTTACACACCTATTGAAGCCTTTCTTCTTCTTCTTTGTCAAGTCCAGTTATAGTTGGGCCTTAGCCTTCCTGATTTCATCCCTACACAGTCTAAGAGCATCCCTATATTTCTCCCACATTAACTGTTCCTGCTTCCACTGTCTGTGCCTTTTCTTGCTCTCCAGTTTGACCAGCAGAACTTAGTTCAGCAGTGCATCTTAAACAATAAGATTTGTTTAAATCTTAAAAAAATATAAGTTGTTAAATCTTAAAAAAAAAAAAGGATAGAACTTGGAACCACGTTCTTTTTTCCTTCCAGTAGGTATAGCAAACTTATGGCAATTTCTCTAACTTGTGTCAACCATAAACATGCATGGCATTGTTGACACAATTCTCTTCATAGTGCTCTATACTTTTGTTCCTCCATCCGTCTTAAATGTCTAGTCAGAAGAGTATGAGAAGGAGGTGGAGTTTCACAAGATAAGATACAACCCTCTGGGAATGACTCTTCATATCTTTATATCTTCCTTCTGCTCTTTTACATTTCTTTGTTTTGTGACCTACAGCAGAAAATAGTGAGCAAAATAATCTTTGTGTATGAGATTTTAGGGATACGATATCTGAAGTTTTTCTGAAGAGGTAGTGTAGAAATAGGTTAGCTCTACCATCCTCCTATGAGGGTTGTGTGTATAGAGCACTATCTCTTATTTAAATCAAGATTTCCCAGGTGTTTACCTTCTTGTAACTTTCCACTCAAATTCTCCAAACTAATTACTCCCAAGTTAATCGCAAAGTTTTTGGCTACCCAGAAAGAAATTCTTCAACTATATTTCAAGCAAGTTTTTGCTAATAAGAAATCTAAAGTATAGATGATTCTGATTTTAATATATGAAATTTCTTGCAGTGTCCACATCATTTAACAGAGAGGTTTTCAGTCTCCCTTTTCTTTACAAAAGTTAGCTTTTTTTTCCTGTCCAATGTCCTCAGACACTTGTCTGGAAATATGCCACATTTGCCCCCATTAGAAGTGTCTGAAATAATAAAGTTTATTTGTGTTCAGCAACTTCTTCTTAGAACTTATCAGGGAACACTGAATAGCATTTCCTTGGTGTTTTCTACAAATATAAACCTGCTTTCCTGCACTGTTTGGATAAACCTAAGCTCAGCTGTCTGTTCTGATTGTCATTTGCTATCCTTTGGGAGTCCCTGAACTCCTAGCATCCACTTAATTAATTTGGCACATAATTATTTGTTATCACAATTGTGTACTTCTTATATGTAATACAAATGTAAATTAATAACAGTATTATCTGGATTGCACTTCAGATATATAAATATAAAAAAGGTTTAAATAATCTAAATCAGATTAACCATTTAAATGAATGAGGAAGTCACATATTACACAAAGAAAAGATTTTAGTCAGTATATCCATTAACGCATTACAGTCTCCATTATGATTTATGTATTAATGAGTCTGCATGAGCACATAAAAAACAATGGAATTTAATGAAGATATTAGAGTCAACAAACCCACGAATAAATTATTTGTGACAACTATAAACTAATATGAAATTTGCATAGTATGTAAGACTCATCCAACACAAAACAGTAATTTGATGTAGCTGCTGAAAGTAAGAAAGGTGACATACTGTTAGTGCCAGAAGCAAAGTCGAACTAGCTGAACACAATGGCCTCAAAGCCACATCTGCACTTCCCCATTTTCAGCTACTTGCCACCATCAGAGAATTAAGCACAGAAAAACAAGAGAGATACAGAAAGGCAGATGAATGAGTACAGAGATGCTGTGTAGGCACAGGAAAAGCCTTCTGGCTAAATAACAACACTACATCATGTCACTTCTTTCTGACCAAGAATGTAGAAATCAATGTCAGATTTCAGTTGCAATTTATTCAGGGCAGGGAACCAAAACAACTGCTGAGGTGTTTGAGGACAGCTTCCAGGGAATAAGAAAGCTTTCAAAATACAGTCTGAAAAAAGCATGAAGAACCCAATTACCTGCCCCACAGAGTGCTCAGTTTGCCTGGAGAAAGAGAAGAGAGGTCCTGAGTCAATTTGTTGCTCTGGGAACCTTAGAGCATGATGTGCTAGATGCTCACCCAAAATAAGTTTTTGGGAAAAAAAAATAAAATGGCAGAATCTTCTGCTTTCTCAAGGAAGACTGGCTGAAAGAATATAGCTAGTACCAAACATTTCTTTACTCCAGATAGGGTACTCATTCAGTCTTCAGTCTTTTCAGGCTACTGGTCAGGTGGAGTCTCGCACTTGAAGCATTTCAAAGGAAAACGTGCTTATAGAAGGCTATTGAACCTGAAGTAATACAAAAACTTACCTGGCTGGTGTTTTGATATGTGGGAAGAAAGACAACGCCATAGCAGATGGTGATCAGAGGCCCCAGGAAGCTATGGAAAGAGCTACTGAATAAGCAGTAAGAGATAGCAAACCTTAAAAAAGAAAAAAAAAAAAAAGAGTGAAACAGGAGTTTAGTTTAGCAAGAAACAAATATCTGTTGACACAGGTGACTACTGACTAATCTGTGGCAGTAGATGAATGCAGAGCTTCTAGGTCAAATAGAAGAACACGCATATTAGTACGTACACGATTGTTAGAAGGCAGATAAGATGTAAAATGATAACAAGGAACTAATGCACACATTCGGAAAGGATGCTGTGCTTATTATTAAACTTTTGATATATATGTACTCTTATAAGGAGGTACAGTATTTTAAGGCCACTAGCTTCAGCTAGCCAAAGAAATTACAAGGGAACAAGAATCAATGGAAATGGTGATTTCCTTTGGTCAGAAAGTCTATCAAAAGGACACAGTTTTGATCTGCACTTCAAGAACTAAACACAGGACAAAATCAAGGTGGTTGAAGTAACCAGATGTTATGAAAACAAGTGAAAGTTAAAGACAGACTGCCCATACATTAATAAATAAATAAATAAATAAATAAATCAGTACTTCCTTTTATAATCACTATAATTACTTTCTCTCTGATCTCATGTTTATGTAGAAGCTCTCTTCCAGGAGCTGTGAGCAACTCTTTTTTTGTATCCTAATATCTGACCTTAGAGGTCTCTCTTGATCTTAATTGCCAGACCTCACTTTTTAGTTCCTTAATAGCTTAATATCTGTAAGAATTTCAACATCAAAATATTTTCCATTCCTCTTGAATTTTTAAAATTTATTTATATATTTACATATTACATTTAATCTGTTGGCATATTTTAGTATTTACACTGCTCTGGTTTTCATTCATTTGTTGTACATCATAATTAGTAGTTCAGTAACACTGGTTTAAAACCACTTGTTTGGAATATTTTCTTTGTACCAAAGTTAACTTCTTTAATTCTCTTACATGTTCTGTTAAGGGGAGTGATTCATAACTTAACCAGAAAAAGTCTATAGACACAAGTATCATTTTGTTTATAAAATATCCATTAATTCTACACACATTACCTGGTAAATTAAAGAAATCTGCTTGCCTGACATTTGACAAGAACTTTGAAAGGATAAAACACTAATCTTAAGCTTTGTGAAGCTATGAATTGTGTTTACTTCAAACAATGGAGTCTTGAGTGTTTCTTCTCAAAACACCTGAGAAAAATCAGGTTTCTTTCTCATTCCAAAAAATCTACACATAAGCAAATAAGATCACTTATATACAGATAGTGATAAATAAAATCAATAGTATTAGTTTTACACTGCAACTGTTAAAACCTAGGTGAAAGTAAATCAGGACTAACACTGGGATTAGATTCTTATTTAATCAGTTTTATCAAGCCTTACTCTAAAACACTGATACATACTCTTTTTTTTTCTTTTTTTTTTTTTTTTTTCCTTTCTCAATACATGTATTTAAATACCAAGTGAAACTATGGCTGCTATGTTATATCAAATCATATCAACACATGGAATCTATCCAAAGAAACCTACAACTGAAACAGGAAAAAGTGTAAGGAATAGCAAGGACTAAGAAAACTTCTTCATCTTAGAATCATGGAATCATAGAATCATAGAATCACCAAGGTTGGAAAAGACCTGAAAGATCATCCAGTCCAAACGTCTGATTCTTGTCAGAATCAGAAGAAGGAATAAAACCACAACTATGCAAAATGATGATTGCTAGTCAATATTTTCTGTTGATCCCTTGATCTGGAGAAAATTGTTAATTACTCATGAAATTCATTACAGACAGAGACACATACAGTGAGGTACTGTCATATATATAAAATCATGTATGAATGTCTTGAGTTTTTCCTATGCAAGTTCCCTGCTGTAAGCAGAAAAGTAAATACATCATTCTCTCACCTAGAAGGCTAAAAGCAATAAAAAACAGGTAATAGTTTTTTCATATTTTTTACATTCAAAAGAATAAAACTCTATACCATACCTTCATTATTCACATACATGATGTATATTACAAATGATACTCTGCACCACACAGTATCCTTTCAACAGGGCAATTACAGAAATCTGTCTATGATTAACATGATGAATCCTTTATCAATTGTGGTTAGATTGTAAGAGATAAGAATTTCCTTTGTACTACTTCCAAGCATAAAATAAACTTTCGATAAAATAAGGTAACTGCTTAATAATGGTCTGGTCATTGGAAAAATTAATAGATCTGCAAGTTTACCTTCTTTCTTCTTTTAATTAGAAATAAGACAAAGGTGATGAAATCTCTTCCTTTCTTGTTAGGAAATATAGCTATGAAATACCCAATCAAATTTAGTGTTTCAAATGAATATTTTTATATACCTTTAAGATAAAGCCTTCTTCAGGTAGTAATAAAAACTAAGGACATTATTAGTACACTTATGTACAGATAGTGATTCAGTGCTGTGACTATTGCAGCATAACTAACTAAATATGTAATATTTCTATAATGTCAGGATTATATATATATATGATATGTATAATTATATATATCAGGATTATATATACATATATACTTATAACATTGCTCTCATTTTCACTTGTGATCCAACAGCTCACTTTATAACAAGATAAATAAGGTTAAAATTAGCACAATCTTAAATTTTGCAAATAAATTTAATGTGATGTTGTCGTATTGCAGCATTTTGTTATTACATAATGACAAACAGTTTAAAACAGCCAGCCAACAAAGAAGGCCCAAGAGGAACTTCAAGAAACAGTCTAATTCTTTTTCAATTTAAATGATTTCCTTTTTTCACTGTTATAACTCACAAATCAAAAAGCAAAAAACAGATCAAAAGTATATGGAAACAAATCTAAAAAAAAAAAAAAAAAAAAAAAGCCTTACTGAAAATCCTAAGCAGCAGTTAGAAAGAAAACATATAACAACTTTTACCCAAGAAGAGGACAGATTGATATTCTAAACTTTTTTCTTAAATCCTGTACGCTAAATACATATTGTGTTAAAATCATCATGTTGAATATATCACGTTGATACGGAAATTTATCCGGAGACAAGCTTAGAAAAAAATGGCAATATAACTAAAATTGTTAGCTATTTCCCACAGAGTTGCTGAGTGGTTGTGGTAATCTACGAAGGAAGAACTCTAACAGTGATAATTTTCAGGCTGTCAGTAGCAAAGTAGTTGGTCTGAGTTCAGTCTTACCAAGAGTAAAGACAGTGTTTTCTAGCCTGGAATGAAGGAAAAGCTTTTAAACCTGAAGATAATGGAAAGCTTTTTGTAAAGAACAGCAAAAATCAATTGGGTGACTTAATATCTCTCATGACTATCACATAACTGATGACACCTTCCCCACTGTGATTATGTGTTGATAATGGTGTCCTCAGGAACATGGAAAAAGTGGGCTTTATTGAATTCTAAAAAAAAAAAAAAAGAGAGAGAGAGAAAAGAAAAAAAACACCAGAGACAAAAAATGACATCACACTTTTCGAAAGGACATTTCTCCTAATACGAACTTTTGCACTTTAAAACAAATTATTTATTATAATTTTGAATACTGTAAATGAAAGTATTTTTTTCTCTCAATGACACATTTCCACTACTTGTCAAATAATGAAGTACCTTACACTCTCCTTGTATGTGTGTGTGTAATATCATTTAATGTAAGCAGAATTTATAGAGATTTCTTTCCAAGTGATTTCAATTGGTATTTCATATGAATGAAACCATGAGATTTACATATATCTTGGCTTATGCATATTTCTAATGACAGGGCTTTCCAACATTCAGTATATAAACAGAACTCTCAGCAAAGCCATGAGAGGTTTTCCTTCATAAGAGTGATTGGAATGAGCCAGGTGCCAGACCAAACCCAGAGCTAATCCACATTTGTATCAGTTACTTAACCGTAGAATTACCAAATGAATTATTGTGGTTTAAGCCAGTAGGCAGCTCAGCACCACACAGCTGTTCACTTATCCCCCAAGTGGGATGAGGGAGGGAATTGGAAACAAAACAGAACATGTGGGTTGAGATTAAATCCATTTAATAAGACGGAAAAGTAAAATGGAAAAAAAAAATACTATCATAACCATATATATATATATCTCTGTATATATATATTCACAAAATAATTGCTCACCACACCCTTACTGACATTCAGCTAACAATACCCACAGACCAGCCAACACCAGCCAATCCCCAAACAGCTTCCTCCATCCAACTCCCCACAGCTTTATAGTGATGTCAAATGACAACAGCCCTGTGTCTAATTCAAGCCTACAGCCTTGGCCCCACTCTGTCTGTTGGTGCTTTGTTATAAAGGCAGTTGCTCTTCTATCAAGCAGTCCAGTCCAGTCCCATCACTCAGCTACAACAAATACATCATTGTGCTATGAATTCTGCTGAAACCAGGACAACAAGAAAATAAGGAAATTTTACACTCACTTTATAAAAACTTGATGAAATATGAAACTTAAAACAACTGTATTTTTCAGTTTCAGACTGAAACCACTAGAAATTTGAATTCTACATAATTCTATGATTTCATAGCAAGTACTTCTCTTTTCTAGAAGCAATTGTAGTGCTCGTGGTGAAGTAGTACAAACTGTAAGTGTACAGATGCTGATGCTGGAAAACACCCAAGTCTGAATGGAACCAGAGAGCCCTTTTGGGTATTCCAGTTAAACTTCAAGTAAACCTAAAGTGATTGATGCTATTAGTCATCCTTGATGCTATTACTCATCCTTCAAGCTATTTGCATGCAGGAAACCATTAGAATTTTCACATTTGGGGGGAAGGGAGGAAGGGGTGAAGCAAGGAGGGAGGGAAGGAAGGAGGGAAAGAAAGAAGGAAGGAGGAAAGGAGGGAAGGAGGGAAGGAGGGAAGGAAGGAGGGAAGGAAGAAGGGAAGGAAGGAAGGAAGGAAGGAAGGAAGGAAGGAAGGAAGGAAGGAAGGAAGGAAGGAAGGAAGGAAGGAAGGAAGGAAGGAAGGAAGGAAGGAAGGAAGAAGGAAGGAAGGAAGGAAGGAAGGAAGGAAGGAAGGAAGGAAGGAAGGAGGGAAGGAAGGAAGGAAGGAAGGAAGGAAGGAAGGAAGGAAGGAAGGAAGGAAGGAAGGAAGGAAGGAAGGAAGGGAGGAAGGAAAGGAAGGAAGGAAGGAAGGAAGGAAGGAAGGAAGGGAGGGAGGAAAGGAAGGAAGGAAGGAAGGAAGCCAAACTACCATCAACAACAAAAAAATCAGAAACAACACAACTAAAATGTTAGTGAGATAGACCAAGGATGAAATTTAAGAAAATTCTTTGAGAGAAAGGTCCTGTAGGCTGATCTGGAAGATAATACTTCCACTTAGATCATTAGGAAATTTCTCTTGATTCCAATACAGCCAAGACTAGACTCTTATCTCTGCATATGAGATGTCTATGGGATCCTATAAGCTGAAAACTAGCACTAGAAAAAAATTGGCAAAGAAATTTGCCAAAATGACTCATGATACTCTTCTTAGTTTTCTGTTTGTAGTGCACACATCTTGGAATATGTAACTAGAGAAAGAGCTTCAATAGCATATTTTGTTCAGTAGGTAACCAACAAACTGGCGAATTATAGAACATTTTAAAGGAAGTCATTTGAAAACTAAGATGGAGAAAAGAACAGTGGTTGTTCATCACAGTATCCATCAGTATCACAAATGCAAGATAGTTGTACAGATTTGCAGGGCAAACCTGATATCTTGCAACCCTTAATTTGACGTTATAGAAAGAGATGTCTGCAAGAATAATAAAAAAAAACCACTAATGTCTGTAACTCTTTAATTACCTGTTTCTGCTCTGATATCTATAAGCTTTTGGGTCCTCCCCTGAACAGTGTTATAACTTATTCTAACAGCCCGTGCACATACCACAGAGAGCTCTCATAATAAAAGATACTGTATTCAGTGCATGTGACTGGGGTAGATCTAATCATAAACCAACAATCACAATCAAAATTGTCTTCTCTAAGCAGCTGTAAAATTAGGTCAGTAGAGCATTTACCACCGGCTACATCTTTCATGCTGAATTTCAGTAGCATCTCTCTGCTGTTGGATTAACTTGACTTCTCCAAATAGATGCAGTGTTTGATAAACAATAGGCTTGTTTTAGCCTTGCTTGGAATAGCCAACTATAATTAATGGCAGCTTGTCGTTAAAATAACTGTTTTCGATTAGTCTTAAAAGTAAGGCTTTTAATACATTTAATCAATATTAGACTTATAAAAAATCTGTCAGAATTTTTTCCTTCACTTCTTGCAGCAGCAAACACAGCCAACTTAAAAGATCTTTCCCTCCCAACTGCTGAAGGAATGAGCAAAAGATCTGCAAGCTTTAGTTCTGTGGTTGAAACAATCAAAATGATAAATAGTCACATTATCTGATCATGTTTACAAATGACTGTGATGGTTCTTTTTAACACTAAGAGGCCACCATGTGTTGCAGTCAGTGTTAGTGAATCTGTCTCCCTGATTAGTCAGTGCTCTCTGTATTAGCCCTGATAGCACTGACCATATGTTGTGGGAAAATGCTGTCAAGCAAAATGCTAAGCTAATCTCATCTATCTCTATCAACTTCAATGCATGCAATTACTTTTTCAGCTTTTCTGGAAGATAGTTGTATATTTGACTCAACACTTCTTGAAGCATTTTCATACTTGAATAATATAGTCTTGTGAATTTAAAGCAGCACTAATAGAATAAATTAAAAAAGGCTAGTCTTGTTGCTCAACTTAAATTCAAGGTATAGGTCAGTATAGATAATCATTAGACATACCTAATTAAACAAGGCACATGTAGCTGAGATATTCAGCAAGAAAGCAAAATGTAGGTTTTTTTTTTCCATTACTTTTGCTGCCACACATATATATTATCCTACATGTATGTATCTAAGCACAGAGGCAACGCTGAGAATGAATATGCTGTTTCAGAACAAATTCAGTGTTTGCTTTTGAACACTATGTTTCATTTCTATTTCAGCTGCAGATTTCAAAGGACCATTAGTGATGTAGTCACAGTTTACATGCAGAGGTAGCAAGAACACAAACTCGTAAAAGAATGCTATGTCCAATTTTTATTCTTTTTGTATATTTTATACAGAGGAAAAAGGTTTTTTAAAGATTTTTCACTAACATCTACTGCTAAAACCTTCACAAATAACGTCCCATCTGACTTCATTACAAGAAAAAAAAAAAGGAAAATTGTACAGTATGTTTCATCATATACATAGGATTGTTTTTGCATAATAGCCACTATTATGTGGTGCTGAATCATCCGGTAGGGTCAATATACTTCTAAATTAATTACAGCCATTTAGCAGTAGCAATAAGTGTAGTAGACTACCAGGTACTTTCCATTCTCTGTGCCCTCTTGCATGGAATTGTTGCTGTTTCTAATGGCTGTTTTGTAATCCATTTGTGAGCACACAACTTATATTTTAGTAAGCTCTTATTATTCAAGTCCTACTTACAATTCATTAGAGACTGAGCTAAAACCAACAGACCCATACTCAACACTGATTTCATAATGTAGCTCAAACCAAATGTCAATAATGAGTGTATGAGGAAAGAAATCTAACATCCTCCGGTCCTCTACAGCTACTAAATTCTATATGCAACTAAATGTATAGCAGATGTTAAATGTGATTACAGTGCTTGCTCACTGCTAATGTTTGTCAGTAATGAAAACATTATGAAAAATCAGGATACAAAAACAACAACAACAAAAAGAAAAAGCAAACAAGCATACAAGCAATTACCCACCTTTAATGTTTTGTTCCCTCCCCCCAGTCACTTACCCTAGTATACAAAAGAATTCTGCATGTTTTTTTTCCAGAGGAAAATAATTTGTTGGGAATCATGTTTTTATTAACCATTTTATATTTTTATACAGAAAGAAACTAAGTAATTCTGGCCCACAGCCACCGAATGAAGGACAACATAAAACTATATTTAAACAAATTTTACACAGAGTAGATTCAGTGAAAGAAGTGAAAGAATTTGTATATATTTTTCAAAAAAGACAAAACTTCAATATTATTTTTTTTTTCATTACTAAAAAGATGCATGTAATGAGTTTCATATGCAAAACACAGAATGCTGTTTCACTGAGGATCTTCAGCCTAAATTACTTACAAAATGTATCTTTGTAAGGATGTTCTTTCTGCCTACTGGCAATTTTATTATATATGTCGATCTGATCCCAAATAAATACACTGAATGGCCTCTCTAGCTTTGATGGAGTGTCTAAAATAGACTTCAAAAATAATAATTATGTGACATATGTATTTATATGCATCTCAAAGATTTACAGTGTATTTAATAACTACAAGTAATGAATACTTCCACTTACCAAGATCATTTTGTAGGTCACAAAGACCAAATACCAAAGAAATCATCCTGACATTATTGCATGTAGAAATTTTCCACTCGTCTTTGAATAGGAAAGTAAATTTTTTAAAGAAAAAGATGTAAGTTAAAAACACAATCATTTTAACTAACTCATTTTAGGAAGAAAAAATAAAGAAAAAAAAAAGCTCTATTTGCGCTATTTGAAACAAAATTCTAAATTAATGTGAAGGTACACATCATTTTAGATTTCAAAATCAAAATATATTTTTACAATCACAGGTCTATAGTGATTCCCTGATGGGCTTAGATTTTTCACAATTACACCCATACATAAATTTACAAAAAGATGGGACAATATTCAAACCAAAAGCAATTATTCTTTCTTACATTAAAAATTTCTCCAGATACCTTGAAATGCTTAGGGACAGTTTTATGTCAATGTTCACCATGGTGTCATGAAGGATTGGACTCAGAAACAGACTATGTCTATTCATTTGTGATCCTGTAATCAGAATGCCTCATAGAAAGGATAAATAATATCATTTTTTGTTGTTTGTTTTTGAGTAGTGCATATTTTACATGCCCCATTAACCAATTTAATTACATGTAGTTAATTTTATAGATGAGTCTAATTTTCATTGTCTCATTCTGTTATAAAATTTGCCCTGAGGAAGTGAAATGGTGGCTCTTACTTTTCATACTAGAACCATGTTTCTATTTCATGGATCCAACAGCTTTCCTCTTCCTCACTAAAAGCAAAGGTGTTTCATTTTAACAACACAAAAGTACCAATGCCTGCTTCTGACTGCCCTCGTAATCAGACCTCTCTTAAAAAGCATTTATTTTTCAAGAGGAACATGTTTTCTGTAAGAATAAATGTAGCTGTCCAAGCTTTTAAATATAATTTGTTTAAGCATATCTTTCAAAAATGACATTTTACAACTTTCTGTGCAATCTTCAAAAGACTTAGTTACATACTGAAGGTTTCTATTCATCTCAAATCAAGGACTGTTTCTTTGGTAATGATTTCATTTGAAAAACAACATCAGTGTTCCTCAGTAACTTCTTGGCAAATAAACTTTCTAAACAAATAAAGGTGGTTTAGTTTTCACTCTAATATTTTATGATAGCATTGAAAATGATATTTACTGAGTAGAGAACCCCTGTGTTTGTGGGAAAAGACATCAAAATCTTGTAGCTACCTTCAATATCTAGACAAACATTTTGATCTTGATGGTGGGGAAGGATAGAAAGAGAAGACATAGAATACCCTTCATTTTCAGACCTGTATCACCTCTTATTCCCTTCATTTCACATCCCAGTATCTGCACATATGTAGACTTTTTTAACTCCTTTGGATTTCTTGCTTCTTGTACACTTTGTTAGGGAAGGCTGTATCAGTCCCAAGCACTACTTTTCAGGCTGGAAAGAGGTTAACTCTGGTTCAGTCAGACACTGAGCTTCCCGTTACATTTTCCCAAACCCAGAAACCACAAGCCAGTGTCTTCATCCCCAAAACATGCAGAAAATACTATATTTTCTTAACCTATCTATTGTGGTTTAGTTTTAGCTTGGCAGGCAGCTAGATGCAACATAGCCATTCGTTCACTCCTCCCTCCATTAGAATGAGAAATAGAATTGGAAACAAAATATAACTTGGTGGCTAGATAAAATCTATTTACCAAGAAAGAATAGGAATGGATGATGGCTGAAGTCTTTTTGCATAGGTTGCAGTTCATCCATAGGTAGGGATCGGATGGTTATTGTTTCCTTTGTGAATTTTTCCTCTTCCTTTTCTCATTCATGTGATGACTGTTCTTCATCCTCATTTTCTTTTTCCATCCTTGTCTTAACAGGAGTTTTCTTATTAAATAAACTGGCTTTCACCGCCTTTTTTTTTTTTTTTTTTTTTTTTTTGCATGTGCATAGGGCTACTGATAGTGGCAGAGTTTGGTTTTCTGATTAAACTTCAAGGTCTGTTGCAGGGTATGTTGTAATCAGATCCAGTGATCTCCCTTTGGGGTTCTGAATAGCGTTAATCAGTTCTTGGTAGACATGGGCCAGGCCCCAGCATACTGCAGTGATTGTATCTCTCTAGGTTTGCCAGAATGACAGCACACCATTTCCAAGTATTTTACTAGCTTTTCAGGATTCTGCAGTTGAAAGGTAAAGTTCTAAACCTCTGGGGATGCCTACTGTTCTGTGTATGTGCCTGCATCATTCCACATCCCCTGCTACTGAGTAGCTGAAACACATTCAATAGACAAAGGAAAAAAAAAATGTTGCTTTGAACATCCTGCTTTTTCTACGTGGCTTTTTCAAGACACACAGCCTTGCTCCTGAAGGAAACAGAGTGAAATTGTTAATTAATAGTTTCCAAGATACTGCTCCCCACATACACAGATGGTTGCAGTACTGAATACTAATACCAGATCAGTTTCACAGCCAGTTTTAAACCATGTAGAAAAATGATAACTTTAATCTAGATTCCAGAAGTAGTAAATAGAGCAATGGGGAACATATATAGCAAGTTAAGTATTAAAAAAAATTGTTCCATGAAAAAACTCTGACAGATCTCGAAAAATTGAAATAAAAATAACACTGTGACTGACAACTATTAAACTACTATACCGCTTATAGCAACTTTGTTTTAACAGACTCCGATCAGATCTGCAACTACATCAATGCACTGAGCCCCACACTGGGTCCAAAAAAGTACTGTTGTGGTTTAGCCTGGCAGGCAGCTAAGCACCTCAGAGCCACTCTACCTTCCAAGGGATAAGGGAGATAACTGGAAACAAAACAGAACTCGTAGGTTGAGATAAAAACTGTTTACTAAAACAGAATGGGAAAAGAGAAAAGAAAAAAAAAGAAAAAAAAAAGCCACCATAATAAAGAGTGTGCTTTACCCAGAGTGCATCTACTTGCTATACTGTCTATGTTATTAATGAAGGCGTTGAAGAGCACCAACCCCAAGATAGGTCCCAGGGAGGCACTACTTGTGCCCAGCCTCCACCTGGATATTGAGTTGTTAAAAACAATACTCTGGCTACAACTATCTGATCTTTCATCTAATAGTCTGGCCTTCAAATCCATGTCTCTCCAATGCAGGGATAAGTTGTGATGTGAGAACGTCCAGGTAGATGACATCACTATATCCCTTCCTCTTTCCACCAATGCCATCACTCCATCGTAGAAGGTCACCAGATTGGTCAGGCAAGATGTGCCCTTGCCTAATTCAGGACAGGTTTTCTGGCTACATCCCATGCACTGCTACCACACTATACTGGTTGCAAGTCTTCCTCGTTGGGCGGGCTGGCCCAGCGGGCATGCACCCATCACTGAATAAGAATCAAAACATTTGTGTGCTATTAACATTGTCTCAGCTTAAACCAGGACACAATCCTCTCTTAGACATCTTCTGTCCTTGTTTATCAAGCATTTACAATGACCTTCATTCACCTTCATTCCTCACTGGCCATTACTCTCAAGTTGTCAAGTCTTGCAGTATTTATATTTAGGGAGTCACAATATTTCATCAACAATGGGAGCTTTACAACTGACAATTTAATAAACTCATAATTTTTCCTTGCTTTACACTTACATTTAGCAACAGACCTCTTTCCATGTTGACCCTCTACAATGGGCAGGAATAAAAAATAACTCACGGAATCACAGAATCACAGAATTACAGGCGTTAGAAGGGACCTCAAAAGATTGTCAAGTCCAACTTCCCTGCTAAAGTAGGTACCTTAAAATAGACCTCTAAGGTAGGTGTCCAGATGGGTCTTGGATATCTCCAGAGAAGAAGATTCCACAGCCTTTCTGGACAACCTGTTCCTGTGCTCATCACTCTTATAGAAATTATTTCTGCATGTCTGTACAGAACATCCTCTGTTCACATTTTAGGCCACTGTTCTTTGGCCTATCACTGCACGCCCCTGAGAAGAGCCTGGCCTCATCCTTTTGCTCTTCACCTCCTTTTTTATAGATATTTATAAAGATTTATCAGATCCCCTCTCAGTCTTCTTTTCCCCAGGCTGAACAGACCTGGGTTATTCACCCTTTCCTCATATGGGAGACGCTTCAGGTCCTTTATCAACTTTCTGGCCCTCCACTGGACTCCTTCTAGGAGATCTCTGACTTTTTTAAACCAAGAAAACTAGAACTGAATGCAGTAGTCTAAAGTTGATCTTCTCAGGGCAGAGTAGAGGAAGAGTATCACCTGCCTTGAACTGCTGACTACTCTCTTTTTAATTCATCCCAAGTTACCATTAGTCTTCTTGGCCACAAAGGCACACTGCTGGCTCACAGCCAGCTTGTTGTCTACCAGGACCCTCAGGCCCTTCTCTGCAGAGCTCCTGTCCATCAGGTTGTCCCCTAATCTGTACTGATGCATACAGTTATTCCTGCCATGGTACTAGACTCTACACTTGCTCTTGATAAACCTCATCAAGTTCCTCCTCCCTGCCCAACTCTCCAGTCTGTCCAGGCTTTGTTCAATGGTAGCACAGGCTTCCCATATGTCTGTGAAAACTCCTAGCTTTGTAATAGCAAACTCACTGAGAGTGGACTCTGTCCTCTCATCTAAAAAACCTCAAACTACTGTTTCTTTGTTTTACCAGTATTCCATATAAAGTCATTAGTCAAGGCTGTTGGGTTCTTGAGCGCACTGTAATGTGGAGCTACATTTCCAGGTCCTGTTATTTCAGAAGTCTCATGTATTCCCAAATGAGTTCTGGCTCTCCAAGAGAAAGATATACTGAGAAGAGACGGACTATAAATCCCCAGAGTCAGGACTAAGCCATCTCTCTTCTATTTCCAGAAGTGCATTGAGCAACAAGGTTGGAACTTCTCTCTTTCCGATTCATCTATTACCTGTAACTCCTTTTTATATTATTAACTTACATTCTTTTACCATTTGTAGTAAATTCACTATCTCTCCTTAACTGGGTTGTTTTTCCTTTTTTCTTCATCCCAAAAAAGGGAATGGGAGGGTGAAATGGGCCAGGTAGGCCTTCTCCCATTCTTCCCCTGTTACGCAGGAAACCATGCCAAACTGTTTAAGATATATTCTGGCTCCTATCAGTCACTTTTCCTGGGTGTACGAAGGATGTGTTTACAAGTGATAAAAGATAGAAGGAAACATTATTCCTGAGGCACAAACCTTTTAAGTTTCTGATATACCATTGCTATCTGCTATTCTTCTTATCACATCCTATTTAGCAACTCATACCTTGTTCTTGACATTTTCCAGACTGTAGTATCTCCACTATCCACATGGACATAAAAGCAAAAATTAATTAATTAATTAATTAATTTGTAGATAACAATGTCAATTCTTACACTATATGTAATGCATATTAACATGAGGTTTAATACTTTTCCTATTCTGGATTCTACTGAAATGCAATGGAAAATTCAATTGTGTCTGGTGCCTTGTGCATATTTAGAGTTGCCTCACACTACCATAATAATTAGAAATATCCGGTATATTTTGTATGACAGTGATGTTTGATGAGATTTTCCTCTTTTTCCTTCCTCTCTTTCTTTCTCAGAAAGCTTCTCCTTATCCAATGAAAGCTAGGATAAATCTGGGCACAAGTTATTTCAAATATCATTCTAAATAAAGAAATGTAAGGCAGTATTCCCAAAGAATGTCTTCTTGGTGCAAGGATTTTTGCAGAGTGAAGGTCAGTGAACATAATGGTCAGAGCCTAATGGAGGGGAAATTTCCAGTTGCAGTAAGCTTGTAAAACTAATTAGACTATTTTTCCTCTACAGCCAGTATAAAATGAGCATGGATATGTTCAGCTAGTCTGCTATGACAGCCTAGATGGAAAAATTTCTTTTCTTACATCAGATGTGTCTTCATTAAAGTGTGTTCTTTTCTAAACATGTTATTACTTTTCCTGTCATGACAGAAGCAGAGGTTTTGCAGTACAGCTCTCTTTTGTGTTTAACAAACCGTATAACTAGATCTGTTATTGTGTATTTCTCTGTCTTTGAATCTATTCATGTGGAGGCATCCTTGAATTTAAAATTAGAGGAGTCTTTTGTGTTTATTAAAGACAGTCATTTCCTTTAATTTTTTTTTTCCACACTCTGTTCTAGCATGCCATTAATGCTCAATGGAGAATTCAGTCATACACAATAGCGATTAGATTGCAAAATCTGAGCTAAAAATATAATCAACATTCTTCAGGCTAAGAAGCAACCCAAGGAAGGCATAAGTTTGTAGTTTCATGTGTTTACGTTGCAAGGGATTTGAGAAGAAATGTTCAGAAATACCATACCAATACAAATTAGAATGTCCGTGAACAAATCAAAAGCCTATGAGAATTAGAGACCAAGGCAACAGAAGGATCATTATGGTTGGTGCCTACCATAAGCCTACCTGATCAAGCAGAGCCTGCTGATAAAGTCTTCCTCCTCAAGCAACAGGAGGACTCATGACTGTAGGCTGTTGCCCAGTTTGAGAACTTAAACCACCCTGAAATCTACAAGAGAAGTAGGAAGCTATAGGCATTTTCACACTAAACTGATTCAGACTGGGTAATATGAACTAATTCTTTTATTTTTATTTTTTTAATCAAAATTAGAAAAGAGAATTTCTGATTTTAATATTGACAAGATTTTTACTTTTAACACATAAAAATGCATAGATTTGATATGCGGACCAGATATCTCTGCAGTTAGAAACAAAAATAAAAAGGAGAACTTGTCACTTTATACTGCATTTATACACAGCTGATGGTGATAGCAATTCAGAAATCAGAGCTGTGGACCTCAAACCCTCTATGAAGTCAATAGCATTACGTGGACAGGATCATGCAATGAAACAAATCTTTTTTCAAAGCAAAGGCTAGAGTTAAGAGGTGTATGCTAGAAAATAAAAATACTAAATGTAAATGCATGCTGTCGGCTGCTAATGGAGCTGTAAGTGTAACAAGCTATTATGAATTATTTTGCCTGAATTGCAAAAAGTGGAGAAACAAAAGGTCATCTTCAGGCAAAATGCAGATTTTCCAGTGCTTCTTCACTGAAATAAAATGTTCTGTGCTCAAAAAATTGTCCTGTTTGATCTGAAGACCAATGCATCTTGGTGGTGGTATTTTAAATTAAACATATTTTCATAAATATTTCCAATTTTTATTCACCCCCTACACATTTTTTTAATCAAGCACATTTATATGAATGTGGCAGATTTGTCTGCCCCTAAATTCTCATAAAAATGATTTTACTTATTCTTCCAATTACAGTCTTAGGAATACAGTTAAAATATTTTTTTTCTTTCTAATATACTGGAGGTGGGGGTGAGTTACCTTAGTTCATTTTTTTCTTTTTTTTTTCTTTTTTTTTTTTTTTAATTGTTGGCATAACTCTGTGTGTAACAGCAGAAAGCTTTTCTGAAAGCCTCCCAGTTTTTGACATGTCTTGAATCTGTCTCACTTGACTACAGATGGCCTATCAAATCCATCAGGTTCTGATTGGAATAGATTACTAAATTGATGGAGTGCTGGGATTAGGCCCATCTGTCTGTGGAAACCTCTGTAATCATGATGAGAGGTTATTGTTGTCTTGGAGCTACAAAGCAGCAAACTACACTTCACTGAGGATCAACTAAGGCTTTCCATAAAGTAAAGATGATGGAAAATCAGTCCTGTTTTTCTAAACCACTGAATATCAGTAAAGTGCTGTAAAAACTATTACTTCATTCAATATACATCTTTTTAAAATTGTTTTCTGAAATGAGAGGTTTGAAGATAAAGACCACGTCAAAATCTTCCCTTCATCCCAAAGCCAAATGTAACTATGCCATAGATAAAATCACTATGGGATTTTGGCTTTGATTAACTATGTATAATTATTTTTCTCACTTTGAAACTTTGAAATCTTACTTCATGTTAAGGTTTCTGAAAGTATAGAAGACATCACTGCAGATAATGCTTAGAAGAAACTGACTTTATTCTGTAACCTTTTTAGAGTCCTCATCACTTTTTTCACTGGTGCTTTGAAACAGACACAAACCCTCCGAAATTCTTCACTGAAAAATGAGACTGTATTGAACTGTCTTGAGACTTGAAAATCAAGTAGGTATAAGAATAACTTTGTCAGTCTATCTGTTATCTATGGAATATAGGAAGCTTTAGTTCCTCTTTCTGGTGTGCCTCCTCCACTGGTGAGATCTGTCTCATTTACTCAACGGGAGGTATTTAGAGCAAGGGTCTATCTTACCTTACCTAAATTCTCAGAAATGAAAAACATTTCAGAATATGATGACAGCACTACTCATTAGCTTCCTTGCTCTCTATTTCAACCTCCACAGGGTGGGGTGAAGGTGGGGGAAAAAATAAACAGTGCAACTGGGAAACTTAGAGAACCATGCCTTAGGAAGAAAACTGCTTTGGCAAGAAGAAGTTGAAGAAAGAAGGCAAAAGGGGATAATTACTGAATTAAATTAAGAGCCCTAGGCAATAGAAAAATAAAATACTAGCGATTAATCATTTAAACATCATCTTCTATCAAGCTTTCCAAATGATAGCAGGCCAGGCTTCTCAAATATCCCTACTGATCTTAGAAGAAAACCTGTTGGTAGCACTTTATTTTCCTATCTAAATAATAGGACTAATAAATTTTTTTCCATCGAAGAAGATCAGAATATTTGCATGCAATTCAAATTGGGTCATATGAATATCAGGAAGCTGGATGATGACAATAACCTTCGGGCAGCGTCCTGAAACTACTGTTCCCAAATAACACTCCTCTACTCCACTGATCTACTCACAGTCTACTTGTCAGCACTGAGCCAATATCTGTGGATTTCAGCTCTTCAGTTACTTTAAATATTGGTTTCAAGGAGTGCTATAATGGTGCTGACAATAAAAGGAAAAATGTTAGCTTTCTACGGTACCAAAAGTCCAGAGGGAAATCCAGAGAGAGAGCACCAGCCAGCAGCCCAGAGAGTGCAAAGAACTCCAGTACCTCCTCCTTAGCAAGTATGATAAATGAAGTATATATTCAGCAACGTTCAATTCTTGTATTCCTCACAACAGACGTGCAAGACAAGCAGAAATAAAACCAATTTTTACAGTTCAATAAAATCTCTGTAATTACTAGAGTGTTGATTGATTTCAAAACAAACAAACAATTTTATTTTAAAAAGGCAACAAAAAGTGAAAATAGAAAAAGAAGCGTCAGATAGTATTCTGTTCCAGAATGCTTTTGTTTGGGTTACTTAAAAGACTTCCCCTCTTCAATGCTGTGTTTTCTGACTAAGCTAACAAACAGAAATCTTACACACGATCTGCTAATTAATGGCACAGTTTTGTTTCCAGATTTCATAAGAAACATGAATGCATAGTCTGTCTGCATTATACCAGTTTACTAGAGTACAAGAAGAAGATTAATATCCTATGAAGGCAGTCATTTCTCTTCTTGAAGTTAATATGTTTTAGACTTTCCTAATGATGTAGCGTGTGCACTAAACAAACACATAATAAATGGAACTTTGTAGGTATCTTCAAGAAGAACAAAAAGGAAAGAAAAACTTCACTTAGTAAATGTTTTGCAGTTTTCCTTAAATCATTCTTTAATGCCTGTGAAAAGTCAAATACTGGTATATTCTCCATTCCTACATCTACTTCTATAGAAATCTAGTAATGTGTATTATACTTTGCCTATGATGTGTAGTTTTCATTTTGGTCAAAGCCTTTAATTTTTCCCTTTTTAAATAAAATGCCATATTTGTTCTGTACTGTTCTATAATACGTTAAGATTTATTGAGAAGTGCTTCAACTGTAGAGTATGTTTTACAATTGGGAAAAAAAAAAAGAAAAAAAAAAAAGTGCAACCTTGAAAATAAAGAAGCTATTTATACCCTTTTTCTGGGTTAAAACAATTATTAGTCAAATTAGTTTATTTCCTTGGCAGAATGAATTAGAAGTCTTGCGTTAACAAAGAACTTCCCATAAGGCTGCTGAAGAAGGCTTTTTTGTCAGATAATACCACAACGAGTAAATCAAGCAATGTAAAAGTAGAACTTTAGGAAACATCCCCCTTTAGCCTCTTTTTTTTTTTTTTTTTTTTAATACAATTGTGTATGGAAAGAATAAAACGGGGAAAGAGATAGGTATAAATGTTAACATTTAAAATTAATACTTTTTAATGTAAATAATAAGTTGGTTAACAGGAAGGACACATTGAATCACCATCATCAAATATTCTCCTCATCAGCCTCTGCTATTTTAATCCTGATAAATGTCATGAACAGTAAAATTTAAGTTTAGTCTTGACTTCTTATTCTGGATCAGTGGCCAGATCAACCTTATGTAAGTGCCTTATGGTTGATGAAAATTCAAAAGAAGGAGAATGCATTTGAAAGACATGTGCTTTCCATGTCAGGGAAAAAGCTTTGGCTTAAACAATTCGTTTAACACTGCCATATCCACTTGCCTTAGCACACGTTATTTTCTCACTTTTATGATGGGTGTTTCTGGCAGGTAGATATATTCTAATTCAGAATATAAACTTCTGAGGACAGCAGTTCACTAGACATAGCCACACATTCTGACTCCTCAGAAGTCCCAGAAGACATCCACCAAAACCTGCATGCGTGGACGTAGTGAGGAAGCATATCTGGGAATGGGAGCCAGGCATATACCCACTCTGCAGATAGGAGGGGGAGTAGCTGTTATTCCCTTGCCACTACTTCCACCCTCCAGTGTAAGTGTCATCTCCTCCTCTGATATCAACCTTCAAATTTCCTCTTTTTCTTCAGAAATTTTATATTAAGAAGGATCTCTGCTTTTGTGTAGGTAGTTATTGCACCCTTTCACTTTAGTTTGACTTACTGGCAAGCTATTTAATTACTGAAAACTTGTTTGGAGTATGATTGTGATTACCCAAAACTGAAACCATATTTTGATCTAAAACTGGCATTTAATCTGAAAGACTACAAAATTCATTAGTTATGAATATGTTCAGAAGTTTGAGGCAGATCATGTGCCATGCTATTAATTGCAGGTGGGCTAGTTCACGCCCTGAGCAGAACTTCTGGGGCTGAGCCTACAAGCCTGAAGAAGAGGTATTTGCCACATTTCCCATTGTCTTTCTTTCCCTGGTTTTCCAGTTGGGCACCTCCTGGCGCATCTCACAGCTCCCTCACTAAATTTCCAGCATAACAGGGTGATGTACTGATGAAAAGGGCTCTCTGTACAGCCCCTTTAGTTGGGCATTGCTGTTGAACTCAAAGGAAATGTTCAGATGGGCGAACTAAATCAACTGCTGCACCAGAGACCGTGTTGGAATACAATACAATTTCCTTAATGACAGATACATTCACATATGTTTATTTTAATGTTAGTTTGTAAGTGGCAGATTTCTTCTTTTGCTGTTTTTTTTTTTTTTTTTTTTTTTTTTAAGAAGCTTGTAAAATTGATTTAATGAATTATAGCTGTGTAATAAGGGCTTTTTTAAAAGGGTTAAAAAAAATTATTTTCTCTCCAGAGCCAACAACATATCAGGTAGGAGAAAGAAGACATATGCATTATGTGATGTGGTTCTCAGCCAAAATGGATAAAATGAAAACTTGGTTACATGCCAGGAAGTAAATCCAAACGCAAAATATTTTACTAGTAACGTAACAAAACAAGCAAACAAACAAACAAACAAACAAAAATTTCTAATCACATTTACAGTGAACCAATTCTGAATAATTTCTCTTCAGCCAATTTCTCAGCATGTATTTAGTTTAGATTTATTAAGACCGTCAAAGTATAGTAATTGTTCCATTCAGTTCAATTGATTATTAAAAGAATATTTACTAATATTCAACAGTTATCTGTGATGTTCATCTCCTACAGCTTTACTTGGGTCAAACAAGCAAAGTTTCAATAATCCACCAGTCTGCACATAATTAAAACAACTATTTTTATAAATTTAATTGAAGTGCCAGTTTAGGACTCAATACTGTCTTCCAAGCAATGTAACCTAACCATTCCAAACGTTCTTCCTGTGAAGACATTTTCTTCTTACAAATGTTCATAAGGAAAACAGATGAAAGAAGAAAAGCTCATCACATCCTGGGAAGCTAAATTATTATTTAGTTATCAGGATTTTTTTGTATATAGGGGACATGATTATCATGCCAACAGTTTTCATACACAGCAGAACAAACACACATAATTCTGTTTGAATCACGCTCAAAGAAATTCAGCTCCTGCTTGCAATCCTATGATATGAATCATATGACTAAAAGGCAAAAAGAGAAATTCTTAGTGATGTCACAGGGAAAAAAAAGGAAGAAGGGGCAGAAGTTTCATCTTCCAGGTTTTTGCAAACCCATCTCTTGCAGCTATTACGCTTTCTACAAGAAACAATTTAAGCTTACATACTGATATCTAATTATTGTAATTAGAAGTTGGAATAAGCGATGAGAAATAATAGGAGTAAATTATATACAGTCTGAAAGTAGAACTAATTATAAAGCTGTTGCTTGATTAAAGTGTTTATACTGAAGAGCATTAAAGGGATTAGTCTAAAACTTTACTTCTTGCAGCACAGAATTAATATGTAGGATTTAAACACTCAGATTAATTCAGGTGTATCAAACAGTTACATAGAATAGGAACTCTTGACCCAGCCAATGGCCACACTAATCTACCAGGATAATTTATTGGCATGTAGTTATTGACCCCTCTGCATGTTCACAGATAGACTGTTCTCAAGGTAATGTTTGCTTCTGAGACGATTTCCATTATACTGTGTCAGATGACAGAAGAGTTTAGGAATAAAACCAGAATGTACGTCCCTGTTAATATTTTGCACCAATGAAATATTTCCTGAAAGACAGACATGGCTGTCTTAGGTCTAAATTACAATCTCGGATGCACCAATCAGTCACTGTTAGTGGGAGCTTTTATCTCTGCAATGAATTTTTGTGTTTTTCAACAGCACATAATAAAACAATTTTCAGGATTCTTCAATCTGTACTACAATGAAAAATGTGTAGGCCAACACCTCTTTGCCCAATAGTTCTTCAGGTCTAACATTTTTGATGGTAACTTATGGTACAATTGAATCCTTGCAAGTAGTTTGTGCTCTTCTTAGAGCCTCCTTACTGCTGGAAAGGTTTCTCAAGGCACTCATGATTTCCTTTTTCTTACATGCTCCCTTCCTTGCTAAGGGAAGATTCATCATGATAACAACAGGGGTTCTAACAATTATTTTAAGTTCAGTATTAACAAACCTACTTTATAGTTTTCTTACACCATAGGTGTTCAAACTTTCGGCTTGTCTAATTCTCATTTAGTGAAAAGAAATTGTCTTGGTTCACATATATGTAGGTTACTCCAGAAGTAATGCCTCCAATTTATTTCAGCGGAAACTAGAATGGATACAAAAAGCATAATAAACTACTTAGTAGAGCAAATACTCAGATACAAAAAAAAAAAACAAATATTTTTCAATATAGTCACCACCATTAGCAATGCATTTTCACCAGTGATGACTAAGAGCCTACTTGACACTGCCGTCAAAATCTACACCAAAGAAGATGACTCACTGTCACCACAGCTGAAACACACTACCCCCCACCATGCTCACACACAGTTTGGTCTCCATGAATATTCAGCAAGTATTGGCGAATGTTGATTTATGCAAATTTTTCCACATGGATGAATTCAATGGAATACCTTTGCTTCACATGCAGCTTCATTTCTGACACCATTTTATCAGACTGCCCCTCTGCTGCCATTGGCAACATGGCAACAAAATGTCATGGGATGTTAGTGGGAAGGTTCGGTCTCTATTGCCATACCACCAACATCCACCTCTGATGTTATAGCCCAATCTAATAAAACAGGACACATTAGTTTTGGAGGAGCCCTTGCAAAATATACAATCATTAATTCATAAGTAGGAAAGTATTTTAAATATTTTTTTTCTTAAAACAATAATAAAGAGAGAAAGGAACAAAAAAACATAAAGCTGGTGGGAGAGATGTGGACCTGTTGGAGCATGTCCAGAGGACAGCCACAAATATAATCCAAGGAATGGAACACTTCCCCTATGAGGAGAGGCTGAGAAAGGTGGGGCTGTTCAGCCTGGAGAACAGAAGTCTCTGAGGTGATTTGAGAGTGGTCTTCCGGTATCTAAAGGGGGGCTATAACAATGAAGGGGACGGAATCTTTAGCAGGGTCTATTGGCATAAGTTATGGGGAAATGGTTTCAAACTAAAAAAGGGGAAATTTAGATTGGATATAAGGAAAATGTCTTTTACAATCATGTATTGGAACAGGCTGCTCATAGAGGTTGTAGATGCTCCATTCTATGAGACATTCAAGGCCAGGCTGGATGAGGCCCTGAGCAAATTGACTGTGGATGTCCCTGTTCATTGCAGGGGAGGTGGGCTAGATGACCTTTAAATGTCTCTTCCAGCTCTAAGGATTCTATGATTATATGATTCTATTTTCAAATTCCTTCACCAAAATGAAAAGCACAGTTGAGTACCTTTTGCTGTTCGGAACGCTGTGTTCAGGCAGAGTATCAAGATGCACACAATGATGTGCCATCGCTTGAGTCAGCACTGCACAGCACTGCCCTCCCCGTGCCCTGCTTTCAGTCGACGCAGCGTTAATGGCACCCCGACTGCGGTTATTGCTGAGCGATGGGTGCGTGCCCAGGGCTGCTCTGCAGGTAAGAGCTGCCACCTTTAAATGTCAATGAGGGGGTTGGTTGCACTTTGAACCATGCTGGGCTGCATGCAGTCTCCAGGCTCCAGGTTGGAGATATTTGATTAACACAGCGATGAACTTATTTGCTCCTTTAAGCTTTGTTTTCCTTTGTGTTTGGGAAGTCTGGGTTCTCAGTTATCACCAGAAATGTATCAGAGCAATTTTTAATCAGAGTTTGGACGTAAGGCTTCCCCTGCACTGCATATTCCCATTGCTTTGCATGATGTCTTCAGAGCTTTACCTGTCTCACACTGCAGTCACAAAACATTTTCTACGAGAATTTCAAAAACTCACTCTTTGCAAGGTTTGTCTCCTCCGTGTCTCAACAACCATACTTTGTAGTCTCAGATACTGTCAGATAGCGTTCAGTATCCCTATCAATCCTCTGAATTACTGTGTTACATTCGCCCTTCTCTTTAATGAAAACTGCTGAATATATCCTGTGCTGCATAGAACTAAATAAGGCAAATAGCCTAAGGTGGCAACCTTTGGATTATTTCCCATTTTACCAGTTCTTGTTGTTTGCAGATTTAGGACAAGCACTGTAGGAAATCCCTTCAGGAGTCTTCTTTCAATTGTCTTTTGCATTCCCAGAGATTAACAGCTTTGACAGAGTTTGTAATTGCCCTATTCTTATGCCAGCGAAACTTTTTACAATTTCTTTTCATTCTTCCTTTTCCTTGCTTAATCATGAAAAGAAAAAAAAAAAAAAAGTGTTAACAGGGTTGCAGAGGATAATTATTAAAGGCATCTAGTTATCTGAAATCTGGAAATAATTTATTTATAACCACGGTGTTCTCTGGAGCAAATATGCTTATTATCACTTCAACAGGCTTTATGAGAGTTGAGCAAGATGGGTTTGCTCATCCTGGAGAAGCCTACAGAGACATCTAATCACTGTCTTCAGTTAATGGAGAAGAATATGTAGAAGACAGAGACAGATGCTTTTCATACATGCGCAGAAGAATGATGAGAGGCAGTGGTGACAGTGTGTGGCAGCAGGACTAACTGGATAACCAAATAAAAATAAAAATATTTCTCCCTTTGGAGAGGTGAGCACTGAAGGTATGAAGTCTCTGTCCTTTGAGATCTGGACAAGAGTCTAGGCAATTTGATCAACTTCAAACCTGGGGTTTGACCAAGACAACATCCAGAGGTTTTTTCCAACATAAATTATCCTCTAATTCTAGTTAGTCTAATAATTAGATCAAGTATTTACTAAATTCTAGATCAAATATAATAGCCCTAGTTAATCTTCTGTAATGTGATCACTGTATTGTACAGTACTTTTTGAAAGAACCTCAAAAGACTATCTAGTCTATTCTCCTTGTATGTTTTCTTACCAGATGTTTTTCGGGTATGTCCTTTATGACTAAAGGGGAGAAACTTTCCCCATTTCCCTATTCTTCTCTAATTATACAGTTTTCTGTAACCATTTCCGATACCATAAGATAAACATTTAAGATGTCAGATGATTTTTATCCTCTGAAGCGTTAAATGATTATATTATGACTTGTTGTCTTGCTCTGAATAAACTGCTTACTTTCCTAGTTGAAACTGGAATCTTCCACAACTGGTCTACTACACAAATGAGTGTATTGCATAATATGGAATATCTCTGTGCTGTCTCCTGCTAAATACACAGTGTCACTGCAAGTAAAAACATACTAAATCTGTTAAGTAGCTCTGAGCAAAACTAAGGAAAGAAAGAAAAAGCGAAAGAAAGAAAGAAAAAAAAAAAGCAAAACTAAGAAAAAAACTAAGCCTCTTCCCCAAATTCAGCAATCTAACCAAATCTAATCCAAAATTTTCTTAGATGCTAAATTACTCCAAATTTATAAACATTATTGTCCCAATCTCAGACCTTACCTCTTCTCACCTAAAGAAATTTTCATTTTTTACCTCAAACACCAATTGCACATCATAGATTCAGTAAGTATTTGGTAAAAATGAGGTTATCATTTTTTGATGGCAGAGCTATCATGTAAGCCACATGTACGTAGCAGAGTCTTCTGATCAGCAAAGAGCACAGCATTTGGGAAGATGGGGTTTAGATTTGCAGGCAGGAATTTAATATCGATTTTTTTTTTTTCTTGTGATGTTGTTATCTTAAAATGACTTTGTAATATCTGCAAATGAGGATACTTTATCCAGTTGGTAAATGTTGGAGTGCAGTATAGTGTGGTAACTTCTGATAGGCAGCTAGAGACCAGTCACAAGTGTCAGTTCTTCCTGACCTGTTCCTACTCCTGGAACTAAAGAATTCAGCCAAGATCCAAATTCCCCAGCAAAACTGGGTAAGAGCATGGCTGAGCCGTACTGCCCCAAAAAAGCTACTCCTAAAAAGTAAAATAACATCTGAAAACAGTGCCTTATAAATTTTCAGTTATATATTTCTTTTATTCTTTTTTTCAAATCTGTTCAAAGTTTGCTCTGAAAGTAATGCCTCTTATTTTGTTACGTAGGCCCACAGTGTCAGAGGTGGTTGTTGGTGGTGTGGCGTTAGAGGGTGAACCTTCTCACCAGTATTCCATTGCATTTTGTTGCTGTGTGACAGATGGAAGCAGAGTGGCAGGCTGGCAAAATGCTGTCTGACATGGAAGTGTGGATGAAGGTCTGGGATTGAATTTCCTCCATTGACATTCATCAATCCTTGCTGAACGTGTTTGGAGATCAAATAGTGGCTGTGAGCACAGTGGGTTAGTGAGTGGTGTGTTTCAGTGGTGGTGACAGCAAAGGTGAGTCATCACAACCAGTGCAGATTTTTATGAGCGTGGCATGCGGGCTCTTGTTCATCACTGGTGAAAACGCATAGCTAATGCTGGTGACTATTAGCTTGAAAATGACTTTTGTGGCTAAAATTTTCTCTATCAAAAATATTATTTTGTTCTTTGTATTTGTTGTAGTTTCCATGGAAATAAATAGAAGACATTACTTTCAGATTGGCCTAAGTAGAATTCTGTTATTCAATACTGCACTTCTGTCAGTAGCACTAGTTAAATATTTATGAGGCCAAATTAATTCCTTCTAAACTGATTTCTTAGGAGATTAATCTACTGATGCTACTAAATTTGCATTTTACAAATTGTTCAAACATATAGGGGGGAGAATTTTCTAAGAGATTTTCAACGATTGTTCCATACTCATTCTAGAGAACCTTATGTCACAAAACACCCTATTTCCCTGTTCTTCTTTCAAAAGCCAAACATAATCATTGCTTAATTTTCCCAGTGGTTGTTTCTGTTTGTATAAGCAGCCTTATTGAATACATAGAATTTTTACTAAATTTTCAGGTTTATGTATCTCCTGCATTGCTGTAACTCCGTGTACTGAACTTTCAGTTGTCATTTCAGTTTTCTGATAGACCTACGGAAGCGAGGAGAAAGCTCTGATGTATTTTGAAGTGAAATAGCAACATACCTACAAATGATGAACAGTTCAACATTCTGCATGTCTACAAAGTTTGCTTGGGACAATGTATCCCCTCAAAATTAATATATAAATGATCAATTGTTATTCTACCACGTAGTAAAATAACGCTGTCATAATGTATTTCTTTTCTCAAAACTTTTTAATTATTTTTATTTTTATATCAGTTTATTTGAAAACAACAAAGCTTAAAAATGGCGTAGAGATGTATTCATGCAGCCTAGTGCTCACTGCTGAGAAGAAAGGAGAAAGTATAACATGCAGTAAGCAGAAGAGTTTTAAATATTTAAAATTTTAGATATCCGGACTGCAGATTGTTGACAAAAAGCAAATGATGTCTATGTATTTATATATTTATTTCTGCCAGAAATAATATAGCCAGAAATAATATAATAAGCAGAACTCCATTTAAGAAAGATATTTTAATGTGCGATATGCAAAACCTCCCAAGCCTGTGGAAAGATGTAGTCAGTGTGTGTCAAAGAAAGGAAAAAAAAAATTCAATAATTTAAAGAAAACATATTGTGGATATGTTTTTCTTAAAAAAGAGACTTCAAAAATTGAGAATTGTTTTCTACAAATATTTATTTAACGTTTCTGATATAAGACCATTGTATATTACTTGAAAGAGTGATGTTCCCAACTTACCTACGAACTAGACTCATTGTTAGTGATGATAAAATGAACTTCACTGTACTCCTGTATACACCTACATATTCACACTGACCTAAATTGTCGTCCTGTCATTAACTAAGAGCAACAAATTGGACAGCCTGAAATAATTTTTGAGGTGTGAATTCAATGAAAATTTGACTTAGGATCATTATGTTTAATTGTTTTCTGTTGGGATTGTCTTTTAACTTAAAGTTCTATCAGTATATTCAAGTATCCTTTGATTTCGTATCCTATTATAAACAAAAAGTTACACCAAGTATCTAGTAAATCTGTTCAACCTTCTTTAACAGTGGCCAACAGCCTAATGAGATGCCTAATGAAAACTATAAGAAACGGATTTATCACAAGATGAAACTTCTCCAAAATCTTTCCCAGCCTCCACCATTTTAAAATTCTGTAACATTCTGAACCCAAACTTACATCTCTGCATTCAACTATTACTCTAGATTTATTGTTGAGTTGTTTTTGAACCATTTTACAATGATTCAAATCTTCAAGCATCCCTGTTATCTGAGGAAAGAGTTTTATATGTTTAGTGAGTCCCCTCACAGTATTTTGTATGAACTACCTGCTACTTCATTTAATGTCTCCTCATTTTCATACTGGCAGAAGAGATACTACTCCTCATTTGCTCTCTCCATGCCAATTCTGACTTGACATTGTGTTGTTATATACACCACTTTTTTCTCACCTAATTAGTGATTTTTCTAAGCTCAAGAAACATACCTCTTACTTGGAAGCAATTTGATATATCTGCTGATAAAAAAAAAAATTACTGCATAGCACTCAAAATCCATGGCAGAGAAGAATCCTGGCTGTGAAGTATTTAACTACAACCAGTTCACAACGTTCACAATAATGTAAATAAATTAGAAACATTTTTTTTAATAATGTTTTGTTTTTTTTTTTCATTTTGTTGGTTAAAAAAAAAAAAAAAAAAGCAGATGGTGGAACACAAGAAGGAAGTAAAACAAACACGTCCACTTGCAATTCGATTAGGCTTTCTCTTAGACCAAGTTATCACCATCAAAACAGTCTCACTAAAGGTATAGTCTTTCTTTCTCTAAAATTAATAACGTGATAAAGGGAGACAAATTATTTTCAAGAATGTTTTACACCCACCCATCCCATAGATAGATGAAAGCCACTTGTACCTATTATTGATTAAGAAATAGTTTATCATTATATTAATGAATCTTTATCTTGTCATTGTTGAATCAGAATTACTTAATGTAGATACATAAGGGACATCTACTGAAGAAGTGTGAGAGCATAGAATATTAACTTAACCTACAGGAAAAAATGTGGATATGCTGGGAAGCTGTATAATCAATTGTAAAGCAAACAACCCAGGGGAAAAACTATTGTTTTAATTTTTAGTCAATTATTTTAGGCTGCTAGAATCAAGAACTTGATATTTACATTTTATTTTCTTTTCAAAGGGCATGAATAGCACATAGACTTATACTTTGATATATAGTTTCCATGGTAACATATGTAAATTATTAATCTTTGTATGTTAAATATCTCCAAAGGACTGATTACCTTTGCATTAAAAAGCAGATAGTTTTATATATTTCTCTGTGATGAAAAACACTGTTTACAAATCAGCAAATACAGTAAAGAAAATTAAGTTTCCTGAAATGTCTAGAAGGTGCCCCTGAACAGAAAGGTAATCTGAAACTAAAATTGAAATTAATTCTAAAATCCTATTAAATCTATATAACATTTTAAATGGTTGATTACCTTAACATTTGCCTAAAATGGAGCTCAGATTTCAGAAGTCTGGAAACGTCTCGATTCCACTCTCATAACTGACATAAACATGCATACACTGATGGGCAGGACCCATGCAGAACACATTATGTAACATGAATGGAAGAAACTATGCTCACCTGCACCACAGAGCAACAAGCTTCCAGTAAATGAGGTTGCACCATCAAAATACTTTGTCTTTGGAGCAGCAAGAAGCAATTTCTTAAATCAAGATGGTAGCCTTCTGAAATGTATGTCATTTCAGCATTATCCTAGAGGATAACATGTAAGAGGTGCTAGCATATATAAGTACTGTGTATTCTTTTTCCTTTAGCTGACATTGTAATTTCTACAGAGAATACAGTCAGTGTCATAATGCTTTAGTGTCAGACCAAGTTGACTGGGAGACTTTCAAGGGCATTAGTTCAGCTTGAGTCGTTTGCACTGAAAAGTAAAGGGTTGGGGAAAATATCCAATACTCAGTATTGTAAAATCACTCAAAGGAGAGATGGGCAGCAGTAAAAAAGAAAGGGAGGGGAAGGGAGAGGAGCCAGGGAGACAGATTCCATCTTAGAGTGTATTATATTCTACAAATACAGCTGAGAAACAAATGACTAAATCAAGGCCATTCCAAGGGTGGCACACAAGAAAAACATCATCAGGCTCCTGTGCACAGTTTTCGTACAGTGTAAGTTAACAGTTGTTAGCAACATGATTAGATCTGTTTTAATAGTGAAGGTATTGGCTGGGAATAACAAAGAAACCTGATAGAGCACTCCAGTCATATTTGAAACTATAGTTATAAAGTTTGTTCCTATTCAGTAACTTAGGAAATTAAAAACACTAAATCTAGGATTTTCTCCACTGGGACTTAATCCAGTCCAATTTACAACTTGAGGATTTATAAAGTCTTTTTCTGAAAGAAATGGGAAAATGTCAGCTACAATTTCTTGCTAGAGTTGCACTGAATCTATTAACCTTGCCCAGAGAATATAATGTTACAGTTATCTCATTCACAATGTTATTGTATATGACTTATGGCTATGACATCAAATCTCATCCTAGGTTTTGTGTTTTTAGTAAAATTTAAATGTCTGTAATACAAATGAATTTTCCCTCATTCAGGAAAAAAAAATATATTAAAAAGTGATTTAGAGCATTTTCACTTCATTGAAAACGTAACAAGTAAGGAGACCAGAGATGAGAGGGAAGCGCAGTGGAGGGTATGATGGGGAGGAGGCCAACACTGAATAGTTGCAACTAAGAAAATATTTCTCTTTTCTAACCAATATGAAGCAGAAAGTCTGTTTAGTTTGAACATACATAGATACTGAGTGTTTTGTAAAAATCATTATCAAGGGAGATTTCTGTGAGTAATGGAAAAAAGCCCCCTGACTAGAAACCTCTACCACCCCAAGCTTTCATCAAATAAGAAATAGGGAACTAATCTACATATTTATGAAATGAGTATGTACTAAAAACAGAGGCAGAAAAAAAGAAGAGTGAAGTTTGTATATTTCCTGTATGATCTACAAAATATTTTGAAATTCACTTTATTATTTGTAACCTTCAAAATCTTTGCAACGCCAAGGAAAAAAAATAATTTTAATTTTAAATTATACTTTCTTTCCACATTATCAGATTTGTGTTTGTATTTTGCTCTGCATCCACATATAACCACATGCAGAAACACAGTGAATCAGATCTGCTTCTGAACAGGGGCCACTGTTCCCATGTCACTCCCAGGAATAGAGTACAAAAGTACAGGATGCTTTCTACCACCATCAGGATGCATAATCACGGACAATGCAAACTGTATCTTTTAAAGCCAAATGAGAGAAGTACCACTATGCCAGGACTCCTCAGTACCAAAATGCATCTAATTTCTGTTTCGCCAGCTAAAAGACAAATCTTTCAAAAGCAGATTGTTCACTCTGACCTTATAATCAGCTGACACTAGACTCAAAAATATAAATCCTTCAAATTTATGTGAATATTTTGGTTTTATTACTCTGCTCTGAAAACTAGTAATGTGCAGATAATATTTGCATGTATATATTTATTTATTTATTTTATGTATTTAGCTGGCTTGTGCTTTAAATTGCAGCTGAAATCACGTTTTACCATTCTACTAGTAGAAACCTCAGAAAAACTTGAGCAGAAATCTTTGTATCAATGCAGTCTTTCATCTCAAGTTTTAGTTACTACATATCACATGCAAACTCTCTGATACCAAGTTTTATCCCAGACATAATCCAGTGTAAAAATCCCTCTATTTTAAGAATAATTATTCCACAGTTTTTCAGCTAAAAAATATTACATTATTCATATTAAAATTTGGACTATGCAGGATTAGTGTAACTTCCACTATGTGAATCATTTAGATCTAGATGATGCAATAATTCAATTTACTGCAACCAGAACTAGCTTTGATTTATGACATTTCTCCTTGCAAGACCAGAACAGTTAAAATTTGGATTATTTGATTATCAGATTTTCTAGCTAGCACAATACCAACCTTTGCTTCTTAACAAGCTGTGTTTCCATAATGGACAGATTATTCTTTTTTTTCTTTTTTTTTTTTCTTTCTTTTTTTTTCATTCTGATTACTAAACTTCTTCTTAACAGAATCTGCTTCATGCTGTTTGTGATTGATTGTGTAGAAAATTCAACTCTTTCTCATACTGCAGATCACTGTACTTGACACTGATAATCTTATCTTTGCAATGATTTAAGTGGAAAGATTTAGTTGAAGGAGGAGATTTGTTCTTTTGCACTTTGTCTTTCCCTGGAGATCAAGAGAACAAAATAATGAGACTCAAATGTGTAACTACTTTTATTCACTCAAGAATTATCTCCACCATCAGTTTCTGCCAATCTGTTATTTCATCTGCAATTTTACTGACTGAGAAGCAATTAAAATGCTCATTTTTTATATACATTTAAAATTCATAAAACCCACAAGTTATATGTATTAGCAACTGCAATATGGAGGTATGATGACTCTGATAAAATGCTGTGAAATATGACTATTACCTGGGTGCTGAAAGTTGAGTTACTACTAAGTTGCATTCAGTAATATATTTTTATTTCCTTTGTTGTGAATATTGAAATACAATGTGACAAAAAATAAAACATGTAATAATTGCAATAACTTGTACTGACTTGAAGTTTATGCAAGAGGTTTTTTAATACAGAAATGTACCCTGATCTTTAGTATGCCTAATATCTCTAGGGAAGTGTTTTCATAACCAAGTATATACCTTACTTGGAAACAATCACTGTAGAGAAAAGAAGATAGTTCACTTGAAAAGTTTGATACTGGCCTATCAAAAGTTTGCCTTGAATGTTTTTCTCTAGCCATGCAGAACCAGAAAATCCAGTAACTTCAGAAAAAGTGCAGCTGTGGTTCTATTCACTGTATGAAAGTAACATCAACAGAACAGTTAAAAACTATGGCAAAAATGCTCAGACCTTGTTCAAGATCATCAGTGTATTCCAGGTGAATGAGAACAAGCTGGTCAATAAAATCTGTCACCATCTGCTGAGGATAACAATAATAATAATAGTAATAAAAACCTCAATATTCCACTTCAAAGAATAAATTATTATTAAAATTCTTGAAGGCCAGTGCTCACCATACCCAAAGATCAGTCTTTGGCTTTACTCATTAGGTATATATGAATCAGGTAGGAAATTCAAACACTAATAATACAGAAAATTCAGACCTTCCCGATGCAAGGGATATACATTCCTTTCTTTTTCTGATATTCCAGTCAAACATTCTGGGTTAGAATAAAGGTAGAATTCCAACCAAGATTTGAATGCAATGACCAAAATAATTTAATTTCAATTTCTTTTACATCTTTCTTTCTTCTTCCTCAAGTCTGTACATTTTACATTTTTCTAGAAATGAAATCTGCAGCAATGGTCTTCACAACCAAGCTGCACATTTACATATTTCTTCATTTTACAACCTGTTGATATCTTTGTCATTAATATTATTATTTGTTATTTTAAAATGCTTGCTTTTTTTTCCTTTTAAAGTCTTTCTTTCTTTACTATACCAGCCAACACTCAGTAGAAACAGTGGGCATCCACTTTTATCACAAGGTCATAACCCCAACCACAAGGTCAGAGGCTTCTGTAGTAGTCAATGGTGGAAAAGAAGTTTTTTGAATTAGTCACATATTTTGACTTCTGTTTCAAACATTGGCTAAGTAGAGATCTAGGGAACTAGTCCTAAAACCAGATGGTCTAGAGGTTATTAAAACAGAAACTTTCTTTTTCCAGATTTTCCTATATCCAGGATCTAGAGTCATACAGCTAATGACAAATAAAAGCAAACACAAATACACAATGAATATTAAAAATATAAAAGCTAGAATATTTTACATGTTTACCATAGCAAGGAAAAGAGTATTATGATGTTTTCTGCTGATCACTTGACTTTAGTTATCTATATAATATTCTGGATCACTCCAATGTCAATCGCTTTCTGTTCTAGTGATGCCATGAGATAGCAAAGCAAAATAGATATGAAGTATAAAAATGTAACCAACATAAAAATGTTGAATCTTGTTCTCTATTGGGAAATATTACTTATGCCTGTACAAAACTCTTTGAAAAAATATTCTGATGGATTAGTGTTGCAGCATTAAGAACTGAAAAGATCTCGCAGAATTGAAGATGACATGAAGGAGAAATGATGCTGAAGTACTGCTGTAATTTTGAGACTTCTGTTTTCTGTGAGAACTACATATCTTTCTATAAGTGACTTCAAGAACAGCTGCTTTTAAGATTTTTCTTTTGTAATTCTGAAATGAAACACTAGAATCTCCACTGTAATGAATTCTACTACCTGAGGAATTTTTTTTTTTTTTTTTAATGAAACTGTATTTCAGTATTTATTATCATCACACATTTTACGGTAGAATCATAGAATCATCATTTGAATTGGAAGGTCAAATCTCCTGCAATGAACGAGGACATCTGCACCTAGATTAGGTTGCTCAGACCCCCCCTCCAGCCTGTCCTTGTAAGTCTCTGAGGACGGGGTATCCACCAGCTCTCTTGGCAAACCTGTCTAGTGCTTCTCCACCATTACCATATTTTTTTCTTATACCCAGTTTAAATACCTTTTCATTTACTGCAACTTGCTGAGGGTGCACTCACTGGCAATGTCATTGACGGAGAAAAACATCAGTCTCAGTACTGACCTCTGAGGGACACCACTTGTCACTGATTTCTTTCCAGATATAGAGCCATTAACCATCATTCTCTGAGTATGATCTCACAAGCTGTTCCTCATCCATCAAACAGTCTACCCATAAAATCAAATCCATATCTTTCTAATTTGCAGAAACGAATGTTATGGGGAACCTTTCCAAAGGCCTTACTGAAGTCCAAATGATATCTTTGGCTATTCCCTTGTCCACAGACACAGTTACAGCATCATAAAACACCACTAGGTTGGCCAGATAGCACCCAACTCTGGTGAAACTTGTCATCTCATATCATTTCCCTCTCTTCCACATGACTTGGGATACCTTCAAAGAGGATCTGTTCCATGATCTTTCCCAGCAGTGAGGTAAGGCTAACAAGTCAGCAGTTTCCTGGGTCATCATGTCTACCCTTCTTGAAAATCAGATCCAACCACCAGAAACTTCACCTGACTGCCATGACTTTTCAAATATGTGGCTTCATGACTGCATCAGCGAATTTCCTCAGAACTCATTGGTCTCACTGGGATCCATAGACTTACGGATGCTCAGGTTCCTCAGGTGGTTGCAAACCTGATCTTCACTTACAATGAGACATACAAAACAATCTTGCTACTTATATCAATTAAATATATTGTACTTTATATATGCTATCCAAGATAATTCCTCCTCACTCACTGTGGCCCAGGCAAGTCAGTATGTTGTTAACTCATGCCCAAGAACGTGTTTAGCTTGAACTGTTGTATATAATTTGGAGTGCGTTGTTAAAACACATACAGGCAGACTGACATTTGAAACAAGAAAATCACAGTGGAATTTCATTGTTATTTAGAAAGGTTTAAAACTTTTGATTTCATCAGTGTATTTTAGAACAACTTTAATGACACTGGCTTTCTTGTCAACATCAGTTACACCTGTTAACATCGCAAAGTTCAAATGAGTCCTTTGTCTTTAGAACTTGGCAGTTTTGATAAGGAAAAATAAATGAGGAAGTCACAGCAAATATAAGTCTATGTATTTGCAAGCAAAGGATCCAAACCTAGATTCTAGAGCAGGGAGGTGGCAACAGATGAATAAATAAATACAGCAATTATTCCCAGAGTACATGCCGACTTTAAATCTTTGCTTTGAGTGCACCTTAAAAAATAATAAGATAATGCAAAATAAGTGTTTTGCTAAAACACATTTAGGTAGGTAAACAGAATGCAAGCTAAGGGATGTACATAAACTACAATTAACAACAGAAGAAACAAATTAACATTTCTGAGTGCTCTTGTGTTTGTAGCCAATAGGGAGCTGTCCAGCTATGTTAATTTTCATACTTTTTTAAAAACTACATAGGAGATGTTAATACAAAATATAGTACTAAATAATATGCAACTGTGACAACACCGGACATCCCACAACAGTCAGCATTGCTCTGTAGATATGAGATGGAAAGTCAAAACAGCTTGCTCTACTGTTGCAGAAAAATTATCAGAAGTAGTACATTGTTAAACTCTTTGTATGCTTTAATAAAAGCATGTCATTCGGTGAGAATTACAAACATGAAATCAGGGAAGAATTAACGAATGGCATGACATATGCAAGCATCTTCTTGTCACGGCAGAGTGTTTTAGCAGATTATTTTGTTAATTTCTTCACTCTGTCATGAAAAGTACAACACTGAAAAAGATGCGTAACGACCAATAGTTAAAATAGTCCTTCTAGTCTATTTTTCTACATTTTTTCCCAAGGAAAATTCATTTGACAAACACTGAACTGCTAACGAGCACTCTGTTTGACCTGCTGCATAACAACTACAACAAAAGTGACAGAGACATGTTTTGAAAATTGTCACTACAGCACTTCCAAGAAAAATCTTTTCAATTCTCTAAATTTCAAGATGATTTTTATAAGAACATGAAATGCTTTTCCTGATCATTGATATAAAATGCTGAGCATCTGTTTTTTTTTTCTTTGACAAGAAATAAAGTCAATCAACTATTTCTTTTAAATTCAAATTTTAAAATGGGATTTTTCTTCCTCCCTTCCTCCCTCCTTCCTCCCTCTTTTCCTCCCTCCCTCCCTCCCTCCCTCCTTCCCTTTCTTCCTTCCTTCCTTCCTTCCTTCCTTCCTTCCTTCCTTCCTTCCTTCCTTCCTTCCTTCCTTCCTTCCTTCCTTCCTTCCTTCCTTCCTTCCTTCCTTCCTCCCTTCCTTCCTTCCTCCCTTCCTTCCTTCCTTCCTTCCTTCCTTCCTTCCTTCCTTCCTTCCTTCTTTCCTTTTTTTGAACAGGAAATCTAACCTAGAACACCAATAAATCTGTGAAAAAATATTATCAGTCATGAAACTATGTTCTTGAAGCATGAATTTGATTTGTTTTTGTTGTGGTTTAACATGGCACACAGCTGCTACTCTGCCACTTGCTTACTCTTGCCAGATGGGATGGGGAAGAGAACTGGAAAGGTAACAGTGTGATAACTTATGGTTGAGATAAATACAGGTTACGAGGTAAATCTGAAACTGTGCTTGCAAACAAATGAAAACAAAGAATTCGTTCATTACTTCCCAACAACAGACAGATGTTCTGTCATTTCCAGGAAAGCAGGGCTCATGACATGCAACAATTTCTTTGGAGAATAAATGTTACTCTAACTATCTCAACCTCTTTCTTTTTTACCTTATATTGCCGACCTTGGTGCCATACAATGTATGACATTCCTTTGGACAGTTTGGGTCAGCAGTCCTGGTTCTGTCACCTCCTGGATCCCTTTACACCCCCTGACAGGCAGAGTAGCACAAGAAGCAGAAAAGACCTTGGCTCTGTGTAAGCACTCCTCTGCATCTATATCAGCATACTATCAACACTATTTTTCTCCTTAATCTAAAACACAGTGCCATAACAGCTGCTAGGAAGAAAGTTAACTGTATACTAGCAAATATCATGATACTTTCTGGGTGTTAAGACATGTTTTGTCAACAAAATTATCAAGAATTTATGAAGGAAATACTTGTGAGACTCATTTTACTTTTTTTTACTTTTTTTTTTCTTTTTTTTTGAAAAAAAAAAGTATACAGATATAAATCTATCTATAAAATTATCTATCTACAAATCTATCAATGTATTTATCTTCATGTACCTTATGAATGCTTGTGTGTCTGAGTCTGTATGCATGTACATTTTACAGTGCATCTATTTATGCAGTTTTCTCATCAAATATTGTCAACTTGAGGGTGTTAATAAGGAGAATAACAAAGAAATATAACATATAAAAGACATGGAAGTTTTGTCTGTTCCTTATTTTAAAATGGTCTTTCTCAAGCTGTTCTGTATCTAAGGAACCAACTTCTATGCTTTACCAAAGCCTGTACAAAATCTTAATACTGGGAAATCGTATATAAATACGCATCTAAACTCTGAGGTTTACATAAGAAATATACTGTAATGACAAGATTTCAAAAGCATGAGCACTGACATTTTCTGCAACTTGTCTTGTTGAGGGAGTCTATTTAACTTCATTATTTAAAAAACACCCCGTGTCAGGTAGCACTAACTTTCAGATCCTTGGTTCTGTTTACCACAGTGCAAGGTGATGCAGGAAAACCCCAGATATTCGTTTAGACATCTTAAATTGCAGAGATGTCATTACAATAGCACAAAGTGGTGATGCATGCCATTAAAGGAAGCCATTAAATGACACGCCTTTCAAGGTTTTGGATGCAGTGCAAATACTTCAGGAATTTCTTTTAAATAGTGGAAAACTAATGGCATGCCAGTCAAATTCAGTAGGATGCTATAGGAATGTAAATGGCAAGGAAAAAAAAAAAAAAAAAAAGAAAGAAACAAAAAAAAAGAAAAGCAGCATTCAATTTAGTGTGTATCTCAACCTTGTGTTAAAGAAGATGCATCTCTTAGAAGGAACATGGAAAAAAGACAAGCTGGCATTTGCATCCCACTCACATCCCCACATTCATCTAAGCACAGAAGATTGCCATTAACCTTACTGCAACTGTTTAAAGAAAATTTGGAGACACACAGCTTAACAGAATAGCTTAACAGAGCACAGGACCCTAGAACCAAATATATTTCAAGGGGCCAAAAGAGGCAAATTTTTAATAGAAATGTTTATATATGTTCAACTGTATAATAAAACGGAAATGGCATGGGACATTTCAAAGAGTTTGCTGCCCAAATGTAATGAATGGTTCTTGGATACACTTCTCACCTTTATCATCTTACCAACGATTATTAATCTTTCTTAAACGTCTTCAGTATCAACATGTTTTTAACTGGAACATGCTACTTGCAGTAGTAGAATTTTCAGATAAGCCAACAGCCCTCAGCTCCAATACTTCATATGCAGTAAGAAAGGAGAAAAAAGAAGTGTTGGGGTTGGAGCACTATGGAGTAAATGGAAGAGTTGTTTCTGCAGTAATTTGTATATGTACAGGTAAGCTGTGTTGAAGGAATCAAACAAGTGCTTTAGAAATATTTGGAGAACACAACAAAAAAGAAAATTATGACTTTACTTTTGCGTGGGTTGTTTTTGTTGTCGTTGTTGTTTTCTGTTGAGCTTTTTTTAAAAATTCTTTTTTTTAGCACCACAGTGAACAGTTTTCCCAACAGCAGGGTTCCTAATTATGATTAGCTATTTGCAATTATGGAAGAAAATGTGTGGTAAGTGTGTGCATTTTCATAAGGGTGAGAGGATGGGCTGCTGAGTTTTCTACACAGGAAACACAGACCCTTTGAAAGGCTTATCATTTTCTAAGCAGGAATGAGATTATAAAACATAAATGCTACATAATGGGCCTTCTTTTGACATCACATACAGTGAATAAGTTTTTTGTTTAACCATACGTACATCACCTATCTACTTTCTCTATTACAGAGATAACATATAAATGACAACTCCTCAAATTAATATTGTCATATTTTTCTTAAGTATATTCATGTTTTGATAACAGATACTGGGAAGTATAAATACATAAAAATCTTCCAGCATTCACAGGATAGATGCAAAAGAGTTAAAAGTAAAAGCTGGGTTTTTGGTTTGTTTTTTTTTTTTTTTTTTTTTTTTGCACCTGTTTCACCAGTTGAGTGGAAGCTAAGCTGCTGAAAAAAAAAAGATAACATAAATTTGCATACTCTTGGTACTTCCTCAAGAATCTTAGTAATTCCACATGGCTGTAATTGATCCTCCATTTCCATCTGATAACAACAAAATACCACCAGCAAAATACTTACTCTTTATTCTGGCAACGTAGCAGAGACTCTGCATCTTTGCGGCTGTCACACAACTAACTCCATATTTCCCACACCTCTTTATTGCAAATCCTATCATTTTGATTATCAACAATGAGAAGAAAAAAAAAATAAATCACAGCTTTCCACATTCTATGTACAGAAAACTTCCCGCATGCAAATGATCAGTGTTTACATAGTACATACTTGTTAAGTAATAATCATGATTATACTAGGGATTGTACAGTTGGTAAAACTGTATTCTAATATTTAGTCAGCTATTAAATAGTCAACTGCCAGGCATGGCTTATTTACATCCCTACTGTTAAAAAATTATTAAAATGATTTTCCAGAGCACAGATGGGGGGGGGAGGAGGGAGGAAAGAAGGCGGGTGGGGGCAAAGGTGAATGAAAAATGAAGTGTCTGTGATTCAGAAAGTAATTTGACTTCCTGGGAGCATTAAATCCAGCAGGTTAAGAGAGATGACAGCTCCTCTCTATTCTGCTTTTGGTGAGGCCACGTCTGGAGTTCTGTACCCAGTCTTGGGCTGAGGAAAGACAGGAATCTTCTAGAGACAGTCCAGCAGAGGGCTACAAAGATTTTTAGGGGTTTGGAGCATATCCTTTATGATAAAGGGCTGACAGATCTGAGAAACTCAGGAAATCCCATACAAATGTGAGGGATATCTTCTTTACAGTGATGGTGACATGACTGGAACAGGCTGCCCAGAGAGTCTGTGCAGCTTGCTCTTCTGGAGATATTCAGAATACATGAGGATGCTTTCCTCTGTAACTGATCCTAGGGAACCTGTCATAGCAGAGGATTGGATTAGATGATCTTTAGAGGTCTCTTCCAACCCCCATGATACCTCGATTCTATGATTCTATGATTTGTCGTAGTAATATTTGGCACACATCAGGGAATAATCCTTTACCATGTCTTTATAAAATCAAAATTGTTAAACTATGTTTTATGTACTGAGCATTATTGCTATGCTAGATCTAGATAATCAACAGACTGGAAATGACAGAATTGTTCCTAATTTTTTTGTCTTTAGAATACTGCAAGATATCTCATTTGCCCAGAAAGCATCATGTTCTCTTCCTGATTAAATATAGTCAGAGTGCTTTGGCTAGCAATCTAGCCTAATCTAAAAGCTATCAGATGAAGTATTCACTGTTAAGAGCTACCAAAATTACACAGGTTGGAAAGAAGATCAAAAGCTGCGGCTTATAAGCCAAGACAGGATTATTGTTCTACAGTTTGCTCATGAAAAGAGCCTTTTGCTTTAACCCAAATGGTTCCTATGACAATGTGTATGCCTGATAGTGTAGTCACTCCTCACATAGATAAGACGTATTAGAAGTACTAGGGAGTGACATGTTGCTATCAGGCTTTCCATTTGTAGAGGTTTGCATTATGTTATAAAATGCCTGTTTTAGCTGTTTAGAATGCTACATTCTACATCAAGATTTGGTAAAGAATATAAGAAAAGTAGCATATACTGGAAAGAAAGGCATTTCTGCATTCAAGTCAACTGTGGATAAAAGAAAGAATAGATAAAGAGATGACTGGAGTCAAACGAAAATCGCAAAGAAGTAGCCCCCTGAATGCAAAAGAAAAGGCCCAAGGCACACTACAAAGAGTTCAGCTGGTCAGAGCTGTTTACATTTCTTGATGGAACAGTTTGGTATATCACAGCAGAGACAGGCAGGATACATGATCTGTATTTCATTCGTTCTCAAATTTTTGTGGTCCATAACAGAAAGGACCGATGCCCTGTCATTCATGTATTAGACCCACAGCCTTAGAATGCAATGCACTGACAGCTCCACTTCCTGTGCTATTTTCACCACCTTCTTCACATCCTTCCTGAGAAGAGGTCCATATCCTTCTGTTAATACCATCTCATACATCTGATACTGTGAGGGACTGAGGCATACAGAACTTTTTTCACAGCATCACTTTTCTGGTCCTATCAATAATTGGAACAAAAGATGCTCTTTCTGTGAAAAATAATGATTGTCATTAATATCTCTGTAGACAGCAGTAGATATGCTGTACATATAGTTTTGGTTTACTCTTTGTCCACACCCAATACTGCCACTTTGTTTTTCCAAAAGATAATTCTCTTTGAGTAGTATGTCATCCAGAAGGAGGAATGGAGAATACAAACACCTTACCTGACAATAATAATAAAAGAGACCCATACACCGAGGCCAACTCTAAGCAAGTAGATATATATTAGTTCACACAAAGGTGTTCTAAATTTATAAAGACTGGTCATAGCAGGTTTGCAGAGGATCCACAAAGATGCGTTCTTTTTTCACAATTAACAAAGAGTTTTAATGAACGCCTCAGTTTCAAATCTCTATCCAAAAATAACAACAGCACTGCTGTAGCACATCCATAATTTGTAGTGCATTTTGAGATTCTCAGATGAAAGGCTCTGTATAAGTGGAAACTATTATTATCTGTACAGCAGACAGATCTAGGCTCCACTGTAATATGCTGTTCTCCTCAGGGGGCTCAGGCATGTGAGCTTCTAAGTACTCTCCATTTCCATTACATCTCCTTGGAGCTGAGAGCACTCAGCACCTAGGAGGATCAAGCACAGAAGTGAGTTTGAGCTTCAAATCCACTAAATTCACATATGCAAAATCTATACCAGGGTTTTTAATCTGTGTTTTGGGCTGCAAAAAAAAGGTGGCAGAAAGAAAGTGTAGCAGAAGAATTAAGAAAAAATTAAAATACAAGCTGTAAAGATGTAAATTAGCTGAAACCATTAAAACAGTTATTGCTCTTTGAAGACTAGATTACTGAAATTACTGTCCTCCCATCAGATGACTAAATAATGTACCATGTAAAGCAAGAGACATTGCATTGGCCATAAAACTCACATAATATCAGCAAAGAAGTGCACATATATTAAATGACATATAAAATGAAATAATAATTACACACACATTTAACGTAAAAAAATAAGCAAGAAATCTAAGATGTGCATGTGCATAAACTGAAGTATTTGCCTTATTTTACTGAGCAGACACACAAAGCAGTATATTTCTCACTGAGGGATTTTGTGTCTTTTTTTCCCCTCCCCCACTGGGAACAGCACAATTTCAAATCCTCAATATTTCCACCCTTAATTGCTAGAAGGGTTCATTATCAGCTGTCTAAAGTGCAATACATCAACCTTGCAAAGCTGATATACAAAAGACTTTCACACATCTGATAGGCTGCTGTGCTAAATACATCTTAATTTGTGCTGCATCTGCTGTTTTCTAATTTGTTTGTCATGCTGTGAATGCTACAGACTTTGCTACAGCAGCTCCATGGGTTGTTTTTTTTTTTTTTTTTCATTTTTAAAAACACAACAGCTACTCAGAAAGGAAATGGCTGAGTGCCACCATTGTTCCTCTTATCCAAGCAGCGACATCAGCTCCCTTATATCAATCATAAAAACGAGATATGCATTTTATGTTACATGCACATGCTAACAGTACACAGACTACAAGTGTGTGTACTATTTATATATTCTGCATTAAAATATGCTAGATTATAGACCTCTGCAATTTCTCTGCATTTAATTTAAGCTGCTTCATGTTATATATTTATTCAATTTTTACTTGCAATTCAGTTTTTGGGTCAAAAAAAACTGTAAGAGGAGCGTTGACAAAACCCTAATTCTAGTGATCCTTACAATAAGTAAAAGCTGGTGGCTTTTTCACTTTTCAAAGGGCATTTGTGAACCCACCTACAGTCCTTAGTGAAATGAGTTTGGCATTCTCTGTACAGTCCCTGCTGAGCTGAAAAGCAAATTACTGAACAACATGTGTAATTCAGCGTGATTCAAAATAGATCAAAGTCTCTGTGCAGAAGAAGCCTCAGCTTGAGCTGGCAGAGAAATTAAATTTCTACACTTCCTTTCCTAAAGTGTACATTTCCCAGGTACAGAGAGCACTAGCACTGCAGACAGTGCAATGAATTCTTCATGAAGCAGCCTACACCGTGAATAACCTTAATGAGCACAAGCATCCCACACATAATACTTCTCCCCAAACTAAAAAAGATGTATGTCAGTGGTATGTTGCGTGTGCCCCCCTGCAGCATTATGGGTTTTGGGGTTAGTAAGAAAGCCACCAGCTGCAATTCACACAGCTTCATTTACAATAATAATCTCTCAGAGCTCTTTCTCTTGGGAAAGCCAACCCATGACAAGTCACTGCTACCACAAAAAAATCAGCATTCAAAGAGATTTAGAAACTCTTGTCTCCGTAAAGCAGAATTTTGCTATTGTCAAATACCCATGTGGTGCACATAGAATAACATGCCATAACCCAAGCCATAATCGTTGTTACAAATAATGTCCCTTACATGTTTGTTTAGTTGCCAGTTTTCCCAGCTAGACAAGAAAAGATGCTTTGTGCATGGTGGGAGAGGTATAATAAAGAGGAAAACTCCCTTTGTTTCAGCACAGTCCAGGCTTTAGAGAAGCAGCTGGAATGTAGATTCACTTATCCTGTTTTTGAAGCACAGCTTCTGATGCTCCAGACATGGAGAGCTATTTACATAATGCCAATCAGTCCCCAGCATCACATCCTCGCAAGAACACACAGCAGCTATCACAGAGCCAGGCTTTATGACTGAGGAAGTCATAGAAAAATCAGCACTACCGTAAAGGAGTGTGTTTAATCAATAAGGCATATTGTTCAACTAGTGTGGAAGAAAAAACCTCGTAGAGTAACAGCATTTGTAAAGGTTAATCAATTCAGGTAATTGTAAATGCTCTCAGTTGTCAGTCCCTAAACAGTTCCTTCTCTTTGTAGCTGGTAATTCACTCTGGGATGCAGCAAGACTAAACTGGAAGGAAGACAAGAGAAGGGAAAAGAAAAGAAGGGAAGGGAAACAGTCAAATTTCTTATTACTCTCTTTATTGTTTTCTGCCTCTGTGTATAACATCGATATCTTTACCACAGGGTGATAATCTTTTCTTTCTGCTGGCAATGCCTTACCTCTTTCATTACACACAAAACAAAGCAAGAGGTCTATGTTTCATGGTTCAGAGAGATGAAAAGGAAATCAAAGTATTGATCTTTTTGTTCAGCTCTTTAAAGGCCGCATGTATGACTAATCTGTGAGGTAGTTTTTGCCATGCTCTTTATTTCATAAGGAAAAAAAACAACTAACCAATCAAAAACAAACAAACAAGCAGAAAAACAAACAAACAAACAAAAGAAAACAACAAGAAAAACAAAGGCTTAAACTGGGGGGGGTGGGGAAGGGGGAAAAAGCATCACACAAAAAACACAAAGACTTACATTTCCTGTAGGACAAAAAAAAAAAAAAAAAAAAGGACAATAAAGAGATCCCAATTTAAAAATTTGACTCTAGCCCAAATTAATATCAGCCTGCAAAGGTAGACTGATGGTTTTTTGACACTCTTGATTTATATATTTTCTCATTATTTCTGAAAACTCTTGGAGTTTTATAAACTGACAGCTGCTCCACCTCCAGAGATATCCTTCTCCCACCTTATGCCATGAATATGAAATGCAAAATGTTATCCTTATGGCACCCACCTTAGCGTGACTTTCAAATAACAGCAAAATTATTACATGAGCATGAAAGCACAGTTTTCTTTTGTCTCTGAAGTACTTCTGGTGCTACTAACAACTGAAAGACATTAGCATCTTTTAATTGTACTTTTGCAAAGCTAGCCAAAGGTCAGAGACTTCAGATCTTCACAGAATCAATTCATATTGATTAAAGGTCAAAGCAAGTACTGAAAACACAGCATGCACTCCCACTAAACAATGCTCCATCTATCCAGCAGCAAAAAGAAAAAGAGAACAGAAGAGGAAATAACAGCTTGTCTTATCCCATTCTGCCTTCCAAGTCCCAGCTGCCAACACCCTCCTTGTTCTCTTAGTGCCCCCATCAGTTCCTCCTGCCTCATTGTGGCCAACTGAGACCACCCTTTGCTTGGATATCTCTCAAGAAAAAAATACCTGGATTTTTTTTTCTCTCGTGGGTATTTAAAAATCTCAAGGCAGAGCTGCAGTTGTCTAAACTCTGCCTCGACCAGGTAATGGGGATTGGTAACAAGGATATATCCAGGAAAATTATTTATTCAAAGAAGAATTCAGCTAAGGCTACCACAAGAGTGCTCCTGGTTAGATAAGTATGTCATACAAAATGGATGTGAATATAATGGATATATGATTAGTTTGGCTGTTTACCAATAGATGGTGTAATATTTTGTCTACCTTGTTATTTTGTAACATATAAGAAGGTATGCTCCAACTAGGCTTATAATTAATATGTCAAAAACCAAGGCAAAGAATTTAAAACAAGGAAATATCTGAAGTACGTTTCATTACTTCAATGGCAATTATGTTTTTAATATGCTGTATGTAATGAACTTGCAACTTTGCTCCCAGTTTCCAGTAGAAAATTGTGATACAATGCTAGGTTTGAGTTTATCAAAACTGAGAAACATTTATAAAAAGTGTTTTATTAGGCAGGAATGGTCCCTTTTACCACTGTTGATTTGGAAAGAATTTAATGAATCATTTGTTTATTTTACAAAAATGATTACAACATAAGAAGGTCACACAGATTTACAGCACAAAGAATACCAGTGAGAAGACTTACGTCTGCATATCAGCTCAATATCAGCCTAGGTATTGAGTAGCTTATGAGATCCTGTGTTTGTCAGCTCTGCTTTTCTTAAGCCACATGCGTTGCTTTCCTTTATCACTGTCTTCTAGTCATAACCTTAAGAGTGGTGCTGCCATAACTTCAAGGAACGCCCACCTGCTCACGTGTATGGCTTCTCAAAGGTTGGAAGTCCCATTTACCCATTTCTCACACAGCAAATAAAAATGGAGCTCTGTTACTCTATGAGATTTAAAGATACATTTCTTCTTCACCTTACCCTCACATTCCCAGCAACCTCCATATCACTGCTTCTTATATGTTATAAGTTCTCCTACTTCTCTTTTACTTAAAAAAAAAAGAAAAAAGAAATAAAAGGGAAAAGAAAAAAAAAAGAGAGAGAGAAAGAGAGAAAGGAGGAAAGAAAAAGCCAGTATAGTTTTATTTCCAGATGGTAAATTTTTACATCAGTTTAATAATCTCTTGAAGGTATACTGGAGTATTGCTCAACTCACTTCCAAATTGAAGTGCTTATTAAAAAACTTTGAAGCACTTTAACAATTTTAAATCACTCCTCACATAGCAGAGTAATTTTAAAATTATTGAAGCAGTTTTATAAGCACTTGAATTTGGAGGTGATCAGAGACCTGAAAATGTGCAATATAGAGTAATTTAAAATTATTAGAGTACTTCACATTTTTTATAAGCTCTTCAGTGTGGAAGTGATCAAGTTCTGACTTCTGAGCTTGCAAAATATAATGCGAGTGCTCCTCATTCTTGGAGAGATACAGCCTATTAAATCAAACTACTTCAATAATTGTAAATTGGTATATAGAGAGCATGCTCAGAAACCTAACTTCACTCCTTAAATTAAAAATATTTTTCACTCCAAATCTATAAAAAGTCTTTTCAATGACACAACAGGAACTTATTCTTTTGAAGATTTATAAGAGTAAAACAAAAAGAGAAGTCTGCAAAAGAAATACTTAAAGAAGTCATATAAGAATATTTTCTGTAAGATTATACTATGAATTTTAAACATTCAAAATGAAAATTTTAAATTTTCAAAATGAGCTTTTGCAATATCTACATGCCTTAAGTGCATTAATAAGGTTTTGTAAGATCAAACATAATGTAGAAATTCAAAAGAGTTTTACAGAAGCAATGTTGAGTATTTCCATGTTGTTCCTACTAGTGATTGCGTGAGATTCTTACACCTTCTATAAGGTGGAAAATGTAGTTTTGTACTTGTGTGGGATAGCATTTCATGATCTCCCGTATCAATAACGGAAGCACTTTGTTTAGAGAAAGTTTTGTTACAAAAGCCCCACTGAGATTCAGACTACATGTAAAGGAGGATAATTCTGTAGGCATTGTTGCATATTTATATCATAAAAATCGAGTGTATACTCAATAAATAAAAGTGGTTTAGGTTTTGGGGGAGGATATTCAGTGGAAAAGTTCAAACAATAGCTGTAAGCACAGCAGAAAAAATGTCAGAAAATCTGGGCTTGCTAACAGAACTGGAAACAATGGAAAGCTAACATTATTTGTGAAACAGCTTAACTGCTGTTACTTCAAAGTGCTACAAGCCATACTTTGAGCCTATCAGACAAAAAGCAAATAGAGGCACACTGCAGCAAGTAATGCCAAGTGGCTTTCCATAAAATAAAGCATCTCTAAGAGTTCAGAGAAAGGGCAGCAATAGCATGACTGCTGTGCTCTCAGATAGATGAAAGCATCAGACTTTAAAGTTTAATCTAAGAGTGCACATATTTGTGTTCATTTTTTTGTGACTTATGTTCCTCTTCACATTAAAACTGCAAGGATAAAATGCTGGAGTTGATTGTTCCCACGTACAAGAAGATTTTAGGCAGCCAGATGAAATTAAATACTAGTCCCAGATTAACATCATGATGTAATATATCAGCAATAAGTGCTGTATCTATGGCATTCCTCAGTGACTCAATATTTATAAAATTTGAAGTGATGATTTTACATGCAGTGTTTTAGTATCAGGGCTAGAAAATGTGAAAACCACTTGGAATCTTTTAAAGAATCTCTTCTAGTTATTAAATAATTAGAAAAGAGAAGGATAAGCTAATTGGTCAGGCAAGTTGTGTTTCTAAGAGAAGACTATTCAGATAGCATGAGTGAATTTAATACAGCTACAGATCCTTGAAACAAGACCTGCCTGACAATAGAACCTAACCCACAGCTGACAGCAAGCAAAACTCTGCAGTGAAAACTGAAAGAATAGTGTCATATGTCATACTAGGGAATAAGCTATCTGTCCTGGAAGTTTCTTTAGAATGTTCCCACAATAATCGTCTCATGCCTCAAACTCTGAGAAATTATATCCTATGAAAAACCGAATAACCTAATAGCCTAGTAACCTAAAAATCCTAATTGAACAAATATATGTATTTTTTCGGATCCTACATTCTTCTGAAAGTGCTGCAAAGCCATTATTCCTATTGATTTCATATACTAAAGAACTACACAAGTTAATACATTATAATGCACTAAAGCTTTATATGATATTGTTTTTATTTTTCCATTTAAAATTTCAGTCTTGTCCACAGCAGCTATTCTTTTCATGGGATCAACCTCCTCCGTATTTCTCTCATTAAAAATGTCAACTTACTTTTCAGCTTCTTTTCCTCTACAATTTAAGTGCAGATTAAACATTTCCTCTCTTTTGCTGGACCCAAAGACAAAACTTCAAAGAGCACTTCAGAAAACCCTTGTCAGGATCTTTATTACTCTAAACAACTCTGAGGAGACTTCTCTTACGTTTCTGTACACCTTTACTAGAAGTGCACACAGTTCTCCACCAAAAGACATTAGAAGCTTATCTGGAGGACTCAGGCTTATGTTATGTCTTATGTTCATCTAGTAGGTATAACATGGAGCAGCTCTCTCAATCAGCACATTATCAGCCAGCAGCTTTCATAAACATATTGACATGGTCACCTGTAGCTTGAGCAATACACAAAAGCCTATAATCCAGCATCACATTGTGACTTCTAGAATCACCTGTGAAAAATTAACTTCTTCGGCATCATTCAGAAATAAGCCCCAACTATTGTAGTTTGCACATCTATTCTGTTTCTCCCTTTTTCTAGGCAATTCCATCTCATTTTGAGTCTTGCATTTATGTCTTCAGTGCATACACACATACGCATATGTATATCATTTGGATATTGAGATGTCAATTACTAAACTGGATATAATCTATCTCTGGTCTTCACATTCAAATTAAATAGATGATTTTACTCTCATAGAGTTTACATTTTACCAGTTTATCTTTTGCTATTCAACTAGAAACTAAGGCTATTCTAGTTTTTTCAACAAATTTTATTGACTGCAGTCCACTCAAAATTCTTTCCCTATCAGCAAACAAAGCCAAGATCCCTTGTGGTTAGACGTACTGTTGTCAGAGGTTTTACTCAGCTGTTTCATTTTACAGGATCACTTGTTCCTAGTAATACATTTATAATTCACATATGAACTGTAATATCTCCCCAAAAGCTATTTATCCCCAGAGGAAACTGCTCTTAATTGTTTGTTATGCCCTCTAAGCAGGGGATCAGACTTATGCTGTACATGTGCATCACTTTATTTAAATGATATCCTACCTTGCTATGAAAGCTGCCAGGGCTACTTGATCATATTCTGCTGAGGTTGCCAACTACAGAACTTCCCCAGGAGCAAAGCAGCAGATGAAAAGGTAATACTCTTGGTTCAGGCATGTATTTTTTTCCGGAGTGGAACCAGCAGCAGCAAAAATGCATGCTTCAAAAATAATTACAAGAGGCTCCTTCTATCTGTCTTCAGATAAGGCGCATATTTTAGGATCAATTCCCCTCAGCCAGGGGAAATGCAGACAGCACAAGCCTGCACCACCAGGCCTCGGCTGCAGCCCAGGAGAACCAGCCTTTCCCTACCTTCTTCAGTCCCTCACTACAGCGTTGCATGTTGAATACCTCAAGCCTGTTGTCCTGCAGCCTCTCTGGTAGTCACACAGCTCCTCCTGGATTGCCCTTATGGGCTCATTTCCCTCCTTTGCCACCTACAGCACATCACAGAATGAGCAGGGCTCACTACTGACACGAAGAATCACAGCTGGCACTGGAATCCCAAATAATGGGCTGAACAAAATTAACTATTTTTCTTGACATCAATTAACACGAACCCTCTCTTTTAATATTTGCTAAATTGTTGCCTGCAGTTAGTTATGATTTCCAAGTTCAAATGAAATGTTTAAAAACAAAAAAAAAAAAAAAAAAAAGAGAAAAAAAAAACACAAAGCAAAACAGAACTGCTGAGTTTCACTGGGTTTCGAATCATCAGCTTCAAAATCACCCTCAGGTACCTCAAGATTTACTACAAGGGAAAAAAAAATCACGTACAAAAAGAGCTAGAATTTGACTTTCCCAAAATTAAGCTAATTTTACTAAAACTTACTCTTTGCCTGCCTGATATCCCTCAAAACTGTGAACTCCAACATTGTACTATAACTACAGCCCAGGCAGTCTCCAATTCTGATGTCACTAATCAGATCATTTGCACTGGTGAGCAACAGGTTCAGGCGCTGCTTCTCTCTTGGTTAGGCTGTCTATTAGCTGGCTCATGAAGTTATCTTTGATACATTCCAGGAGCATCCTGGATAGCCTACAATTCGTTTTTCCAGCAGATATCAGGGAGGTTGAAGGAGCCTGCAATCACAGTGCCTCCTATAGTTGGAGAAAGAAGGCTTTATCAACAGGCTCCTGCTTCTGATGATAAAAGTCATCACTATAGAAATGATGTAATTTTAATTTCAGCATTTTTCCCAAACCAACAAATATTGCCTATGTTATAGATTCTGAAAACAAAAATATATTGTGGCTATGACAGGAGTCATAAAGAACATGCCCTGAAGATTACTGAACAGTATTGCTGAGTAAGCAAAATACTCATCTTCAGAACCTGTCAGATTTTAATAATCAGGAGAGACACCACAGCAGAAATCTGGGAGTGCTGTTTTGCAGTTCCTCATGCAGTGCAGATTCTACCAGCAAAGATCAGAGCTCTAGATTTCTATCCCTCTTTTCAAAGTAGGTTAAAGGATCTCCCTGAAGACACTAGCAAAGCACAGCCTTGTTCAGGAGAAATCTGTCAGGAATACCAGGTTTTATCTGGTTGTTATTAGCCCACGCTATTAACACTTGCTGCTCATTGTTGCTGGTCCAAGAATGGTTTCCCTCCATTCCAGCTGGAAGCACAAGGAAATATGGAGTGGACCAAGCATCTTGGCAGCTACTGGATAAGACCAGGACTTCTATAAGACAAGGACTTCTATGAGTTTTGTTCACCAAATCTGGACAACCATTTCAGATGGCCAAGGAGTCCTGCCAGGGAGGCATAAGAAAACCTGCATGCATCAGTTAATTTGATCTTCCAACCCTTCCAGTTGGAAGGGTTCCAGAAGGAACATCAGATTTTTTGTATTTTTGCATCAGTTTCTTTATATACGGAACAGTGACAGCTCACAGAGCTCTGCAGATTTGCAGAAATAATTACTCTGGTCACTTAACAAAGCCAAGCATCCACCATCCAGACAGCCATTGCCTAGCAACAATTTTCAAAGCCTTCCACTCTCTATCTGAAGTAGACATCATGTACCCTCTCAACTCTGCTTTTGTTTTCACTGGCTTTCTGGCTGATGCCAGAAACAACCACCCGTCTTGGCAGACCCAATGAATGTAAGGCTCCTCTGGGCACTGATGGAAGGATACTCTTTTCTGCGTAGGTCCAAGTACACAAGGCACAGTTCAGTAAATTATTACCTGCCAAATGAGGTGCCAGCTAAGTCTTTGACAAAATAGTCTTATGCTCTACTGGGTTCAAACTGGCTTCACATAACAACACTGATGTGGCTGCTCTGGGCACTCTGTGTTTTGAAGAGATGAGGAGGGGAAAAGAAAACTAATTTTGCAACAGCTCAGGGACACACAGGCACAGCCACAACCTAACTCTCCTCCAAGTTCTTAAATTAGTGGATATTTTATTATTACCAGAATATCTTGGAGCTGTAGATCTTTTAAATTTGCTTTCCTATGGAAAGATTTAGGCAGCAGTGTATGCAAAAGAACAGTACTACTCCTTCCCCTGTGGCAGCTGTTATACTCCTTCCTTCCCCAGGCAGCAGAATCTGCTTTTTAGCTGATGATTGTCACCAATACATCTTTTTTTTTTTCTCCCCAAACGGTATTTTTTACAGTTGCAGGATTACATTTGCTAATGACTTTGTGCAACATTTTGGGAACGTTCTGAACATTTTAAAGCTACACTCAGTGATTAATTTAGCATAACACAGCTTTTGGCCTCTCACCTCTCCACACAATGCTGCACTAGGGGAGCCTCAGACCTGACAGCTGTCCTTGCTTTCAGTAGGAGCACAGCTGTTAAGTGACAATCATCTAAGATGATGTAAATACCCTATATTCTCCCTATGGCAAATCTGTGCTGCTTCACAACATAAAACTTACATATAAGATGTAGCTATATTTATGACTGCTTGGCATGCATAATGATAGACACATTCCAAAAGTTATTTCAGGCTTAAATTGTCAAAAAGTCCTCATTCTGAGTATTTTTCACAGCTAGACAGAAAAAAAAAGGGGGGGGGGGGGGAAGAAAAAAACATTCAACCCACAAACACATAATTTACCCATGTCTTTTGAACTATGCTAGCACTCAGTGCCTACTGTGCACCACCCAAAACACCAGATACCAGCAATCAATTTTCTTTAAAAGAACTCTCAGATGACAGTCTTGAAATATACAGCTTTGAGAAGAGGTTTTAAATTGAGTTACCTTTTATTTATTTAGTACTTAACACTCAAATAATCCAGTAAACAAGGGAGATAAAGACAAAGAATATTAACAGCCTATAATATTAATATATGGATATACTGATTAACAGAATGTTCTTTGAATAACAGCAAAGTGGCCCTGAAATCATGTGCTATCATGTTTAGCTGCATACTTTTTTTTTTTTTTTTTCCCCAAATTCTAGGGTAAATCATCAGATTTCAGTTTACTTCTTAGCTTATTGTTTACCATAAATTTCATCAGAATGAAATAAAATATCCTACCCTAGCCTCTTTTCTGTGCCCATTTAGTAATGATTTCATCTTTGTTTTTAACTCTGAAGAATATAAATATGATGTCCTTGTTCATGTGCACCATCCATGATTACTGCAGTTAGAGTATGAACACGCTAAATAGGAGAATAGTATTAGAGTATTAACTACTGCTGAAGAACCTGGCAACCATAAAGAGAAATACTCTTAACAAGTCCTGTCATTATATAGTTCCTGATTGATGTTATTTTCAGGTTGTTTTTTTTTTTGTTGTTGTTGTTGTTGTTGTTCTTTTTTCACCCTTAATGAGAAATGACAATTCATTAACCAAAGAGTAAATTTCTCGAATAATCTCTGTTTAGATTATACCTGTTTAACTGAATATTAATTTCAGGTCCTAAAATCTGACTTCCTCTACTATTCAGCACATCCATGAAGATGTGCTGAAAAAAAAAAAAAATTAAATTAAAAAAAAAATAGAAGGAAAGATGTAATTCATGAGAACAAATGCTGCTAAGATTATTTATAGGATTTTCTTCTATGTTTTTCAGCAGAATTGTTTATCCATACAATAATATTTTAGGCAGGTAATAGGCATCAACCCATAGAATTAAAGGTGCCCTACGGAATGTGTATTGATTGCCTATGTGTGTAGCATTTTACACTTTTACACAGCTCTTCAGGAACATGAACAACACTGGAAGAAACTAGTCTTTTCATACAAATAGGTAGAGTCATTTGCACTTAAAAATGCAATGAATGAAGACTTCCTTGTTCTGATTTTCTACTACAACATTGGAAACACACATGTAAATTTCCAGCTTAAGCAAAGCCAGTTTGAGCTGAACTTATCCATAGCCATCCTCAGTGAATTTTTCATCTTCTTATTGCTCTTTCTTCCAGTTGCAAACTGCATATGAACAGCAACTGATGTTCGTTTTCATAGAATTAATAATACCAATAACCCTCAGCTTATTGCATTAAGTAAGCTTCTCTTTTGAGCCTCAGACTTGCTTTTAATAGTAATCAGTCCACAGAGTGAACAAGAAGCTGCAATGAAGAGAAAAATGACTCTGCCAAGAGAGTCTTAGGCCATATGGAGACATCAAGCATTACCTTTGACATGGATGCTGCCAGCAGAACGTCTTCCTTGCTGTCTGGCATTTCTACAAGCTACTTCACACTTCTAAAATTCTCCTAGGTTTTGCTAGGAAGAACAAGGGACAATTCTCCTGTAAATGAAGCATCACTGTGCTCCACATTCTTTCAATATGCCCAGAGAGTTTGGTGAAAACTGTAAAGTAGAACTAGGGCACTCCTATAACTGCCAAACAGCCAATCTAAATCAAAAGGCCCAGAAACCCATGTAAATTGTCTGAAATCAATGGGACAGAAGGAAAGTGCAGTGTATGAAGCAGGTGGTTACAGCAGGAATGTGAAATCAGGGCATAATTATAACAAAGTCTACTTATAGAATCATTAAATGGCTTAGGTTGGAAGGGATTGTCTAGTTCCACACCTCCCTGCCATGAACAGGGTTGCTAACAACTAGATCAGGATGCCGGGTCCAACTTAGCCTTGAACATTTCCGGAGGTGGAATATCCACAAGTTCTCAGGGCAGCCTGTTTCAGTGCATCAACACTCTCTCAATTAAAAATTTCTCCCTAGCATCTAACCCAAATCTCTCCTCTCTCAGTTTAAAGCCATTTCCCCTTATTCTATAACTATGAGACCATGTAAAAGTCAGTCCATCACAATCATCTGTAGTAGATTTTCTAGCACTGATCTGACCTGTGCTCTGGGAAGAAGAGTATGAACCTAAAGGCAATTCACCTGTTTCCAGAAAATGGAAATATTAGCCAAGTCCTGCATGAATAGCTGAGCAACTGAACACAGAGAAAGTCAGAAAAGAGGGTATTAATTTATGCCTAGCGTTATGGTCATGTCTCCGGACACAAGCAGAATATTAAACTAGAAGATGTCCAGAAATTGGAAAACGATGATGACGTGGATGTGGTAGGGCTGGAATAAGCATTGTCCACTGATCTGGAGGTGGACTCTGACTTTGGAGGATTCAGGCAAAATGCAAAGCTGCAGGCACAGTTCAGTGTCTGGGGGCTAGGGATGCTCAGTGCTTCTGTGATATCAAACTAGTTAGTAGATATGTAGAGTAGAAGGCTCACTGAATATTATGAGATTCAACAAATCTGAGTACAACGTCTTGCACCTGGTTTGAGGCAACCCCCACTACTAATACAAAATGAGGGATGAAAGCATTGAGTCCTCAGTGTAGGAGAGATGTGGACTTGTCGGAATGCATCCAGAGGATGGCCACAGAAATGGTCCAAGGTATGGAATAACTCCCCTATGAGGACAGGATGAGAAAGCTGGGGCTGTTCAGACTGAAGAAGACTGCTGGGAGACCTGATGGCAAACTTTCAGTATCTAAAAGGGGGGCTATCTGAAAGAAAGGGACAGACTCTTCAGAACGGTCTGTCATGAAAGGAAAAGGAAATAGTTTCAAATTAAAAGAATGGAAATTTGGATACAAGGAAAAAAATTATGAGAGGGACAATGAGGCTCAGGAAGAAGATGCCCATAGAGTTGTTGATACCCCAATCCTGGAGGCATTCAAAGTCAGACTGGACGGGACTCTCAGCAGCCTGGCTGAGCTGTGGCTATCTGTGTTCACTGCATGGGAGTTGGACTAGATGACCTTTAAGGGTCCCTTCCAACTCAAATGATTCTATGATTCTACCATCTTGATCCTACTGTAGGGCATGAAGCCACTGGCCTTGTTGACAGAACTTTATCAAAAGTAGGGGTCTTTGCAAAAGAAACTGCGTTAAAATCTTCAGCAGAGCAGCGAGGGACAGGAATTCAATCAGAAAGTGAAACAGAAGCAGAAGCCTCATGTATCCTCATTTCTAGAAGTTCCTCACCAAGTCCTCTTATTCTAAAGCAAGATGATTATGGTAATGATGTCATTTTCTACCTCATGGATAAAGTTGTGACAGGAAACTGTATTATGAAACATCTTCTACAGGATGCCTACTGACCTAAATTTCATCAGAGATACAGTGGCACGTGTTGATTTCAGTGAAGTAGCAAAGGTTTTCAACATCCACGAAGAGTAAACTCTAGGATTCAATCACAGGAATAGGAGTGAGCAGGGTAAGTGGGGCTGCTGTCTGTGTTCCTCTCTTCTTCTTGGAGAATTTTCTCTGAGAACTTCTGAATATTTCCCATGACCTACAATTCTAATGCTTGCAACAATAAAATCAGATTCTTCTTAAAAACAAACAAACAAAAAGTCTTCATGCAAGAAGGCCAGAGCTTTTGTCATGCCTGAGACTGAATGCTACACTTAAAACCTTGCTCGTTTTGCACACATGTCATGACCAACTTCAGAACAGCCATAATGCTATACCAAGAAATTGATATCTCTGAGAGACTGAGAAGTTGTGTATGGAAGAGAACTGAAAAAAAGGAGCTTAATAGCTTAACAGAAATGTCCAGACAACTACTCATTCCCATATGATTTCCTATGGGTAAAGAAACATGCAACTACTAAGTCAGGTTGTGGAAAATTTACCGCAGAAATATAGCAGAGTGTCCACAGCTGCAAAGCTCTTTTTGCTCTTTCTGAGCAAAGCAGACAGGTGTGGGAAATACCTCCCACACTGATAGGTCTGAGTGCTAATCTTCTGCAGAACCGAACAATATGAAGTTATGTGCTCCAGATGGCTTTTGGCTTAATTACTTGGAAAGGAACAGCACAAATTCAGTGGGATTATGTGTTTGTAACGGGCAAAACATTTCACTTGAACTGATTTTTGACAACTGATTAAACATCAGAAGACCAAATGTTCATTTTCTAAAGTATCACTCAAAAAAAAAAAAAAAAAAAAAAAAAAAAGTATTAACCAGATTATATAGCCCTGGCCCTCTCCAGAGCACGCAAATATTCTGCTTACATATCCACTTCTGTGTGTATTATTAATGCAGTTTCTTTTTCAAGGTCCCTACTTTTGGTAAAGTTCTGTCAACAAGGCTAATGACTTCATACCCTATAATAGGATCAAGATGATGGAATCATGGAATCATTTGATTTGGAAGGGACCCTTAATACACGCATGTGAGCAATAATACATATGTGTGTGTATTATTGACTATATCATTATTAACATTTATTTTAAAGATCTGGTATGAGCTCTCTTTGCTTTGGGAATGGAACATAGATATGGTGGAGCTGGAAGATATAGCTTCTGTTGATGAATTTACCATATAACATTTAGCAGCTCAGAACATATTTATAATCACATACACTACGTCTGATAGTTATTCAAAGGTTAACTCATAAAACATTTTGGAATAAAGTGAAGAAAGAGCATCCCAGAGTCTTTTAAAGAGCATCTCACAGTCTGCTGAAAATTTTATTTCAGTAGAATACATGTTTGCAGCCTGGAGGTTGGAAATTATTCCAGAACATTAATCTCTTTTTTTCAGCATTGTTGATATACAGTCTGATATAGCAGCACCTCCTAATATATCTCTGATACAAGTGCTCCAAACTGCAGAGAGGAAATTAAATCAAGGCATTAGGAATAGCCTTTCACATTTTTGCACATAAAAACTTTGCTATTGTATTTGAATACAGAAATTAAAGTTACTGTATAAATGGCATACATCTCATCCTGTGTACAAAGGAATCTACATGAAAATAGATTCTAAAAAATCTTAGAGAAATCTTGCTATTGAAAAATCAAACTATAAACCTGAACTGTTCCTTTTCTTCAGTTTCTCAAAAGTACTTGGCTATTTACTGCAATATTTTTAAATCAAGCATGATCAAAGAATGCCAGTCATGACTTAGTATTTCTTTGTCTTGTATGCAGCAATTACCCAGCTAGGAAAGACAAGCACTGTGGAAAGTCTGGAATTTATTCTGGTCTCCACAGAACAGCATGTGTAAACATTGCATTGATAATGAGTTTAAATCCTGACTGTAAGAAGGTTATTTAACACTTCCTCAATTTCATTATTTCAAATTTAGTGATTTCAACTCTATTAAGGATTAACTTTTCCTAAGGTGATCAGTAGGCTTTCTTTCCAGCCAAACGCCTTTAGAAAAACAGGACTGTCATAATTTAAAACATGCCTTTGCTGAACTTTGACGTATCTATATGAAGCTATTTACATTGATTTTCATCAGCTAGTGATAGAAGATACATGTGGACAGGAGTGCATCTACGTGTAAGATCTTCTTCAACATTAAGTTTCTCCGTAAATCCACTTTGCCATCAAAAAATGGAAAAAAAAGCAAGCTCACTCTGAAGTCCAAAAGAATCCAGAAAAGAATCTACTGAACTACAACTTGATCAAAATATTTACATATTTATATACATATACATATATATTCAGGAAATAATAGTCTTCAGATGTACACTGCAGGATCTGTACAGCTGCTTTCTTTGACAGCAGAGCATTTCATGCTGTAATTTCTCATTTGCAGAAAAGTTCTTGACTAATGTCTAGCTCAAGAAAACTGTAAATAAATTTTAGATTAGGCTTTTTTCCTCAATTAATTTCACATCTTGCTAATAAAGCATATTGATGGGTTTGGGGGCAGAAATTTATCCAAGAAAAGAGAATGTGCTCCTACCTTATTTTCAAAAGACTGTGAAGGACCATGAGTAACTATGGTTATTGCTTTGAAATGCAGTATAACTGTGCTTTCAAATGGAGCAATGGTGGTTTTGAAAAGAGTATTATGACATAACTTGAATGACAGTTTGCCATTGTTAGTAAGGAATTTAAATACACTCTTTGACAGGTCAGTGAAGCTAAATCTTCCGTTTGTTGAAGAACAAAGTTTGAGAAATCCACAATTTTTAGTACAATAATACTGAAAAATAAGAATGTTGAATCCACACTATTATTTATTTCATTCCTGCATTTTGACCAGATTTAGGTGATATGGGTTGATTGGAAGAATGGAAACAGAGTCTAAATTCCTACTATTTCTTTTCCCACATTCCAGTGCTAATCCACGCTTTTTACCACTTCTAACCTCTACCAAGTTAATTTCCAAATTGCTTTGAACTTTATTTTATATTGCCACTTTTCTTAAAAACATATTTGCATTTAAAAAATGCAATGTGAAAATAATTAAGGTTAACTTTTCTATTATGTCTTACATTATTTCAACTTACAGCATCTTTTCTGCAGCAATTTTCCAAACATAAATGTTGAGATAAAAATAGAAAATATTAATACGTTATCATAACCCTACTGCTATGATCTTCACCATGAATATTTACTACTAACAAAACAAGTCCTCCAAGAACCACTAATTTATCATGTGGTTTTCCTTAGTAAAGTGAAGGAAGGGAAGGGAAGGGAAGGGAAGGGAAGGGAAGGGAAGGGAAGGGAAGGAAGGGAAGGAAGGGAAGGGAAGGGAAGGGAAGGGAAGGGAAGGGAAGGGAAGGGAAGGAGGGAAGGGAAGGGAAGGGAAGGGAAGGGAAGGGAAGGAAGGGAAGGGAAGGGAAGGGAAGGGAAGGGAAGGGAAGGGAAGGGAAGGGAAGGGAAGGGAAGGGAAGGGAAGGGAAGGGATACAAAGATTACCAACAATTTTGTCTGGCAAAGGATGAGAAGAAAAGATTTGATACTTCACCATTGTATGTTTACTTATCTTTGGTGGTTACTTGATTAGATTCATTTTCATTCTATATCAGCTGCCTCTTCTATGTCAGCCACTCACTGTGAACTAAACGTAAAGAATGCCTCTTATGTTTTAATAATGCTATAATAGAAACTATGAAGTTTTAGATTAATGTATACAGGTGGAATTTCTCAGAAAATATTCTCAGTAGATCTGAAATCCTTTGCATAATTCCTGCAAAAGATCATCAGTTTGTAGTATTTCAGGAGTCAAAGCAATAGTCCTATTTTGTCTCATTGAGAGGGCAAACTTCATAAGCAATGCTATTATTCCAAGTTTGTTGTTGCATTTTGATGTGGAAGCTAGGCAAGGCATAAGCACAGAGTTTTGAGTTTTATTTTTCATTACATCTGTTATGACAAACTTTTATAAATGTACTGTGAAATGAGAAATCTATATCATCACTAATAAAACCTTTTAAGTGATAATCCCTCAGAATCCTTGCACGCAATGGTTGAGCATTTCCCGAACTGAATTCACACTGCAGAGGAGAACTGGAGCAATTATTACAACATTTTTTTCAAAGCACCTCAGGCTTTAGATAAGAGAGTAGTCTTATGTTTTAAACTTTCTGCCAACAGTGAGGCTTTAACTAGAGTTGGATTGTGGATAAATTTTACTATAACCTATGTTGACAGTTTAACAACATGGGTTACTATCCTTAGTTTGCTTTATGATGTAATACATCTTTATAGGAGTCTGGAGATTTCTGTGATTTTCAAGCCATAGAGAACTCAATAAAGTAAAATGCTCTGAGCAAGCTTTCTATTTCCTGTATTCTTTGGAAATTTTCCTGAAAAGTAAATACATATTACAACTTTCAATAGTTTTTTTGGATGTGAGTTTTTGTTTTTCTTGACATATAATAGATTTTAAAGGTACATTACATATAAAGTTATACATTTTTTCAAGTGCCTTGCTTTAACAGTCTTTTTTTTTTTTTCCCAGATCTCAAGGGAAATACACTCTTTTATAAAATATTACGATTTGTTTTCTTTTCTCCTTTCATTTCTCTTTACTCATGCATTTAACTCATGCAGTATGCAAATGCTTGCTAGCAAAATCACATACATTTTCTTGTATGAGAAGAACATGCATAGCAGAGGTTAAATATCAAGCACCATAAATCCAAATAAGAAAATCAAATACAAAAAATATTTAATTCTTCAGCTGCTTTCATTTCATTTTTTACTGGCAATCAGAAAGAGTAACTGTTTTTGATTTAGTATAAGTGAAAATAGCTGAAAAAGATCTCTCATACATTTCAGTGTTAGATCAATTTATTTGTCAACTTTGATAGTCTTACTGCACTAGTAGGATTCAGAAACTATCAAAAGAAATTATTTTCTTTATTATATTTCCATTCAGCTTTTATACAGAGATGTTATACAGAGGTGTAATTAATTTTTAGAATTATACCTGTAAATGATGTGTGCAAATACATCTAGTCTACAAACATAGTACCATAGAATCATAGAATGGTTTGGGTTGGAAGGGACCTTTACAATCACCTGATTCCAACTCCCCTACAATAAACAGGAACACCTCCCACTAGACCAGGTTGCTCAAATCTCCATCCAGCATGGCCTTGAATGCCTCCAGGGAGGGAGCATTCACAGCCTCACTGCAAACCTGTGTCTCACCATCCTCACAGTAAATAATTTCTTCCTAATAGCTAGACTAAATCTACTCTCTTCCAGTTTAAAACCATTTCCCTTTGCCCTGTCACTATCTGCCCTTATAACAAGTCCCTCCCCACCTTTCTTGTAGACCCCCTCCAGGTATTGGAAGGCCACTATAACGTTCCACTACAGCTTTATTTTCTCCAATCTGAAGAGCCCTAGCTCTTTTAGCCTGTCCTCATAGGGGAGGTGTTCCAGCCCTCTGAGCATCTTCATGGCACTCCTCTGGACTCATTCTAACAGCTCCATGTCCTTCCTGTGTTGAGGCCCCTAAACGACGCAGTACTCCAGGTGGGCCTTGCAGAGCAGAGGAGCAGAATCATCTCGACCTGCTGGTCCCACTCGTCCTGATGCAACTCAGGGTACAGATGGCCTTCTAGACTGCAAGTGCACCTTGCAGGCTCATGTTGAATCTCTCATCAATCAACACACCCAAATCCTTCTCCTCAAGGCTGCTCTCAAACCATTCTCTGTCCAACCTGAAGCTGTTCACTACAATTCCCGGAGTGCAGCCATCCAGCCAATTCCCTATCCAGTGGGTGGTCCATCCATCAAATCCATTTTTCTCCAACTTGGCAACCAGGAAGTCATGTTGGACAACGTCAAATGCTTTGCAAAGTATCAAACACTTTACACAAGAAACATATGATTTGCTGTGTTCAGGATACTGAGCTTTTTTTTTTTTTTTTTTTTTCCGGATACTAAACACTTTAGTATCCTTCCCTATTCTAAACCAATTACAAATACAGAAAGTTTTTCAAGGCAAGTTTACAAAACATTTTCAAAATGAAAAATTAATACGAGCTAGGCTGCTTTATAAACATTGCTATTTGTGGCACATTCTTTCTACTCTTATTCTGTAAAGAAAATGTTGTAAATTGGAATCCTTGTAGGAATTACATATACATAGTCATAAAAATGACTAATATAAAGCTGTAATCTTTGTCAAATAAGTGTAAGTAAATCCTTTCCTAAAGTACACACAGGCTCTACTTTCCAGTCAAAATAAACCTATTGTAAAATAAACCTAATTAGGAAATTCCTGAAAAATGTGTTTTAAAATCACCAGTACAAAAGTTGAATGGTGTGATTACAAACACTCACTAAAGATGAAATCCAGAAGCTGGAGTACATGACCTAAAAGATCTTTTCACTGTCATTTAATCCCTCTCTTTTCATCATATTTTGCTGAATCAGGATAACTGCTGTGAACAGCAAGCTTCCTGAAGCTTCTCAAGCCAAAATCACTTTCATAGTTCCCATAGGAGGAATACTTAAGTTTTCATCAGCAGTGGTCATGATTGCCTCTTGCCAAGAGCATAAGAGTCATGCCAAATTTACATAGTCATCTACATACGGTTTTATCCCTGTAAAAGATGAGCACACATACAACCATAACATTTGCTGTGGTTAGTTGCACTCTCAAGAGATAATCCTGACTATTTGAATTCACTTTAAACCCAGTTATTTGGATTTTTTGCTAGGTTCACAACACGGGCAGTTTCCAGCCATCCTCCAAACCATACACTGAAGAACAAACCTCCACTGTATCTGAAATATCCAGGGACAGACCAACAAAGGTTTCCAGAAAACCATGCATGCAGATGTTTGAGAACAAGACCGCTCAACACTGTTGATACACAATATTGTAACCTTAATCTTGGAAGCCTACTGCAGCTTCCTAGTTATTCTCAATTTTTCAAACGTGTTATGAAAAAAAAGATACTTATTCCCTGCTAAGGACAAATAAGGTGTCCACTGACTGTAAGGATAGGTTTGCCAAATAACTGAGAAACTTCATTATTTTAGTGTACTAGACATATTCCTTCCTCTGCTTGCGGATCTGAAGCTTGTGCATTAGCACGCACACACATGCACACACGCATCATACATATGCCTTTTACATGTATCACATATGATCACCTCCCTCTTGATCCACACGTAGGCAATTTTACTGGGATGAAGACCTCAATTTATTACAGCCTCACCTATGAGGCTGTCTGGGAAAAGGCATTTAACACTTCACACCTTTTGTGAATCATGGTGGTGGAGAAACTGACCGATCCTTATAATGCAGACTATAAATCTCATTTGTCCTCTACATGACTATGAATAAGTGTTCCAGGATCAGGTCTCCACTTCTAACCCAGGAAAAAAAGTCTTATTTTCAGTTGAGGTACAAATTGGGAAAAAAAATAAAATTAAATAAACAAACAAACAAATAGATAAAAAGGTAATTAAAATTAGTCTTGTAAAGAAAGAGCTAATGCAATTTCTTATTCTATTTCATAGTATTTATGGAGACGTTAGAGAAAAATCAGTCTGTGCTACTATACATCTTCTACAGAGTTTTTTTAGATGATTTCAAAGTATAGTATGAATCTCAGCCCATTTAATGTCCATTTACAATCTGGAACAGAGTGAAGTTAAATATTCTGAACCACAGACAAACACAGTTTGTCAAAATCAAGGGCAAATCTTGGCTCCTTGGCATCTTTCTGTTCTCTGCCATAAGTATCGCCTTTGTAGCTGAAATCATGTGAACATTAAAGTCAATATTTGAGCTTTTTTAGTCTTTTAATAATAAATAAAGCAATTTAAATATCGTTTACAACTTAACTTTTCATAATAATGCTACTGTAGATCTCAGAATACAGGATAGAAGATCATTCAAAGAACACCCATAGCAAAAGTAGGATTTTAGTAGGATTCTAGATTTACGTATATTTATCTGTTTTCTATTTCTTGCTTTTTTATCTTTTTGAGGAAGCATTAAATGCGGGAGCAACTTTTTTGATTGATCTGATTTTTCAAATACTAATTTTACTGTAGGACTAACTCTGTTTAATAGAGTTTTGATATATATGAGCCTAAGGAGCACCAAGCACTTCAGTGAGCAGTTTCTCTTGATAAATATTCTTAACCCTGCCCCTGGAGGTAAAACAGTGTGTATTTTGCAGATGTAGTGAATCAATGTCAGGCAGCTGACACTCTGATCTTTGCTCTAGTTTCTACTACTAATAATAGCTGATAAATCTGCTTTGTTGCAAAGAAGTAAAAAAAAAAATTCATGCAGGATGAAGGACAAGTTCATTTAAATATTTATTTGGGCAGCAAAAGCTACTGCTGTCACTGAAATCGAATCATGACAAACTAGGGTCTTATTTTGGCCATCATATTAGAAGAGTACCACAGCTAAGGGTTCTTTTCACAAGATTGAAATATTCAATCAATTTCACCCCAAAGAGACATAGATGGGATCATAGTTGGGATCTCTTCGGGCCTCCAAATATTGTTACGTCTTCTTTACTAACTAGTGAAAATACATCAACACCAAAGAACTGAATAGTATGGCTACAGAGAAAAGGTTCTCTATAAATACCCAGCTTACACAAACAGAACTGTTCAGAACAAAATGTTGATGCATCAATATGCAAATGATTAGATTACAATTATAAAAGCCAGTGCAAAGCATTAAAGGCATAATTGGCAGATTTCCTACCAGTTAAATCTAATCTCCTCTGCACATCAGCTGAAGCTTGGCTTGTCTTGTTAGGTAAACAAAATGTGTCTTGACTGTCATTGCCATAAAATATTAATGCACTGGAAGTCTCCAAACCTGGCTAAGCATAAGGCCTATTATCACACTTAAGAGCAAAGCAATCTAATAAATCGCTGGCTGTATAAAAACTAAGTCAGCTGGCAGAGACAGTAATCTCCCTAAGGGATAGTAAGAGTCTAATCTTCAACTACAGCAGCTGCAGTTCCTGAGAAATTATGTTTCCATTGCTCAGTAGAAATACGATTGTGCTGAATTCCATTATTTAAACTCTAATGGAATCATTAGGAGTATCCACACATTACCAGAAATATGAAATGAACTAAGAAAACCATCTACAGCTTAGGCTTATTACAGTCATTATATTTTTTTATTATGTTTCATCTTTGTTGTTTCCAGTTAAGTCTAAACAAAAGCTGAATTGTATGCTCCTAATACACATTTTCTAACATCAAGCTGATGCATAAATAATACTCTGTGTTTACTGAGCACTGAGACATTGTCCTTACTTGAAAACAGCTTACTTGTTTGGCACTGGTATGAGGTCCTTGAGGCTGTATTTAACCAAAAAGACAATATTGTCACATGCTTTGTAACAGAGCAGATAACATCACGATTATATCATTTTTATGATGTACTTAGGGAACATACTGTGTAATTCAAGAGGAACAAATCAGCAGAGAAGTACAAGACTCTACATACAAAAAGTCCTTAACCGGAAAAATACTTTGCTCAGAAGTTCTCAAAGCTAAAATTTATTTTTTACCTCTGAGACAAATAGAAAATCAGTCTAAATGGAGTAGAACTACACTTAGAAGGCTTTGATTATCAGCTATCAGACAACATCATACATTCATATTTTGTTTGTACAATTTTCATTAAAATTTATTTTAAATGAATGTTAGTGGATAAACAGGTAAGATTCTTTAGAGTAAATGTTATGAAAACAAAAGAATTTTTCCTTGGCACTAGAGAATATAAATCCAGTCCTGCACAAAATCATAGAAGTGAGTTTGAAAGGGAGTTTCTCAAGGTACTGACAAATGTGTCAGACTAGTCACAGGTAGTCAAGTTTTTAATACCTTTAGGGACATATGCCACAACTTCCCTAGACAATCAGTCCAGTATTTTAACTCCATGGTGAATATTTTTCTCACGCATAATCAGAATTCCTGCTTTCCACCTTCTGACTCATACTATCACTGTGCTGCCAATTCGAGTCTCACTTCATTTTGCCTGTTTTCTCTCATTTGATAGGTACAAGCAGTAAGCTCTCACTCCAGTCTAAAACTAAATAAATCCAGGTTCCTCAGCCTTTCCCCATATACCACATACTCCAGTCCCACAGTCACTCTGGGGGACATCAGCCAGACTCCTTCCAATATGTCAATGCCTTTTTTTGTAGATGGGAGCGAAACATGGATGCAGCGCCACAGATTAAGTCTCACAAGTTCTTAACATTGGAGAAAGTGTAGTCACTCAACCTGCTTGCTGCACTCTTGGTAATACGTGTTCTTTGTGTGCACAACTCCAGCAGCGGAAATCATCCAACAGCTCTCAAGTTTGGAAGCCCTCCCAGATGGTGCATGGACTTCTACATTGCAGGTGTTTATCTCATTAATAGTGGCACATACAACAGAAAGGGAAGGACAGGTGGGAGAACAGAAACACGTGTATGTGCAGTGAACAATATAAAATGATAAAAACAGTACTTGTGTAGCTAAATGTTCAATATTTTGCGGCACAGTTCTGTTACATAGCAACATTAAAATACATCTCTTTTCCTCTCTCTCCCATGTAGACCCAGAAAATGGCCCTCCATTTACTTTCAGCCGTCTTTTCCGTGTTCTAAGATCCATTCTAATATTTATCTTTTTTAAACTCCTGACCAGTTCATCAATTTCCTAACTTAACCTCAAGTATTCTGGAATGGCTCAGAGACTACAAAAATATGCTACTTGTCCGCTTGTGGATGTGATTTCGTATAACCACAAAAGAAACTGAGAAAGGTGGAGCTGTTTATGTTCAAAATAAGATGCATATGAAAGCATATTTGGAATGGAAAACATACATCAAACAGCTCCTGTGTGGCATTCTTCATAAGAACAAAGGGGTATGAGAAGACAGTGAAAGGCAGCAAATCTTAAACTGATTAAAGGAAACAGTTATTTTACAAAACTCCACTGGTAGAAATTGTTGAAATAACATGTCTGTAGGAAAGAGATCTTAGCAGGAGGCTGATATTAGGCATTACAGTAATATTAGCTATGAATGTCTACATTTAAAGACCCTTAAGGTTAGAAAGCCCATTTTCTCTACTCTTATAAAAAAAAAAAAAAAGAAAACAGGAAATGCAAAGTTTTTTAGGCAACTTAGAATCATAGAAATGGCCTGGGTTGAAAAGAACCCCAATGATCATCGAGCTTCAGCCCCCTGCTATTCGCAGGGTCACCAACCAGCAGCCCAGGCTGCCCAGAGCCACATCCAGCCTGGCCTTGAAAACCTCCAGGGATGGGGCATCCACAGCCTCCTTGGGCAACCTGTTCCAATGCATCACCACCCTCTGGGTGAAAAACTTCCTCCTAATATCTAACCTAAACCTCCCCTGTCTCAGTTACTGATGTTCACGTAACTTAAACACAGATATGCTTAGTAAAAAAAAAATGGTTATTATATTGGTACTCACCATAATGACTTGTTTATCACACTCTTGAGTTAGTAAAACGCCAGTGAAGGCAATGTAAAACTTCCAAGTTTTTGAATTCTTGAATTTATTGTAGACAGCATAGTTCAGATCAAAAGAAATTTTGTACTAAGTTTTGTACATCTAAAAAAGCTTCCTTAATGACACACACAAGCTGGGTTTTGTTTTAGTCAAGTGACATCAAATTATCAGATATTTTTGTGGATTGTACTATCAACAAATTTAACACGGCCTTTAACATTTAGATGTTATGGAATAGTTTATAATACTGACTCCTCTTTAAAAATCAGTGGCTGGATTTAGAAAAGGTAGTCACAGCAGCTATTGCAATCATCAGTCTTCCTTCCAAGTCCTTTAATTCCTCAAAAGGCTTTCCTCTTTTACATGATTTTATTGATTTCATCTCACCCATATTAGATTTCCTGAAAAGATTCATCGGGTCCTGAAAGGTTCTGTCAATAGTTCTAACCCAGAATAATAGAAGTACAATGATTTTCACTCAAATTCAGTATATATGTATATATATAGAGAGAGAGAGAGTGGTCATATCATCAAGGTTAAGTGCAAGCAAGTCACAGAATCACAGAATCATAGGGGTTGGAAGGATCTCTGGAGATATTTAGTCAGACCCCCTGCTAAATTAATATCCCTAGAGGAGGTTGCACAGCAAAGAGTCCTGGTAGGTTTTCAGTATTTCCAGAGAAGGGGACACCGTATCCTCTCTGGGAAGTTTGTTCCTGTGCTCTGTCATCTTCAAAGGAAAGAAGTATTTTCTTGTGTTCAGACGGAACTTCCATTTTGTGCCTGCTGCCCCTTGTTCTGCCAGTGGGCATCACCAAAAAGAGCCAGGCCCCATTCACTTGACACCAGTCTATTAGATATTTGTTATATTTGATAGGGTCCCTTCAGTCTTTTCTTCTTCAGGCTAAAGAGTCACAAGTCTCTCAGCCTGTGAAGCTATCCACTTTCTAATTTGAACAGTCTTAATCACCTCTTACTAAGAAATTGAATTATTTTCTTTTAAAAAAACTTTTCTCTCTATTTACTGAAATTGTGTGCTTCCTTGTAAGCTGACTGCTAGTTCTGCCTCAAGTTGAGATATTTATTTTTCTGCAAAACACCTGATTACTTTTAAAAATTTATTTAAAAGAATCTAGTTGCTGCCACTTTTAGGAAATATGATTAAGTTGATAAATCAATCAAACTGACAAAACTCCACATCTGAGTATCTGTATTCTTATATCTTGGAAATTCAGGACAATTTTCAGTGTCACAAGTCTGATACTTTACTTCAGGAAAGAGGAGTAGACTGCAGCAAACTTACTGGTTATTTATTTCTAAATATTACCAAATAACATTTTATTTTCTTTTCAATAAAAATGTTTTCTTTTCTCCATTCTTACCTGCTTACCCACTGGATGTCTCTGGGGATATGCATTCACTGAATCTCTGTGAAACTCGTTCCACTGCTTTACCATGCTTATTGTAAAAATCTCCTTCCTTACATCCAATCTAAATCTCCTCTTTTTTAGTTTAAAACTATTTCACCTTGTCCTATCACCATGCATCCTGCTTAAGAGTCTGTCCCCTTCTTTTCTATAACTCCCTTTTAAATACTGAAGGGCTGCTTCTAGGTCTCCTCCCTGGAGCATTTTCTTCTCCAGTAAGAACAGTCCCAGCTTTCTTATCCTGTCCTTACAAGGGAGATGTTCCATCCCTTATATCATTTCTGTGGCCCTCCTCTGGACACACTCTAACAAGTCTACATCTCTCCTGTCCTGACACACCACATCTGGATGCAGCTCTCTTGGTGAGGTCTTACCAGCACAGAATAGAGGGGCATGATCACTTCCCCCACCCTGCTGGCCATGATTCTTTTGATGCAGCCCAGGCTACAGTTGGCTCTCTGGGCTGCAAGGACACACTTATGTCTCGTGTTCGAGGTAGTTTTTTTGCTCCATACCTCACAGAATCACAGAATCACAGAATGGCCAAGATTGGAAGGGACCTCAAGGATCATGAATCTCCAACCCCTCCTGCCATATGCAGGGCCACCAACCTCCACATTTAATACTACACCAGGCTGCCCAGGGCCCCATTCAATCTGGCCTTCAACACCACCGAGGACAGGGCATCCACAGCCTCTCTAGGCAGCTGTTCCAGCACCTCACCACTCTCTCTGTCAAGAACTTTCCCCTGACACCCAACCTAAATCTCCCCTCCCTCAACTTAAAACCATTTCCCCTTGCCCTGCAGTTATCAACCCTTTCAAAGAGTTGATTCCCCTCCTGTTTGTAGGCTCCTTTTATGTATTGCAAGGCGGCAATGAGGTCACCCCGCAGCCCTCCTTTCTCCAGGCTGAACAAGCTCCCTCAGTCTGTCTTCATAGAGGGGTGCTCCAGTCCCTTTCCTCCATGTGCCTTGCGTTAGCTTCCAAGAGGATTTGCTCTGTGATCTTCCCTGACACAGAATTGAGGATGACAGGACAGTAGCCCTTGGGATCATCCTTTTTACCCTTCTTAAAAATGAGTGCGATGTTACCTTTTTTCCAGTCACCAGGAACTTCACTTGTCTGCCATAACTTTTCAAATATCATTGAGAGTGTCTTGGCGACTACATCAGCCAGTTCCCCCAGGACTCTGGAATATATCTCATCTATATATACATATGTACATATATATAGATGTGTATAGTAAATAATAATTTAAAAAAATAATTGTTTTGCACCAGTAAGATGTTCTACTCTAGAAGCACTACAATAAAATTTTCTACCCAACTAACACAAGAAAGATAAATATCATATGCAGAAATCTCTAGGCTAAGTGTTGTATATACAATACTGTGTAGTGAGTATCATTACCAAACATTCCTTTTTATAAGCCTGCTATCAAGGTCTAGTTTCCAGAACAAAAGAGTTATGTTCATATTGTCATTGCTTTACATGTTGTCCTGTGGTTATGCACTATATGGCCCTTTCCTGTTGTGAGTATAAAGTCCTAGCCAGATACTCGTTCTTTGCTTTCTTGTCTCTCTGTCCAGGATTTTTACCATTAATAGGTATAGTTACTATCAGTCAGGAATAATGTGCAGAGAAGCTAACAAATTCAGTTAAACCCCAAACAGAAGTGTGATAAAACATTATCTAGTCACTAACCTAACCACTCCTGGGTTTTAAAGCACAGCTCCTCCATAAATTTGACAGCCTGAGTTCAGCTACAGGAGTTTCTTACAAATGCACCTAACCTTGACCTGAATGTTCAGGGTCAGCAGAACAATGGAGAGAAATCACGTCTATATAAAACTGCAGTTTTTACCTTGACCAATCAAAACTTTCTTCATGCTGTGGAAGAAAAGCGCTGGAAGTGAAAGAGAACTTTGAAATAAAACATCAAAATACACCTACTTGATTTTAAAGCTTAGAAAATTCATCAGAATATAATTATGTCATGTTCTCCTATGTTTTCATTTCTTCCCAAACAGAAAGAATTCTTCAGCAATATTTGTTATTTTATGTACAGCCTATAATTTGTGTGTGTTTGTGCCTCCTCAATAAGAACGTGGTTTATCTACTTATTTCTACAAAAATTTCATTCTTCTAAAAATGATCTGCCACCGCTTTTCTGAAACGGCTTACAAAAACCTCTGGATTTCAGTAGTATTTTCACATAATGAATATGTGAATAATGAAATTGCTCATGAAGACTTACTGTTTTGTACCTGCTGTTATACTGTGTATAAACCAGATGGATAGGTTCTGTCTGGGCTTTCTTCCAAGAAGTTATCAACTTTTCTTCTTCCTGGCCAAGCATATCACCTTCAATTTTTAAACACTATCTGCAAACCCGGGGATATTAGGAGTCTTTTTAAGTCGTGTCTTCTGATTATATTTCTGCCAGTCCACTGATGAGGATGGAATCCTTTTTCCCATTTATGTAGTCTAGTACCGTCTTTGTGTCATTTTATAGCCATAGGATGTGCACCTGTTTTTACATACAGATAGTTTTTAAGAAGTTATGAAGACAGGACGCCTGTATGGTTTTTAAATGTGCACAGAAGCCAATAAATTAATTTAAAGTGAAATACCATATCTTTAAAGTGGGATAGAAAACAAATTAGCAGATTTAATTAGAAAAAAAATAATTTTGACTGTTACATTTCATTGTTGAATGTTGACAGAATAAATAAGACAGAGACAGAGGTCCTTCACCAACAGGGTTTTGTTTCAGTTACAGAGATCTCAACACAACCAGTTATTGTAAAAGAAGCCCTAGGATATAAATGCCAGTATCGATAGGACATTACTTAACAAAAGAAGAATGAAAACATGGCAAAGTATTCTGATATCAGCAGCACTAGTCTAATGAAAAATTCCAAAAATCCCTTTTATAGAAATGACAGCCATTAAAGTCTTTCCTCTTTTCAAGGATCTCTTTTACTAATCTGTTGATTAATTCCCAGATATGACTGATAGGTACTTTTCACAGAATCACAGAATGGCTGTGATTGACAGGGACTGGGGGATATCTGGTCAAAACCTTCTGCTCAAGTAGGGATACCTGCAGCTTCTTGCACAGGCCCATGTTCACATGTTGAAGATCTCAAAGGAGGAGGTTCCATAATCTCTCTGGAAAATATGAGACAGTGCTTCATCACCTGCACACTACAGAAGTGCTTCCTGATATTCAGAGGGAACTGCCTGTGCTCCACTTAGTGCCCATTGCTGTTTGTCCTGGCACTGGGCACCAATGGAAAGAGCCAGGCTCTGTGCCTGATAACTCATTCAACAGACTTGTTTAAGACCCTATGAATAGCAGTATCTGCCATTCCTCCCAGTTCTGTGTCATCTGCAAACTTGCAGAGGGTATACTAAAAAAGAAAGGGAGATTGTTTTTTTTTCCTAGATATTCTCCCTGCAATTAATATTTTTAGAAAGCATATCAGAAAGAGGAAGACTTAATGGTAAGTAGAAATGGAAGTAGTAGAAATCATCTGCCTGATTTGGTCAGAGTAGCTTCAACAGTCATTTTGCAAATTAAGCAGTGTTTTTCCCCATCCCATTAAATGCTGCTGCCCTCAGAGACTGCTCACAGGAACCCATGAAAGAAGGTGGGAGAGGGAGACACCTGGCCACTGGCTGAGCTCCCTCCCCTGGGAAGGCTGCTTGCTTACACAGCCTTACTGGCATGCAGAGTTCAGACAGCAAAATGACGACAACAGCTACATCTTGTGTGCAGAATTGCTAGTGAAAAGATGAGTGATGAAAATCCAAGAAAGTCAATTTCTTTCCTTCTCATCTACATCTCTGTTACTTCACTGCAATATTTTTTTATTTCTTTTTTTTCTTTTCTTTTCTTTTTTTTTTTTTAAATCTCTGGAGTGCAGTGAGGATAGAATTAATTGTACTGCCACTATTCCATTCACTGGATTTAACTGCAGTGCACCAGAAAACGGTGTATCTTATTTCCAATTACACTTTTCTCATCTTTCCCTAAAAGGAGCTTAGATGATCTAGATCTATATCACCAGGCATTTGTTAGTCCTGTTTTAAACTCTTCTTCCTTTTTATACCTGTGGTATCAGCACTGTTTGTTACAGCTTTTTTTTTTTCATTTAAGACTAGAAAGACTAGAAAGTCATAGACATCAATTGGTATAATGAGTATCAAATACTACCAGCAGTCATTAATTTAAGGGCACAGAGACTTCAGAAAAAGCATTCAGCATATAACATTCTTCTGACAATGAGTGCTGCAAAGACAGCTGTTGAGGTGGAGCATAAATCTATTGAATATGGTCAATGTTCTGCTCTTCAACTGGGACAGTCTTTCTCTACTCTGTTCCCTGTCTTTCATATCAGGCTTTTTTCCTCCATGCTGTTCCCACATTGACTCCTTTAACTCTCATAATACATCCAGTGTAGAGAGTAGATTAGACAACAGATCTGCCAAGCCACTCTCCATAATAACTGAAAAGTCATGACTGTCAGGCAAAGTTTTCAGTGACTGGAAGAAGGGAAATGTCAGACCCATATTTAAAAAGTAGTAAAAGAAAGAGCCAGAAAACTATGGATCAAGGAGTCTCACCTCTGAGCTTGCATGGCAATCCTGCCTGTGGCATGGGGTTGAAAATAGATTATTTTAACTTCCTTTCCAATCATAGAATCATAGAATCATAGAATGACCTGATAACCTACTTGATCATCTACTTTCAAACCCCCTGCTATGTGCAGGGTCACCAACCACCAGAACAGACTGGCCTTGAATGCCTCCAGGGATGGGGCATCCACAACCTCCTTGGGCAACCTGTTTCAGTGCGTCACCACCCTCTGAGTGAAAAACTTCCTCCTAATGTCTAAACTAAGCCTCCTCATTCCCCCTTGTCCTATCACTATCAGCCATGTAAACAGCTGTTCCCCCTCCTGTTTATATGCTCCCTTCAAATACTTGAAGACCACAATGAGGTCTCCCCAGAGCCTTCTCTTCTCCAAGCTAAGCAAGCCCAGTTCCCTCAACCTTTCTTCATAGGAAAGGTGCTCCAGCCCTCTGATCATCTTGGTTGACCTGCTCCAAGAGCTCCACGTCCTTCCTGTGCTGGGGGCCCCAGGCCCAGATGCAGCACTGCAGATGGGGCCTCACAAGAGCAGAGAGGGACAATCAGGACAATCACCTCCCTCTCCCTGCTGGACACCCCTTTTTTAATGCAGCCCAGAACACAGTTGGCCTTCCGGGCTGCAAGCACACACTGCTGATTCATTTCCAGCTTCTCACCCACCAGGACCCCCAAGTCCTTATCCGCAGGGCTGCTCTCAAGGAGATCTTCCCCCAGTTTGTATAAATATTCTGGGATTGCCCCAACCCAAGAGCAACACCTTGCATTTGGCCTTATTGTACCTCATTCAGTTTTCATGGGCCTACTTCTCCGGCCTGTCCGGGGCCCTCTGGATGGCTTCCCTTTTTTCCAGTGTATCAATCACATCACTCAGCTTGGTGTCATCTGCAGACTTGCTGAGGGTGCACTCGATGCCATCATCTGTCATTGATGAAAATGCTGAAGAACAACAGTGGTCCCAGGACCGACTCCTGAGCGACACTGCTTGTGACTGGCCTCCACCCTGACACAGAACCATTGATCACAACACTTTGGTTGTGATCAGCCAACCAATTCCTAATTCAGTATGTCCTATGAATTTATGATTCTAACTGACAAGACTAATTCCAATCTTCCCCAGTTATTTGGAAAACAATTTATATCATAAGCATTTCTAAGAACAGCCTACATCTGACCTTGCAATATTTTTAAACTTTTGTGCCCAATATCTTAATACAGGGGTGCATTAACATTCGTTATGAAAGCAGCACTGTTCAATGTGACAGATTTCTGCATTCAGCCTCACAACATTGCATACAAATATAATTTTGACTACATGATAAAAAGGGAAGCCTACAAGGTATTTTCACTTAAGATTTGCCCCGTTCTAGACAAAGCTCACTGTATGGTCTGAAGTGAATCACAACCACTTACAAGCAGAATAAATACACTATTTGACAATCTGTAGCACCTGTGTATTTGAAGATAAATGGACCTCAATGTAAATTAAATTCTGAGGACTAATGCCTTTACAGAGTTAGTTCTTTACACTGCATTCATTAGCTGTGACTTCAGATCTCTGTGTATGCTACCAATCCTGTTGTTGTGCTCCTGGTACAGCTGCGCAATTATTATTACCTAAAAAATGTTTGTACCCCACTAAAATGTATGAGAATTCTCTAGGAAGAACTGCCAAATTAATCCACATACCAAAGCAAGTTCTAAATAAATGGTAGAATGAAATCATACTTCAATATACTGAAAATAAAATATGATACTGAAATGATTTTTGAAGGAAGCTAACAAATAGAAATAAATGATTAAAAATATATATTAAAAAAGAAGAAAATTTAAAAGTTTTGCACACTGTCCTGCCACTTAAATCTTGCAAAGCAATTACTTAATGCTATGAACTTCTCATGACCAAGCTCTTCCATATCATCCCAGAACTATGGAAAATAAATAAAAAGGGCCTCCAATGCACAGGTAACACTGAGAAAAGATTCTGAGGACTGGATTTTAAAACTGAAATGGAAAATATTTTCCTTTTAGTACCATGGCAACTGAAAAAGGAAGAGTAATTTCTTGCTGCTCATCTCACATCCCACATTCACTGCGCCTTGGTTGACTTGCTTCACGGGGACGTGGACAGCTAGTAATGAAGCCCCACAAGACTGTAGACTTTTAATGTTATTATGTGATTTTTAGCAATAATTTTAGGAGTCATTTATGTGTAGCTTGATAGCAGATTCTGTAGGTGACAATGGAATAGTCTGGAGTGGAGGATGCAGTGAAAGGCTTACTCTGCCTCTCATGCTTGCTGCACACAGTCAATCAAATCAAAGGCCATGTAAATACACACAACATGAGATTGTGCCACTTAGGGAATAAAAACCAGTGGTTTCCGTTAACAATATCTCAATGTACCTATGCGTGTGTGCCTCTGAAGACAGGTTCTTTAATATTAAGCAGACATGGAGATTGTGTTATTTGAAAAAATAATGTATTAAGTTAACATATTCACTGTGAAAGAATGTCCACAATATTTGTGCTGTACTGTAGTTTGTAATTTTCAACCTCTCAAAAAACTCACAAGAAGGATAAAATAATTTGTGATTTGTTTTTTTTCTGGTGGTTTTGACTGCTCATTTATGTGAGTTAAACATGCAACTTCAAAGTGAAAATCAATTTGCCTGTGCAGTGTTTTGAACCAAGAGAGTTTCTAAATGAACTTTCATTTATGGTATGCGCAGTTATGGTAAATAATTTCATGTATTCTGATACATTTGCTAAACACGTGTCCTGTGAAAAGTGAAAAAATATGCATCCTTGATTTCTATTTTGATAAAAGAACTTGAGAGTAGGTTTCAAGATTTCCAAACTAAATATATATATTTTTAATGTATTTGTGACTACATTTTCAGTCAACATAAATACAAGAAATTCAAGTGGAAAGCATATGATTCCAGTCAGACATTCAGCTCACAGAATAATTTGAACATGTCTCTTTACTCGATCATTATAAGACCTATCTCACCAGGGAAAAATATCCTTCACTTCACAATCCTGCCATCTTCATGTCATTGCTTTTTTGCAGTACATAGACTTGTGAGAAACAGTTTTCAAAGATGAAACAAAGGAAGAACAAAATTAGATCAAAAATCACTGATGAGAATCTTGAGAACTTGGGAACTTGAGAACAAAGAACTGTGACCTCTTCCACAAAACTAGATCTTGAAGAATTGGCTTCAATAAACAAGGCCAAGTACCCCACTAGTTTTTTGTTGCTCTCTTTGTCTATGTTTTAACAAAAAATATATAAATATTTTTTTTCAACTTACATTAATTATGTTATATATTTTATATGTGGCCAAGGAGAGGCAAAAGTTTGGAGACCCATGCTGAAACAGATTGAACAGTTTGCTGCCTCTTGGTGCCTGAAAAATATAACAGCAGTGGGAAAGGAGGAGAAATGCATATCTTCAGAAAGCTCTGAGCAGTCTTAACCAACAAAGCTACACATGCACAGAATCAAACGAGTTTATGTGGGCTGAAAAGGAGAAGGACAGAGTTTCTCAAGACCTCCAATATAAAAGAATGAAACAAGCAAAGAAATGCTAAGAGCAATGGACTGGCAGACTGTTATATTTGAAAATATACTGGAGCCACAGATGTTAAGTACTTGAACCTAGGAAACTACTTTACAGCTTGTCAGAAGACAGGCAAAGCTGACAGACTGTTGTAAACCAGTGGAATAAAAAGTTTGTACACTGCACTTTGAAGTGAAATGAGAGGCTAGCTGAGGAAGCACAGATGCAAACAATTTACCTATGTTTCCCATATGATTGAAAGCTAGGTCTCTGAGCTCCTTTAAGGGCTACCCTGTCAAGGGAGAATGTCTTCTGGATAAGAGCCACTTCCTGGGAAGGAATGTTACGCAGCCAGAGACCCTCAGCACTAGCTAGGAGAGCCAACTTTTTCCTATATGTGATTATGGATATCCCCAAAAATACTTTGCCTGGTATTGCAAAGAACTTGTCAGAAGCAGTTTTGCTGCTTCCTAGGACAAACAATTGGCATTGTTGGCAGCATTCCAGGGAAAGTATCTAGAATCCTGAATTAAAAATGACTTTCTTGAAAAACATCTTGTGATGGTTTGGATGGGGGAAATCCAGTTCTCCTGAAGAGGAATTACCCAGATATTTACAACTGGGATGAGAGAGCTGATTTTATAGCTAGCCCCTCTAACCAATATAGCATTCTAATAGCCCTTCTAAACCATTTGCTTACAAAGCAGATGCTTTGTAATCCAACAAGTAGCACTAGGAGTGAATGACTTGCCTATGGTCCAGGCAAAATTTTTGCCTTATAGAATCCAGATATATTCACACTTGCAAATCAGACGAAAGGGCTCCACTATCAGGGCTGATGAGAGTATCTTGACAGCATATGTGGAACAGCCTAATAAAAGCAGGGGTTCAATATAACAAAATCATAACCAAATCATATTTTATTAAATCTATGGTGACAACCTAATAATAATTAGCCTTTTAAGCCCTCCTCAGTGAGAGAACATAAGAAGAATAGAAAGACCCCCCACCCAACCACAGAATTTAAAGGATTTCTAGACAATGCCATGTGAAGGCAACCACCTAGGCAGCGTACTTGGCTATTGCTGGGCCTCCTGCAGAATAAGATCTAAGCTTAGCTACATTAATGGCGTAAAGGAAGGGCTGAGATCCTCCAAGAATAACAGCCTCCATGGGGGATCAGAGGCCATATGTAGACCTTACAATCTACTGGTCTAGGAAGAATGCACAACAGGTCATGTCTCTGGTCAGCACGGGAGATAAAACATCCATAGTTCAAGGTAATCCATTGTGGTTCCCAGGCACGTGTGCCTTTATGGAGGGATCCAGGGAAAAATGATTCCTGTAACACAAACCTGGCTGAAATTAGGTGTTGGGTACCTACATCCTCAGGAATATAATGTGTCTATAGCACTGATTCAGGAATATATATTGGGCATCGATATACTTTGGGGGCTGACTCTCCAAACCAGTATTGGAGAGTTCAGACAAGGTATTAAGTATTAGCATGAAGGCAATGCAATCAATTCTGTGGAGCTATGTGAAGCATGAGCCCATTCAGTTGCCCCAGGCACGCTGGATTACTAACATGAAACAGTACAGACACCTGGGTGGATGGAAAGAAATTACTAAAACAATACAAGAACTAGAAAAGGTAGGGGTTTTAAGAAAAGTGCACAACCTCGTATCACAAAGAAGTTATCAGAAGCAGTTACATTGCTTCCTAGGACAAAAAACCCACCATATATAATTTCTGTGAAAATAAGTTAACTTTAGTTGCATACATGACAATTTTTATTCTCAAAATAGACACATAGTACTAACCTGGAGACTTTACTAAAATACATTTTTGCTCAGTGTTTTAGCAGCTTTCATGCATTTCATTCAGGCCCTCCTATGTGTTGTTCAAAATAGAATGAAACAGTTTTTGGCCTTATCATAAGGCAAAATCATATTTTTAAGTCCAAGTATAGTTATTCACTATAAGAAAGGGCTCCCAGAGAAAAAAAAAATCAGTACCAGTGAAATTCATGTATTTAATTCTTAAGAAAGCTACCCTATTTTATCTGTTTATTATTTAAATAAATTCAAGATTTTCAATTTCCACTGGCATCACAAGACTCTTCAGACCTCACCATCTTATAACTGATGCTGCTCCAGCTGGAACACTGCCTTGAAATGTTTTTTTCCACCACTGCAATGGAAAGTTTACTGCAGATGAAAAGGAATGAAAAAAACTTCCACAAGTCTCATTACAAAGAAAACCCACAAATAAACTTCAGCACACTGGGGCCATGAAATATGATTTTAATAGCAGAGTCCACCTCTGAATAATCATCCAGAAAACTACTGAATAAAATCTTCACTGCTACCAAAATGCTAACACTGAAGCTGAGCTCTATACACATTCCCAGAAAATGTCACTTTCCACCCTCATATTTTGCAGCCAGTACAAGCCAACGCTTTTTCATTAGTCATCATGTGTTGCACAGAACTGTAAAGTTGCTTTACAGAGTATAAATCTGATCCAAGGAAATGTCAGTCTCTCTCCTCTTTCTTCTCCGACTCCTGACGTTGTTGGCAGGTCACCTGCTTGTGCTGCTCTCCAAATTTCAGCAAAAGCTAACCAGAAGTGCACGACGGCCTGCAAAGCTGGCATAAAACAGTGATGGCTTTACAAAATACTCTACTTCTGAAGGCCAGAACAGTGCTATATCATCATCCTATCTTTCAGAAGAAACTGAAATTCTGTTATCACAACTCTGGAAAGCAGATCATTGGGGAAAGAATTTGCACATTTCATCCAGATCAAAGAATATCTCTGCTTTTGGATGACAGCTCCAAGGAAGCCTGGGATGCTGTTAGGATAGAAATCTTGTAATGGACATAACAAACAGTGAGACAGTCTTGCTGGTATATTTACACAGGCTGCTGTATGAAAGCAGTGTAGATTGCAGTTAGATACATCTGGGTGAACAAATCTCTCAGATGCCATCTCATCTACAATAGCATGCCACAAATCACAGCAAAATAAGATCCACATGTAAGCAAAATTTTGGTTAGACATTGAGAAAAAATTAAAGGCAAACAGATCAAAACATTTTATCTTGATGCAAGCACATTATTACCCACGAATTCTTATTTCTCAAACTGAAAGAGTCATTTTTTAAATTTGAGAAATAATAAGAGCAATACAGCTCTTCAAGAGAACAAGGCATTTCCCAGAATGCATGGAAATCAGCAGAACTACAGTTTTGCTATTTTTTATACCTGATACACTTGATAAGAGCAGCAAGTTCTTATTAATCATAACATAGTCTTTGTTATTGCAAACAATGTAAACTTTGTTTGCTTGATATGCTCCATACCACTCTTTGATTAGCATTTTACATGGAATTTCAGAGTAGTTTTAATTCAGTTACTCAATCATTCAATCATTAATGTACCACAAATAAAATGTACCACTGACAGGAAACCTGAGTGACATAGCTAACAAGAATGCTTCTGTGCTCATCAGCAGCCAGAATCTTTAGAAAAACTAAAAAGCACCATTTAGAGAGAGATTTCAAATAGCTTCTGCTTTAGGTACTGATGTTTTTTGTTAAAGCGCTTCCTGCATGTCTTTTTCCTTCTTTTTTCCTCCTTAACTAGGTTCTCCTGGTGCTAATAGCATTCCACTCAGCACCAGAAGTGTTTTTTTCTTTTCCTTGGCATAAGAGTATTATACTATGCACTGCATGATACTTAGCACTACGGACTGCAAATGGCCAAGCATTACAAGTCTGAATGAGGCAGACTGTATATACCTTAGAGTGAAAAGCAATTTCCCTTCCCCCCTACTAAGCACAAAGATAGAAGAAAAACAGAAACCTCTTTTCCATTCTGTGACAAATAAAGTTGAGAAAGAAAAAAAAAAAAAAAAGACTCTACTTTAGATTTCAAAGAGGCTAAATAAAATGGAGCGGATGCTGAGCTTAAGATTCTGATAGGCTTTCAGCCAACAAGACTTATGCAGCTGACTTGGAGTGCAATACAGGAAATCCTCCAGATTATACTCCTCCAAGATTTAGTCACAGTGGATCACATCTACATCTAGAACACTGCAACAGAAGGTAATTTTGCCTCTAGCGTGATACTCTGTCAGGACCTTTACACTGGTTTTGGAAGCTAAGCTTGGTTCTCTGTGTTGCACTACACCATGTCACGAGCAAGTGGAACTCCTCAGGTTGCAGCTGTCCTCCACAGGCAGCTCTGTGTTCCACTGTGTAACATAAAGCATTTAGAAAATATCACCTGTGTTTAGAGGTATTTTGAAGTTAAAAGCCCTTTTCCAACTCAATGGAAACGGACTAAATTTTCCAGAGAGAAAAATGTTCTCTTGGAGTTAAACTGTTCCTCAGAATAAGGAACTTTCCATTACACATACAAAAGCCACCTGATTTGTGTGGAAAAAAGGATAAGGGAGATTTTTTCCCTTGTGTTGTCTGATGTGATCTCTTTTCTATGTTTGTTTTTGTTGTTGTTGTTTTAAACACTGACTATTTTTAATGCAAGAGGACTTTGGAAAATTATTTCTTTCTTGTCTTTTCTCGAGGGAGGAATATTTGAGCAATGATCTATAAATTGTTAACACTCAACTCTTTATAATCTTTGCTTATCTCGTGCTCTGACAGTCTGCTAAAATTCTGAATTTAACATATTTTTGTTGCTATCAATTTGAGAAACAACACTTCTGGTGTCAAGCTAAAATAGTAGAAATCTGTGTTATGGTAACTATTAAGAAATTTGTAGTAAAAGAATATTGCGTAGTGTAACCGTTATGAATTACTATTATGTCCTTCTCAAATTTCTCTCCTCTGTTATTTCCATTAACTGGCTTTTTTTTTTTTCATCTTGGGCTCTGAGCAACATCTTTCTGTTCTTGTTTTGTGTTTGTTTTACAGTCAGAACAAATCATTCTATCCCAGACGTAGAGCTAAGCGCTCTCAGAATAACTGAATCATTTAATAGTGCTTGGCTTTGTGTGTTTGTCAGCCTCAAATGGCATTTAGCACAGGCATTATCTCAGTTGTGGTAATTACTGTACAGACATGAGCTCTCATGGACAGCACAGATTGTTTTCAGCAGATGTAACCAACCAACTCTGCCTTGTCTGGGATAGCTTATCTAGCTCAGTGTGACAATATTCAAATACGTACACATGTCCTTATATACATAGGGACACACACACAAAGCACGTCAGTGCCAATTTTCAGTCAGTATCTGCTCTTCCTTGTTTCTGAGTTCATTCATTTATTCAATGCAAAGACAGTACAGTATGTCTCCGTTGTATGCTGCTTTCATATTAAGTGTTGGCTGTGCATCTTACTATACATGAAGGTCATTGCTATTGTAATGTATCTCAGTGATACACCAAATGTTATTTTAATGATGTAATTAATATGCTTGGGTTTACCATCTGATAATCTTAGGCACCACTTACGTTAGCGTGTGATACCACTAATTTCAGAGTTACTTGGAAAACAGCAGTGTTTTGTTAAGCGAGTTGGCAGAAAAAGAAAAGGGATTAATAATGTGAGTCACATTCACTCACAACACTTTAAAAATATTTGTGTCAGATGTGTTTATCTGACATAACAATTCAGAATGATGTTGTCTCTGAAGTTTGTTCAATAAGCATTGTTTATATATAGCCTCATATAGATTTATTATTATTATTATTAACATTATTATTATTGTTACAAACTATAAAAAAGAGAAAAAGGAAAATTTAACAGAAACAGAAACAGAATCTTCTAGATTATGAATTCACCAATTACTTGAGCATTCTGAGGGATGGGCTGTTTTCAATACTAAAAAAAGTTGACACAACACTACTTGGTTAAGTAATAACTATAAGCAATTATTTTTTCTCAAAACCACTTCTTTCTTACAGATAAAGTAATATATGTCTCAGGGGAAATAGAAATAGACTGGGAAAAGAATAATTCCATTGCAAGCCAGTGGTCAGGCTTCCCATGTCTGCTAGGACCGTGAGCCTCTAGGTGAGGATGTGGGAAGCGGTTTCTGTCCAACTGTAACAGTGGAACAAGTCCAAGACCTCCTCATGAAATTGAACATGTATAAGTCTGTGGGGCTGGATTATATCCAGGGTTCTGAAAGAGATGGCTGATGTAGCTTGCCAAGCTGCTCTCCGTCATATTTGAAAAATCATGGCTGTCTGTTGAAGTCCCTGGTGACTGAAAAAGGGAGACGTTACTCCCATTTTTAAGAAAGGGAGAAAGGAAGATATGAGGAATTACAGATGGCTGAGCCTCCCTCTATGCCTGGGAAGATCATGGAGCAAATCCTCCTAGAAGCTATGTTAAGGCACATACAAGACAAAGAGGTGATTCAAGACAGCCAGTATAACTTCACCAAGGGCAGATCTTTCTGATCAATCTGGTGGCCTTCTATGATGGAGTGATGGCTTCGGTGGACAGGGGAAAGGTGATGGATGTCATCTATCTGTATTTCTGCAAAGCCTTTGACGTGGTCCCTCACCACATCCTTCTCTCTAAATTGGAGAGATATGGATTTCAAGGATGGACTGTTCAATGAATTAGGAATTGGCTGGCTGGATGCAACCAAAAGTTTGTGATCAATGGTTCTGTGTCATGGTGGAGGCCAGTCACAAGCAGTGTCCCTAAGGGGTTGATCTTGGGACCTGTGCTCTTCAACATCTTCATCAACGACACAGACGATGGCATCACGTGCACCCTCAGCAAGTCTGCAGATGACACCAAGCTGAGTGATGTGATTGATACACTGGAAGAAAGGGAAGCCATCCAGAGGGACCAGGACAGGCTGGAGAAGTAGGCCCATGAAAATTGAATGAGGTACAATAAAGCCAAATGCAAGGTGTTGCTCTTGGGTTGGGGCAATCCCAGATATTTATACAAACTGAGGGAAGATCTCCTTGAGAGCAGCCCTGCGGATAAGGACTTGAGGGTCCTGGTGGGTGAGAAGCTGGAAGTGAATCAGCAGTGTGTGCTTGCAGCCCAGAAGGCCAACTGTGTTCTGGGCTGCATTAAAAAAGGGGTGTCCAGCAGGGAGAGGGAGGTGATTGTCCTGATTGTCCCTCTCTGCTCTTGTGAGGCCCCATCTGCAGTGCTGCATCCGGGCCTGGGGCCTCCAGCACAGGAAGAACGTGGAGCTCTTGGAGCAGGTCAACCAAGATGATCAAAGGGCTGGAGCACCTTTCCTATGAAGAAAGGTTGAGGGAACTGGGCTTGCTTAGCTTGGAGAAGAGAAGGCTCTGGGGAGACCTCATTGTGGTCTTCAAGTATTTGAAGGGAGCATATAAGCAGGAGGGGGAACAGCTGTTTACATGGCAGATAGTGATAGGACAAGGGGGAAAGATTTTAAATTGAGATGGGAGAGGTTTAGTTTAGACATTAGCAGGAATTTTTTCACCAAGAAGGTGGTGACACCCTGAAATAAGCTCTTATTTTTTTTCTTTCACGAACTCATGTTGCCTATGCCTGATAACAGTTCTTCCTTAGATGCCTTTCAACAGCACTCAGTATAGTCTTCTCAGTCCTAAGGGCTGAGATTATACTGACAGATCTATTACTTTCTAGGTCTTCTCTCAGGCACATCTATGTAGCATCAGCAATCTTCCCTTCAGCTGTGACCTACCAAGATCCCTAAGAACTCTGTTAAATTGTTGAGAAGCTATAACATTCAGTAACTACTTCCATTTTTTTTTTTATGAAACCCATCAGGAGTCACAGACAAACAAACATTCAACTGATGTAACTGGTCCCTTGCAAATTGGGTGACCACAAGTGCTCCTGCTCCTCTCAGTCATAGTCATCCAAATCAGAGAACCAGAAAGACCAATATCACCATCTCTATCTTTTCCACATCTTTACTTCTTAGGTGAACATGATTTCATAGAATCATAGAATAACCCAATTTGGAAGAATCATAAAGTCCATGTTCTGGCTCCACACAGGACCACCCAAAAATCAGACCATGTGATGGAGAGTGTTGTCTAGGTGCTTCCCATACTCCAGCAAGCTCAGTGTCATGACCACTGCTCTGGGAGCTTGTTCCAGTAACCAACCATTCTCTTGGTGAGGAATCTTTTCTGATATCCAACGTGAAGTTCCCTGTCGCAGCTTCACACCACTGTCTCAGGTCTAACCACTGGCCACCAGAGAGAAGAAACCATCATCATCAAATATCTGTCCAATGTATTCCTTAGAATACCTCCTGCTATTGTTATTTTTAAAAAGATTTTTTATTGTTGACATCATACTGACTAACATCAATTCAAGATGGGCTTTTTCTTTTCTTGTTTTTCCCATTCAGACAAACTGCTTTTCTTCTCTATTTATTTGACTTGTAGCAAAATGGAATATTCTCCTGGACTTTTGAAAGGGGGCTTTTGAAAAGTGGCCATCTCTCATGGACTATTTAAATTCCTAGAGCAGATTCTCAGGGGATATTTTTAAATAGCTTCCTAAGAAACTTAAATCATACTTTCTTAATGTTGAGGATGGAAACTCGGCAGACCTTTTTGTCATTACACCAAATGTTTTGAATTCAGCTATCTCATGATCACTGTGGACAAGATATTCATTTACCATACTTTCCTGGTATACTTTTCCTCAAGCAATAGATCAGATTGGGCACCTTTCCTAGTTGGCTCACTCAGCTCTTGTGACAGGAAGTAACCTTCAGCATAACTTAGGAATTTCCCAGACTTACCTGTCATGGTAGTATGATATTAACATGTTTATATTTGGGAAGTTGAAATCTCCCACAAGGACAAGGGCAACTGTCCCAGAGTTTTCCCCTGACTGCCTATAAAATATCTGTCATCCAGTGTGGACTGTAGATAGCCACAACATCTGCTTTGTACTTAATCCTCACTTAGAGGCTCTCTATCACATCATCCTTCTAAAGATTGTACAATCATTGTACAAAACCTCTGCAACATTTATGCCTTGGCTGCTCTAGCATCCCTCCTGAGCAACTAATAGCTCTCAATTCCAACAATCCAGTTGAGGGACTCATCCCACAAAGTTTCACTGATACTGATGTTATCATAACACAGGCAGAAGACTGAAGTCTTCATCTCATTTGTTCCTCATATCATATGCTTTCGTATACAAGAATTTTAGAAGTAATCCTGAACACTCACATTTTAAGGATGATTATAAAGGGAAATTGAGGGAAATCAATTTTTACCTGAATAGACATTGATAGAGGAATTGTTTTAGACTAGACTAGGGGGAATTATTTTAAACTAAGGGAGGGAAGATTTAGATTAGATATCAGGTGGAAGGTTTTCACCAGGAGGATGGTGAGGTGCTGGAACAGCTTGCTCAGTGAGGGTGTGAATGCCTTGTCCCTGGAGGTATTAAGACCAGGTTGGATGGGGCCCTGCAAAACCTGATCTGGTACTTGATTTAGTTGTTGACAACCCTGCCTGCAGCAGGGTGGTTGGAACATGATGACCCTTGAGGCTCCTTCTACCCCAAGCCATTCTATGGTTCTATGGTTCTATGTCACATTGTCCCCTACACTCTCAATTAACCTTGCCATCTTCAGATATTACTATATTTTCCCTTGGCTTAACCTCAGTACGTTATTCCCATTTTCCCAATCATAGTCTAATTCTCTTATTCAATCTTGGCAGTTACAAGCTAAGAAATTTTTTTGCATCACACTTACAGGAGATAGGCAAAACTGTCCTTTTGAGTTCTTTCCTGTGATCAGTGCTTTGCCTGTGGATTGATGCCAATTTACACATTCTCATGATGTTAAAGACTTGAGACCAAGCTCTTGGAACAAGAGATTCTTTGCGTGAAGAGATTCTTTGGAGTGCAGTGCTGAATAAGGATATTTCAATTATTAAATTTCATTAGTAAAACTTTCTAGGTGGCATTTTAGTATCCTTGCTTTCTTCCAGCAACCCACACATATCTCTGTTCCACATCAAAAAGTATTTATCGAAAGGGTCCAAATCTTACGAGAAGCCCAATATCTGGAACTCTGACTGAAATAAATCTAATTAGCAAGGTTTTGAAATTCAGAGTGTAGAACAAGACGAAGACTAGTGGTAGGATGGTAGATATGTGTCCTTACCTTAGCTCATCCAGCAAGCCTCAAACATACTGCGGTACTACATATACTCACTGACATTAAGAGACCAGCCTGATAGTGTGAAAGACCACACTTCAACCTGCAAACTCATTATAATCAAGATTTTTAACGACTCATTTAAATAACTTCTGATTAAAAGCATATTTCTGTAGTCATAATCTGAAATAGTCCGGAGAACATTCAGCTGTACAAATTTGTAGTTACACAATTGCCTTAAATGGCAAACCATTTTAGAATGCAGTGGTGGGTGTTCCTCCTAGCCACACAGAAGCAAAATTTGTGTGTTAAAAAAAAAAAAAAAAAAAAAAAAAGAAAAAGACTACTTAGTCTTTTAGTATGAGAAATAAATCATTTGCTATATTACGCTACACAGATAAGGAGTTACTGAAGTACCATACAAACAAAGCATTCCAAATAACAAAAAACAGTGAGTTGTCAAACACATGGGCAATAGAATTTCAAACTCTCTTCAACTTGCTAAAAATAATCAGGTTTTCAGGAACCTGTAACAAACTTGTTTGAGACTTCGATATAGAGTAGATGTTTTCCTCCCAGTGCACATTTTTCATTGTTTATACAAGCCCTTAACAATGGTAGGTAAACATAATACTAAGATTCTAAATAAAAGTAGGAATTAAGAATTAACAAGAAGAACACTTTTACATCGATCAGATTTGAAATTGTAGGTTTTGAATATTTTCAGTATTTTTAGATATGGTTCAAAGATAAACGTGTTACAGCGACTTTTCCCCAGGAAAAGTGTATGCTACATTTCTAATATTAAAAAATAACTAGTACAATAGCTACAATTCTTTCAGGATTTATTATTTTTTGTTACAGAGCTAGAAAACAAAGGCACAATTTAATTGTGCCTTAAAAGCCTAGGCTTTAAGTGGTTATTTGTTTATTTTTCTCTCTGAAGTCGTTTACTTTACTCCTAAAGTCGTTTCTCATTGAGGAAAATTGTTGATGATGGCTTAATCTTTCTTTCAAAGAGACAGAGCTGCTGAAGCAGCCTAGTTAAGAACTACATTTTTTTCCTTGCTCTCTCCTTTGCCTTAGGAGGAAAACAGTCTACTTTTGTCAACACATATGTAGGCTAGTAGTTGATTATTCCCTTTTATCACTCATTCTTAACTGCTAACTCAGCAGTGCTGTGAGATGTCCAACTGGGCAAAGAGGAAAAATATATTTTATTCAGAGCATTTTACTCTAGCATTAGGTAGTAAATTCACTCGGGGAGCAATCTTCCCTCTCCAAGGTGAAAATCAATGGCTGTCTCGCTATTGGTTTCACTAAGAACTTCACTAAGACTGGATATTTCATGTTTTGGGAAAGAAAGTCTGAATATATTCTCTTAATAATATACAAATCCCTGAGATCACAATATTCTCACAGATATGCAAAGTGCCAGTGACATGCTCAATGTGCACCAAAACCAGATTCAATTTTTAATTTATTTCTGTATATGCAATGAGAAAAACAGCTTTATGGAAATATTCTTTTCTATATTTCCTGCTTCTCTGTTTTTCTTTCTTGCCAAGGCCTTCATTGCGCATCAGAATCATAGCATCCCCTTTGCTGTAAAAAATGATATAAGAATTCAGTATGATAAAATTTTGGAGAACTCACATGTTTGAAAACATGGATCAAAGAAGATCTTATAGGTGGACAGTTTTTATAGAAAAATTTTAAATTTTAAATTTTGACATTTTAAATGTTAACAGAAGGTTATTTAGCGGCAAGGCAATTGAAATTGATAGAGCAAGTAAGATGATGTTGCAGAAGTAAAACTGACATATAAACACTAGCACTAAATTTTTGCATTTGTACACAAGGATCTGGAGAGGAAGGAAGCAGAAGACTGATGAGCAACACAGTAAATACATGGGTCTGTTGTGAACGAATTTTCCTTAAACCTTGTTGTAATATGAAGATTCATTTTGTTTTATATCTTTCAAAGGAAGTAATCAGAAATTAAAATGCAGTCTGTACAGCAATCTACTGTGAGGTCTGTTAAAAAAATTACCTGCCCACTGAAAATCACTTTGCTTGGAATTAGCAATAGTACTATTAATTTCTACCTTTTTAAATACACATTTTAGCTAACACATGACCCATACTGTGTAACACAAATTACACCCCAGGGACTAGAGATTAACAGCATGTGCTACGTGTGGTTTATCTTACAATAGCTATGAAATAAAAGCTGATGGAAATGAGCCACTGGTAAATTATTTTGTCAGTGAAGTCAACAATAATTTTATTACTATAGAAAAAGCTCACTTTTTCTGTCTTGATTTCTTTTCCTAAGATTGTTTTCATAGAAGAATTCAATAGCAAAATATTTGGGGGAGCATAAAAACAGAAAAGCAATATGTGACCATCAACCAACCATTTTCATTTTTTGTTTCAGCTTATATGAATAAATTTAACCAGCTAAATCCCCATGTCACAGTTAATTAAAACACAAGTGGGGCATAAAAAGCAACATTCAAATAAAATGAAAATTATTTTCTTGATCAACTCATCAGTCAGCATTTCCTTCTTGTTAAGAGAACATTAATACAACTGTTATGTCCATATACTTTTGGACTGCTAGAGAAGGAAAAAATAATCTCATAGCAAGGTATGTTGGAGATTTTGTAGAGCTGTTTTTAACCCCTGATGAATGAAAAAGAGTACACTGAACAAGTTCTATTTCTCTCTATAGCCTTTCTACTGAGTGGTAAAATTTATTTTAATTTGAAATAAAAGATTAATGTAAAACAACACACTGTCAGTAGGCACATAGAAAGTGCGTGGGCCTATTGTCACTGAGATGATCAGGGACAACCTGCACTGCACAGCCTTTTTTTGCAGTAGTATGGGGAGGTTTTTGCCCTCACATCAACCCTCCACATCGCAAGGAAACTTACATCACAGACAGGATAAACTTCACCAGCTCTTATTTCTCCAAAGATAAAGCATACTGAACTCTCCGTTTATAACTGCATCTTCTTAAAGGGAGTATATGAGAGAACAATGGAGAGGAATTAAGAGAGGAATCAAAAAGGAGGAAATACACAAAACAATCAAATACATATTTTGCCCACAATTATCTATATTTTTTCCCTCTGTATTGATAATTTTTCTGTTTTTATGCCCTTGTCTTTATTTAATTTCAAGAAAATCATTATTTATCTTTAGACTTATTCCAATTTTCAGTGCAAATCTGATATTTTTAAGTATTGCTTGGCTGTTACACTGTAACATAAGGCACTTAGTACTGAGAAAGAGGTCTGACTGCTTTACTTGATACTTTATTGTCTCCTTATCAAGTATACTTTATTGAACGCTATCAGATAATGGCTTATATCACGATTTACAAGAGAAATTCCAAAAATAATGTTTCCTATTTTATTGTATTAGTCCACGACATCAGAGGTGGATGTTGATGGTATAGCAGTAGAGGCTGAATTTTCCTGACAATTTCCCTTTTTTTTTTTTTTCTTGTGTGGCAAATGGCAGCAGAAGGGCAGTATGACAAAAGGGCATCTGGCATGGAGACGAGTATGAAACAAAAGTGTGTAATTTCTGATCACATGGAAAAAAGTTCTCTGTATTATCAACTCAAAACAAACTCTCTCTCTCTTTCAAAAAAAAAAAAAAAAAAAAAAAAAAGGATTTTCCCCATTCACTACAAAATATATTATAATATCATCTTGTGAAATTTGGCTGTGTATTCGTTAAATTGCTGAATTTTCCTACACAGCTATTTCCATGTAAATTTTCACACAAAATATTTCAATTAGAATGAAAATCACTCTAAAATTTTATCTAGCAGTCATCTGAATTTACTGTATTTTGGACAAGAGTTTAGCAGAGCTTATCATTAAAAATGGCTGCCATTTGTAAGGAATTTGGAAAGTAAACACTTGGAAGTTGACTGCATTCCAAGCAGCTTTTTATTTGTTTTACGAAGATGACCGTTCTGTCTTCAGATAAAACCCATTTGTCATTTCCTGGTGAGCAAGCATTTAATTATGTTTCTTTTTTTGTGCCTCCTCTGACTGTTACTTGAGTATAACTATGCACCTGCGTTCAAGCAAATCTGTCTAAAGATACTTAGAAAAATCTCAAACTAGAAACAGTGTAGGCTTTTCCCCTACAACCCCAAAGATGTATACAGAGGGATCTGAAATGCTGCAACTGGAGGCATGAGATGAGTGTTGCAAACAGAAAGTCAGATTTCAGCACCAGTGACTCCAGTCTGCAATAATGAGGACATGTGTATGTGATAAACAAAAATAGATTAATGTCTGAATGGTGAAACAAAGGTGATGAGCAAGCAAGCATTTGCCTGAATACTACAATCTTTGATATAACAAAGACACAACAAAGATTGTCATAAGCCATTAATAACAAAAACAAACAAAAAAACAAAAAATCTCCATCCATCTTCCAAAGAAATAAGATGTTTAAAAAGAGGAGGGTGAGAACAGTTAGATAATTAAAAAAAAAAAATTAATATTTAGTAATATTTGGGCCCTATTAAAACACGCAACAGTGTAATATTTCTGCTGCCTTTTCATCATTATGTTCTGCTTGCATACATCTGAAGATCATTATTTACTTTCAGAAATACTGAGATGACATAGTTAAGCAAAACAGCATCCAGAGTCAAGACGATTTTATTCTCTATGGGCAAGGCAAAGCAAAGTTTTCTCATATCACTTCTCAGATAGCATTTCCAAACCAGTGGGACAAACATATTTCTATTAAATCAAGAGCAACAGCTTTTCTAAGTTGCTGAGTAAAACAATCCAATCTGGAGAATTTCTGAAAACTCAGACAAACTGCATTTAATAGTATTAAAGTAAATAAACTTTAAAATATTTGAAGTAGTGAATGATAAAAAGTATTCAGTCCCCTTTCCTCACACTGAGGTGAATTGGGTACACAGCATAATAATTTTTTCCAATAAAAGTGAAAAAAAAACACATATCTTAATACATTACCTTTCATTAGAAAGTTACATGTAGGCTTTGCTATTTCAAAGAATATTTTACGAATACAACAGTGATGGTTTCACAGGTTCTCTCAGTGCAACAAAGCTGAAGTATTAATTAGGTGAATGTCAAAATATATAGAAGTGAAGAAACGGAGTCAAATTAATTCATCCTCCTAAACCAGGATCTTCTAGAGAGAATAATAATCTGCAGCTAATAAAACCAGACAGTTATACTCCAGATAGTAAACCGTTTAAATAAGACCAGCTCCTGTACCTACACTCCCCTCTGAGAAAGCTGGAGGCCACCATGAAATTTGCACAGAGCAGTCCAGGGCAATCCTTTCCTCCACCCAACTGGCACTGCTGGGCCTGATGCCCTACAAGGCATTGTTAGCCTTTTTGGCTGCCAGGACACGCTGCTGGCTCAGATTCAGCTTTTCATCAACTAAACCTCTCAGATTCCTTTCCACAGAGCTGCTCTCCAGCTGCTCTTCCCCTAGTCTGTCTGTATATCCAGGGCTGCCTCATCCTACATGTTAACTGAAAATTTACTTAATTTGCATTCAAGTCTTGTGTCCAGAGGACTTACAAAAACATTAAAAAGAACTGACCCTAAAATGGAGGCTCCACTTGTGACTGGCCACCAGTCTGATATAACTGCATTTACTACAACCAGTCAGGTAATTGTTAACCCCTCATGCTGTTTATTTGTCTAGCTGATTTTGTCTGGAAGGAAACTGTGAAAAAGAGTACTAATATCTTTCTGAAATGCACAAAGGTTACATCAGGGATTACATTTTCATTAGTACACTAGGTGAGCATTCTAATATAGCCTAAAATCTTATTGTCTATTTGGGAAAAATATTAGATAAAATAATGTTACTTCTCTTCTAAAATTACTTAGATTGCAACTATAGCAAATTTCAGAATGATCTTTCTGTTTTTCTGAAGAAGCAGAAGGAAAAGCCTGTACATTTGAAAGTTTTTATAAAAGCTTTCACCAGCTCCTTGTAGTACCTTTCTATGTTCGCATCACTTTAAGCAACTTTTATCCTATTTGTCTTTTATTTATTTCTGTTTATTTCTTTGTTTAAATTACTTTGACAAGTAAAACAGCAACTGGATAAATAGACAAATTCGTCGTATACATCTGTGCATGCAACACAGGAAAAGTTTGTCAGCATACATCCTCTTGGCAAAAAAAATATGTATTTTCAATATTTCAATTCAGCATAGAATCATAGAATCATACAAATCATTTATTATTCTATCATATCATAGAATTATTTATTCTTTTCCCAAGGGGGCTCAGCAGAGATTCAAACCAACAATACTTCCCAGCTTTCCACCAAGAACATCTTAACACTCATAACATAGCCAACTCATTTCCGTATGATTATCAAGCACAAAAAAAAACTGGGGATGTGGCATTCTTTTTAGGTTGTCAAACTAAATATTGCTCGTGAAAAAATGAGAGCTTATTCTTTAGAGAGTATGACAGAGATGAAGCTGAGAGAGTATTTTCTGTGGCTGTAAAAGCACAACTATTCATATAACAGCAAATATAGCAATTAATCAAATTGTGGGGAAAGAAATGCTGTTTTTGCTTAACAGTAAGATGTCATGAATCCAAAGAGGTCCAAAGAGGCACCATGGAGCTCTGATACAAGATAAATTCCTGCTTGCAGAATAGAAGACCTGCATTTTTGAGTAACATCAGGAGATCACAGAGTCATAGAATGGCCTGTATTGAAAAGAACCACAATGATCATCTAGTTTCAAACCCCTGCTATGTGCAGGGTCACCAACCACCAGACCAGGCTGCCCAGAGCCACATCCAGCCTGGCCTTGAATGCCTCCAGGGATGGGGCATCCACAACCTTCTTGGGCAACCTGTTCCAGTGCCTCACCACTCTCTGAGTGAAAAACTTCCTCCTAATATCTTACCTAAAGCTCCCCATTACCCCTTGTCTTATCACTATCCACCCTTGTAAACAGCCGTTCCCCCTCCTGTTTATATGTCTCCTTTCAAGTACTGGAAGGCCACAATGAGGTCTCCCCAGAGCCTTCTCTTCTCCAAGCTAAACAAGCCCAGTTCCCTCAACCATTCTTCATAGGAGAGATGCTCCAGCCCTCTGATCATCTTAGTGGCTGAGAGATCTACTGGTATAAATGGGTTATATGGTTTGAGTGATAGTCAGAGGGATAGGTTTACTATGAGTTGTTATCCCAGCATACTATATTAGGTAAAAACAGGAATAGAAGGAGAATAGGGAGGAGTTAAACAAGTAGTAAACAGGAGTGGAACATCTGCTAAGGGAATTAGAATTGTCAGATAGGCTTTGAACCCTGGAGTACTCATCCAATGAGGAAACAGAAGGAAATTCATGCCAGGAAGTAGAAAATATAAATGGTATCTTTCTGATATGCTGTGCCTTTTCTCAAGGTTGCCTGCTATTGCAAAACCGTGAAATAAATTTTGATTCATAGCGAATTCCATGTGAGCCTGGAATATTGTACAAGAGTGTTTCTCACCATGTAGACATACAATTCAAAGTGCTCTGGAGCTTACAATATGTATCCTAATATACCACATCAAAGTAATTGATTATTCTAATGTGCAACCAAGAACGTTAATGTAATCTCATTTTGAAGGCAAAAATATTTTACTTGTTATTTACAGTGCTCAAGCTATGTTCTCAATATTTCCATTAAATAAACTTAATGAGGTAACTTGTTAGAAAACATCTGACTCCTATAAGCTACTGTTTTGCAGTGCTGCCCTTAAATTCATTGGCGTATTATTGATCCAAACTAAGTGTTCATTCATTCATGAGTGCAGCTATAAAGTGAAACTGCAACCTTCTGTTCACTTCTAAGAGTTACTTCCAAGATAGTTCAGTTTGCTACAAGATATCCCAGTTACTGAAAAGTCTGTGATTTCAGAGTACAGTTTCAGTGGGTACTTTTTTACCCGGCCCATGCTGCAAAACTCTTGGAGGTTGTTCAGTTAGAATAAAAATACAAAAGTCCTGCTAAAGCAGTCTATTTTCACTCCTAGGCTAGACTCATTCAATCAGCCATGGACTACATTCCTGTCCTATGACAAACACTATGGGTGAGATGCAGTCTAACATGTATTTTCCTTTCCTCATACTTTCAGTGCTGAGCAAGACAAGTAATCTATTTCCTCTGCTATTTGCTTCCCACTATTCCCACCCTCAGCCCCCACAGGAAGAGAAAATACTCATATGAATAAAAAAGAGCACGTTCCATTTCCCACTGGCTTACAGTGCTGTCATGGGGATAGGCAGATCATTCTAACAACTTGATAACTACTCTCAATGCCTGGTTTCAAGTCTGTACTCCAGCTGCAAAAACAAGCATTACAGTAAAAACAGCAAACATGCAGCAGGTCGTGAAAACCTGTAGGTGTAAATCAGTGGACTTTCCTGCAAAAAATTGTATTTCCAGCATAAGTACAAAGAGTATCCTTTATATCTGTTTACTGCCTATTATTTTCTACAAGATGCTGCCATAATAGTACAGTGTTTCTCATTCAATCAAGCTCATATCTTGACAATTTTGAGAGTACATTTAATTGATATTTCATTCATAGTGGTGCTCAAAATATGGGACAATTTTTTCATTCTTTAAATCCTTGTGAAAGTCATGATGGCTCCTGAATGTCTTTAATAAAATAACAGTAAAATTTTTGTGAAGGTAACATTGGAAATTCTAACTAATTTCAACTAGAAATTAGTTGACAGCATACATTTCAAACATATTACAGAATATACAAAAACAAAAAAAAAAAACAAAAAAACAACCACCAATCGTCAAAAAAAAAAAACACAAACACTAATACAAGAAATATGAATTATTTACAGTAAAATTTAGTGCTCAGTGTAAGTCCCATTCAAACATTTACAAAATTCATACCATACAAAAAAGTAGTCTTCAAATCTAAGCATTCAAAACAGAATTATTCTGCTCCCCTGGGGTCAGTGGAAGAAGTTGGAATAGAACTTACACACACTTTTGGGAGACTTCCCATGAGATATAATAAATAGTTCTTGAGAAACTTCAGTGAAATCCTTTTTTTTCAGAGACACAATCAGTCTGGTGAGGCTCTATAGATTAACAAGGCCGCAAGCCAGAAATTCTGAGCTGTATTTCTTGACTGCTTAACACAGGTGTTGAATTAGTAATCATCTGAGATTGATTTTACTTGCTCTCAATGCACACCATAACTTAGTTTTATGTAATAACAATAATGAACATTTAAAAATAAAACATTAAATACATTAAAAAAATACTACAATTAGTTGCCTCATTCGTCTCTTGTAATAACTGCAATATGTAACAACAAATGAGTTTACGTGGAAAATGTAGGTAATTAAATCTTGTGCCCATAATATCCTCCCCAGTTACAGCACTCTCACTATGCTGTTTACAGCAACTTCAAAGATTGACTTGGGAGTAAGGCACCAGTAATTTCAAACCTTTTATTGTAACCTACTTTAGGGAATCCACTTTAACAGAGGGATTGGACTAGGTGATCTCCAGAGGTCCCTTCCAATCCTTGTGATTCTGTGATTGTTTTCCTACTTGTGTTACTTTATGTTAATTGACACTAGACATTATGGCACTTCATTACTTATTTGTTCACTGATAACCTTCTGCAGCTCTTACACACCATGAGGAGATTTCTAGTTCCAAAGACTTGTCATCTTGCTGTTCACACCATTTCTAGATGTTTTCTGAAGAACAGCATCAAACACGTCTGGCACCTTCAGGAGCAATCAGAGAACAACTCCACTGATAGTACAATTCACTGTGAAACCATTCCAAGGGCTTAGGTCAGCGAGTAATGACTGTTTCTCTGAAAATCAGTGTTGCATCAGCCTCCACCATTAATGTTTGCTGACTTGACTTTCAGTTCTCCAGCAGAATTACAACACTTGACATGCAAGCCTAGTATTTAACACTAATATTTCCCCAGTGCTTAAATAACCATATTCTTTCCTACATTCTAACAATATAACCAAAATAGAAGAAAGATGTTATGGTCTGTAAATCCCCAGATACCACTTGAAGCCCTTTTTGAAATTCCCATTTACTTTATTCATCTCATACCAAAAACTGATTCAAACAACAGGCTTTATATAACACAGTTGGTAATAATTCACTTTGGACATTTAAAGTGAAAACTCTTGCTCTCACAACTCAATACAGCTACATTTTGCTCTAAAGTCTTTCCCAGGGATGTCTACGTAAGATTTAAGAACTCAAATACAAAAAGCTTACTTAGATTTTTCTGCTGTTACCTTGAGTCCATTTTTTTATACATCAGCTGTCTCAGCCCTGTGGAATCAAGGGCATCTGCCACTATCCAGCATGTTTGAAACCATTTTTATTATTCATTTTGAAAAAATTGCTCTTTAGAACATTTATTGTCTGTCTAATTGAATATTATTATTGGATATTATAATTATTGTTATATTGTAGTTATAATTAATAATATAAATATAAATAATTAATATATTATAATAATATATTGTTATTATATTATAAATAATGCATATAATTTCACAGATAGTTTATCTTTTTTATATTTTAAATCCTTTCTCGCTAATGCAATCCAAGTAGCACTAAGAGTACGTTAGGAACACATAACTGAAGTTACCAAAAAAAAGTGTAATGACTGAAAATTTGATGCACTGATGTGTGTAATATTTGCTGTAGTGTTGACGCAGGTCTATTATTACAAAGTTTCAGCTTCAGACAGTGAAGTAGCTTGGTGACCTGAAAAATGCCTGATAGTCAGATGAGCCATTTGTCCATCTCATTTCAGCTTTGTTTATAAACATGGCAAATGTTAAACATACTCTTAGCATCATATGCTTTGGGAAAAGGGACTATTTGCATAGGCTAAGTCCGTGATCCAATTCAAAGAGACTTCCATACTGGGGAGGAAAAAGAAAATGTATTCTTAGAAGTGAGGAAGAAAACTGCTGGAAAACTGAAAAGTGAGATTTTTTATATGTGAAATTAGATGTATAACTGAATAAGAGAAAGAAAAATAAAAAAAAGGGGGTAACTCTGAGAAGAGTGAGAAAAATCTTACCATTTTGCAATTGTACAATATGCTGTTGTTACATGCTATGTACATCCCAGGGTATATGTTTAAGCACCAGACAGCAATTTCTGAGCTCGAATATATCTCACATCATAGACTCTTACATAATAAACTGACTCTAATCAACGTGAAATGAATGTACTTGCATAGATTTACTCCACCATCAGTTGGCTTTTTGGATTCAGTGTCTCAACTTGACCTAGCCATTATGCATAGCCCAAGGAGACAAGAAAGCACCTTCTAATGGAACTTTTCACTTAAGAGTTGAATCCTTTCTTTTGTCTACCTAAAGGGACTACCTAAAAGACTAATATTTTTAATTTGAGAGCCTCAGCTAAGAATTTCAAGCCAGATAAGATGAACTTGGTATTTCATTTGGAGTTTCTACCAAGCAGTAACTTCTTCCTTATGTAATGAAACAGATGATAATGTTCTGAAACACAGAAAAAAAATGAGTAAATCATTGTCTAATTGATCTTTTTTATTTTTTCAAGTTTTATTTGTGCTTATTTTTAATTTTGAAATGTTGTGGCAGTTACCTGGAATTGAAAGCTTATTGAGAAAAAGAAGCACAACTGTAGCTTGTACTGTCTCCATAATAAGTAAATCTCACTCCATGGATCTCACTTCAGCAAGTTTCTCGAGGCTTGGAACAAGGTTTTACAAATCTCCCTTGCTCCTAGTGCTTTAATGCAGTATTTTGATTATAAGTACCTGATTACAGTGAGTAGAAAATCCATGCTTCCGAAAGAGTCTCTCTACTGTGAAAAAAAAAAAAACAACATAGAATCATAGAATTGCTAAAGTTGGAAAAGCCCTTAAAGATCATCAAGTCCAGCCACAGTCTAACCGTACTGCCTAACTTTAACAGCCCTCTGCTAAATCATATCCCTGAGCACCAGATCTAAATGGTTTTTAAGCACATTCAGGGATGGTGACTCAACCTACCTGGATTTTCAGTCCAAGTATTCTAAGGAAATTATTGTTTTTACTGTACTGTTTAATGACTAAGACTTTAAGATAGGAAGAATCTAGAAATTGGACTGATTGTTTTCGAAGCAGAAAAAAAAAAAAAAAAAAAGATAGAAAATCCTTGATATTAACACAACCAAGGGACTTGAATGTAAGTTTCCAGAAGTTCTGTGATTTTAAGTTTAATACTGTGTGGCAAAAGTTAAGAGTTTGGCTAGTGCAGTGGTTTTTTTTATTACTTTTGTGGTGAAATTAATCCCAAAAACAGCCTATTTCAAATGCACAACACATTTTAGAAAACACTTTACAGTGAAAAAAATAAAGGAAATCAAGACAGTTTTCAAGTGGAATGTCTTCTTTGGGTTATTCCCTCAAAATTCCTACTAGTTCAGTGTTCAAGATGAAAGTATAAGGATGGGAGCCAAAACACATACAGGATGAGGAAGGATCCAAAGGTTTGATTCTGAAAGGAGTTATTTATTTTTAAATGATTTACTACTGCATTCTTTCTTGCACTGAGTTCCATGGGATGTCTGAATGTCTAGTTTGTTAGATAAAACATAAATTGTATTATAAGCAGAATAATACATGGCTGGGTGTATATAGAAAAGAAAACTTATGATGTTACCAAGCGTAAAGTACTTGGAGTAAGTACAAGAAGTATTAAATAGCTTGAAAAAGTTTCAGTTGTGCTATGAATTTCAGGAGTTTAGCTGACATCAAAAATAAGTTGTGGGGAAAGAAAGGGATATATTCATTATATTCAACCTCATGGGTCCTACTGAGTTCCACACAGAATACACTTTGTTCTGTGATATATCTTTAAGTTTCAATTAGATACAAGAGACAGAAAGACAAGCTTGTTTAAGTTTTTAGTACTACATACCACACACATTGTCAAGGGAAGAGATTGATTACTTACTGAATACAGTATCATCAGAGTAACTAGTAGGAGAAATGCTGCTCTTTAAGCTTGCTGTTCAGCATTGAAAAGTCACAGTTTGACTTAAATTTAATATAGCCAGAAAGAAAAAACGTATGTTTTCCAGACAGGAGACTCAGCTGCAGGGACACATAGATAGAGAATCCTAAAGCCTTTTCAACAAAAATCAGTTATGAATGTGACCACCTCAAATGGCATGTTATTTTCAGAAGAGAATGCAAGATTTAATCCAGACAGGCATGAATGCATAGGAGGTTGTAATTTATGCTCTTGGAGATATGGATGCCTGATTCCATTCTAAGAACTACTCATGCATTTAAATAAATTGGCAAAGGAAGTATCTTCATCTGTCATAAACAAGGATCTCTACATAAGTTTCCATTCCTAGGCACCTTTATAATTTTTTCTTACCTGTCTCACAATTAGATGATTTAACCCTACCTAAAGTGTCAACAATATCCACAATACACTATTTTTATTCTCAGTTTATTTGAGCAGCTTTGCCGTAACGCTGTAAAAAGATTTTGATTTGCAATTAATTTCAGTTCCATACCAAGTAAAATCTTATGAAAAAATTCAAGCTCCATATTCCAGTAACTTTCGAGTTTGAGGCAGAAAAAAAGAGATTTCAGGGCTCACAGACCTTCGTATGACCTTTGCCTTCAGGCAGAAAATTCTTAGTCTGGCAGTACTTTACAGTTGACAATAAGTATTTCTCCATGAGTCAGCTGCTAACACATTCAGATAAGCAGGGGTAACAAGAATATCTTTAGAAAAAGGCCTTGTCATTGACACTAAAGGTTATGTTTGCAGTGTATATTGCAAGCTAATACAATTTTACTCTTGTTCAAATGCTGGACAGAGACTAGCTAGCTTGCTCTGCCTAGATGCAGGCTGGAGATAAAAAAGAGAATGATTATTAACACAATGTCATACTCAAAGTAATAACCTGCTGATACACTGGAGCTTTTAGTAGATCTAATTTAGTGTTCTATTAGTTCTTCTTTACCTGTTTCTACCCTTACTACATTTTGCTACAGTGGATCCCAGAAGACATTCAGCCACTGCTGAACATCAAAGTGCTTCTTAGTTACTAAGTCAGGTGATACACTGGGAAGTCAACATTACATATTTCCCAAAAATACATATGTGCTTCTCTAAAGAAAGAAAAGAATGTATTTTCATAATGCTTTCATACTTAAGAAAATACAGTTCCTACAAGGTAATTTTCAAAGGAAGAATTCTACAAAGACTCTAAGGGTAGTGGAAAGAAGGAACTCTAATTTCTAACATTCCCCTCTGACATAGCCCATTTCTTTTGAAAAGAAAAATTGAATACTGAGTAGAATTCATAAGATTTTTGGCATACCCCTATGTCTCAGATATTTTTCTTCCCATTGTGAACACCGAAGAGCTAGTTTGGAGTAGATACAAAAGGATACCAAAATTATACACTGACATCTAAACATGTAGATTTTCCATCAATTCAAACATTGAAATAGAAGGGTTAGACAAAAGACTGCTTTTAATTCACAAACACACATATTTAGTGATATTTGAAATATTTTGATATATATTTATCAGCCTTTAAGCTCTAGAGAAGCAACCTTGTTCCTAAGTACAGTGTCCTGAGACATATCTTAAATTCTGAAAATCACCTTCCAAAACCAATCTCTATTCTTTGTCCTCTCAATACATACTTGTTTCTATGAGCAAAAGAAATTTTAAAGGGAAAACAGTGATTACTGAAAACAACGATCTTCACCACACAAATTAAAAAGTCCACATTTTTTCTTTTGACATAAAATTTTGTCAAGGAAGAATGTAAGAGTCATGAAACAAATTTCGTCCGGCTACCCTCCTCCAGCCAGTCAGCATCTTTCTGGCATCAATGTTTCATTTGGTTGGAAAACCATCGCATAAAATCTTCGCATTGCAATTCTGAGAACATTCAACATCTCAATCCATAAGGAGTTTCAAAAAATAGTAAATGAGCTAAAATTAATGCTGACTGAAATATTGTCATGTTGCTGTGTAATGCATTTTCTTTCTACCAGCTGCAAGTGAGCTGAGATGAGCTTTTCATTCTGGCACGAGGAAAAGGTGAGACTTGCAAGAATGCATGAAGCAGAGTAACAACGGACATTGTAAATAACAGGAAAAATGAATATACTCATTGTTATGAACACACTCTGAATAGTATGCAATTCTATCTATCCTTAGTTAGAAATGGAAGCGTGAGATATGTTAGAAGAAAATCACACAATTGCATTACAGTAAGTAATGTACTAGATCCATTCCCAGATGTCAACAAATTTAGCGGGGGGGAAAAAAAAAAAAAAGAAAAAAGAAAAAAAAACCTGTAAAAGCAAAAAATCTGAAGTTATCAGGATCATACTGCCCTCAAATTGATCAAGGAATAATCAAGAAAAATTTCTCCTATCCCTTTGCACTGTTAGAAGAGTGAAAGATCTTGTGATGGATCATTACACATCAATGTAATTTGACATTTGCAATGATCATTGTGTGAGTACATTGTGAATAAGTAAACCCATGCTTTAGGTCAGTTCTTTTTTAATCAAGGTGGATAAATTTGATCAGGAAATGGTTATGCAGTTTGTGAAAACATCTCACCTTGTCAAAATGAAATGTTTTTGTGAAAGCATCCAGTTACGGATTAATTTTCATTGGGAAACCTCAGATCAGATTCAGAATGACTTTCAGATCAGAAGGCTCATGCATCTCTGTCACTCCGAGTCAGCAGCAGTTATCAGAAACAAAATTTCTGTTTCTTGGCTACAGCTTGAAAAAATGCCTGTGAATGTGTGTCATTTCTGTCCCAAACAACAGCATCAATTTTTTCCTGAATAAGAAATACAATTATTTGTACCATGAAGGCAGACTTATATGCTGGGAAACAGAGAAATACAAGAGGATTTATTTCAAGACGCCCACTGAACCACTATAGATAGCAGCCACTTTTTGCTCTGAGCTACATGCAGGTATATTTTTAACTCTAGTGGAACATAATTGTAACAGAAAGACATAAAATTGTGTAGTAATTAAAATATATCTTAAACATCTCCTTGAAATAACAGATTCATTATTGAGCTTCCCAGCACTCAGAACAAGAATTTTGCTGAACTGTGTTCTACCTACTTCCCTAGACAGCAAATGATTAACCTTTAAATTTGGAATTAGAGAAAATAATTCCAGATATGCCCCTGTACTTAACAACATTCTGAAAGCTCCTTCATATTAATTTTAAAATAGTAAAGAAAAATAAAAATCTTTCGGCACCCCCTTCCTATATCTTTATATCCTCTCCTAATCCTGATTAAACAAATCAATCCCTTGAAAGAAAACTTATTATCTTCTAGACATATCCTAGAAGCCATTTCTTTAAAAAACATACTTGAGTGTTACTGTATACATTAATCTTCTGAGATAATGAAAGCTATAAAGAAATTAATAGAAATCAAAATTTCTCTGAGGAAATGCCAGTAAGTCAGGACTTTGGAAACTCGACATTCAGAAATCTTGTTTCCCCATCTCACATATAAAAATAATGCTCAATATCTCACACAAATCTCATGCAGTGTTCTGAAAATTCTCACAGAATGTATTGTGAAAAGCTCAAGCATCATGTGTCAAAGAATGAACTTCAGGAAGAGGAGAATGGTAAGCAGAGAAATATGAAATTTTTAGCTAATACCATGGTTGTGACTTAACCCAGCAAGTAGCTAAGCACCTCTTAGTTATTTGCTCACTCCTCCTTCTTCACAGTGAGCTGGGGTACTGGAAAAATAAACAAAGAACTCAAAAGTTGAGATATAAACTATTTACTAAGAGAGTAAAAAAGAAGAGGGGAAAAAAAAAAAAAGGATAATAGTTATGATAATTTTATATGTATATATATATATATATATATATATATATATATATATATATACACAAAACAAGTCATGCAATTACTCACCACCTGCCAATCAATCCCCAACAGGTCCCCAGGCAGTGGCAGGCTGCCCGACAAACTTCCCATTTTTCAAGCTTTTATTCCACATGCTGTCACATGGCATGGAATACCCCCTTGGCCAGTTTAGTTAGTACTGATTCTGTCAACTCCCTGAACCCACATTCTGCCCTCCTCACAGGCAGGATAGTATGAGCAGCTGAGAAATTGAAATGCCCTTGGCCCTGTATGCCACTCCTCAGCAACAACTATAAACATTGGTGTGTCATCAAAATATCACTATCTGTTTTTCTCACATAGTCAAAACGTTTAAGCTGAAAGCAGGACAATGATTCATACTGGAATAAATATATCTTTCAATAGGGATTAAAATGGTGGGGGGGAGGGGAAAAAAAAAATGACAGAAAGAAACCCAGGAGTTTAAGCTAAAAGTTGACAGAAATAAAGTGCTTACTAGGAGATTTTGATAGTTCAACAAACTATTAAAACACATTTTAGAAGGAGGATTATTAAGCTTAAAAGACATACGAAATGTTAGGAAGCTTGTCTTATAAATACTCCCTGATTAGGATTATTCTTCCACTCTACCCTGTTAAATTAACAGTTGTATTACAGTAACTTGAGGAAAAGTTCAAAGTACATTAAATTTCAAATACCATAAACTATCATTTCCCAAGCTTATATGCTACTTCCAAAATTATTTACCTAGAAAGTTTCAACAACTTTCTAACAAAATAATTGCAAAATCCTATTTAACAAAGCAGCCACAAACTGTTCACATAATTATGTCACTAATCTTACTCTTGCACTATCTCATTGGAAAGGGATCCAGCCACTAATCAAAAAGGAGTTACCAACTGTGTCCTGAGAAATGTGAACACTTACCTTTATTATTTTTTAGCAAATTAATTTTAGAGATCAATCACTGTACAAAGTATTTGTTAGCCAGCAACGCTACGTGCTTTTAAATGGGCAGAGATGCTCTTCCATTTAAAAGTTCACTCACATATTTTAAGATGTCATCAGCTGATTTAGAGCCATATGAATCTCATTTGCAAGGGTTCATTCTAAGTTCAGTGATCTCTGCTTTATTTGTTTTTTCCTCAGTCTGCTTTGAATTTCAGATGTGAACAAACTTACTATAGTTCCGTCTTGTGAGACTTCATCCCATTCCTCCTTGAACTAATCCTTCTGCTTTCTTGTATACAGACTGATTATAGCCACATTGTGATGCCATATGACTCTTGGGTTTCTTCTTCTCTTGAAAGGCTCTACGAACAACAAGAAAACCAGAATCCAGCTAAAACTGGCTTATTTCATGAAAAATCAGCAAAGTTCTTTAGGGCTTTTTTTGCCTTGCTCTAACAACATCTACCACAGCAATTCTTATCTGTGGATAATGGTAACATAGTGCAGGACTGAAGGATCAGTAGCAGTTAGTGCTGAGCCCCTAGTATCTACGTTATATGTTCTGATTAGACTTATTTATGTCCCTTGAACTGGCAATTCTTATGCCACACATACTTTGGAATTGTCCAGTTAGCTAGTCTCTGCTTTTGAGTCCCTCCAGAAGTTAAGGTATGCTCAGTGAGGGGGGTACTGGTCTCCCAGTTTAGCTGCCTGGTAACTTGTTTGACCGTGGACGAAAATATCATCCCACCTAAAACATTAGAGTGTGGGGACTTTTTCAAAACTTTACTACAACTCTGAACAAAAACAATTCTGTTTCCATCTCAGTCTGTACAACTATGGTAAACTTATCAGAAAATTTCATCCAATTGTAATTTTATTCTAGCTTTTTTTGGCACATTAATATGAAATTAAAACAGTACTGTTAAAAAAGTTTATATTTCTCAAAACATTTTTATTTATTTATTTTTTATTTCAGTACATATTACCACAACTTCTGAATACAGGCAATTTCCCATTCCATATTTTGTCAGAAAAAAATAAAAACATGAACCACGTCGTTGGTTAGCTTTAGAATTTGAACTGGAATTCAAAAATTCCAGTGTTTACCCCTCAAAATGGAGTCAAACCTCCTCCCTGGCAAAAAGCAGAGTTAGGACCCTGAACTTCAGGAGAGAAAAATTCCAGCTGCTTAAGGAATTTCTGGATGGGATCTCCTGGGAAACTGTACTTAAAGGCATGGGTACAGAACAGAGCTGGCATCTGATCTCTGTGGTCCCTTTCAATATAGGCCATTCTGGGATTCTATGATTCTATTATCAAAAGCAAAGGCTCTAAAAATCAGAACAGAATGTACGAGGTGAAGTGGTTTGTTTTCAATTTCTGTATGTTCTTTTCCGTTCAACAACTATGCTTTTCCACCCCATTATCTCCTCCAGGGAACATTAAAAGCAGACATTCTTCCCCCAGACAAATCATTTTAAGGACAAGGAAGAATGAAATTTGTTCACTGAAAGCATTTACTTGGCTTTTCAAAAGGATCCTAGTAGAAAGAAAAGTATAAGATGTTATGGAGCACCATTTGCCCATGACTAATTGAAGAAAGGAGGAGGGGGAAAGAAGAAAGCAGGGCTAAGGGAGAAGCCTCGTGCAATTAAAGCACAACAGTATCAGTGATGCTAAGAAATAATATGTGGCTCCAAGTGGCATAAATCTACTGTGCATTCTAACTTCGTTGCGGAAGAAAGCCTAACCTGTTAATGTGACAGCATGCTTTGACCATGACATCCATAGAGGAAAATTCATTTCAACTTAGTCTGTCCTATTTCTTCAATATTAAAGCTGACAAGAAAGCAGCAATGAGCGTCACTAGAGAAATCATTGCAATATACATCTGTCAAATCATAATATGACAAAATCAGAGGTCGTCCAGGGGTGCCATAATTGTAACTTCAGAAAACCAAATTTTGTTTATGTGACAACATCTACTGGTATCTCTTCAGCTTGTATTTTCACTTTGCTCCTTGTTTGCATCCGTGGAGGGATAAAGTATTGCATGGCATTAAATACAGTGTGATTTAAATAAGTTAGTCCTGATTGTGAGAGATCAGCATGAAATGAGAAGCTACAAGGTAAACTGTAGTAGCTACAATAGAAACTCCTTTGATGCACATGCTCTGCGAAGCATCGTTACAGTTTTTGTTTTAAAGAAATTTGACAGTGCCATAGGGGTTTAGAGGATGCAGTTTCTTCTCTCTTTATCCAAAAACAAACAAACAAACAAACAAAACAAAACAAAAAAAAACAAATAACTGGTAAGCCAAGGCTTCAGTAAATATATATACGCCCCCAAATTATGCAGAGGTATTAATTTATGTTCCAGGTTATAATGAAGCTCTAGTCCCACCTCCAGACCTTCAAGCAGGAAGGAAGAGTAGATCACAACATGGATTACTAAACATACTACTACAAAATAGGCTACTGCTGCATCAATGTGCACATTAAAAAACAAAACTGAGACAAAGCTTTTGCTTTGCACATCTCTTAATATTTAATCCGTTTCTAGAGTATCTATCTACTGAATACTTCTAATATTACCCATTTCTGCTGAACACATAACCACCTATTGACATAGTATTAGGCTCTGCTGTCTCTACAGCTCTTCACTGCTATAGTTTTTGACTTACACATTTATCAAGCTGTATCTTCAATGATACTCAGCACCTTACTGCAAACTTAAGTCAGAAAGGTGTAGATGTACCTCATGTCAGTACTGCACATTCAAATTCAAGTATTTTTCACCTACAGTAAACTAATACATGAAAAATCTTTTCATCTGGTTGCAAAAAGATACCTTATTACTTGAGATGCTGGGAAGAAATCATAAAGAAGGCAAAGCTCCACTCAAACTACACCAGCTGCAAGAAGAGCCTGGTCTTTAGAAAGAGTTCAGATGCCAGTTAACAACAGCAGTCAGTAAGTAATTTCCCTAAATTGGCTGTCAGCGAAGTGCAAAGCTGAGATAAAGACCAAGTATATTCAAGGGTGGTCTTTCTACACTCCTAAGCAATACGAACTCCAAAATGATGCTGCTAAGGTATGATTTTCAGAACACAGATAAGAAATTAAGAGATCTCTTACTTTCCAGTATTTCCCTTCCAAGGGTTTTTGTTGTTGTTGTTGTTGTTGTTGTTGTTTGTTATTATAAACTTTGCCTTAGGATATTTGCATAATGCTGGGAAAAGATTATATTGTTATGTATACATTTTTTAATAATTAGAGCAAGATTTTTGTATGTAGCATAAGAGTGAGAATGAAAAACAGTGGCTTTTATAGAACGAAGACTATCAGTACTTTGCATTAGAAAACAAGCAAATCTGAAGACAAATGAAGTTACATCTATTGTAATGAAAAATTCCAAGAATATGAAGTAGTATTTTTATTTTTATAATAACTAAGAAAATGCAGTTCTGAAATCAGGGAAACCAACATGACACCTATGCAAGGAAAGGAGACTGTAGGGTTAACATAGTCCAAAAGCTGGAAATGCAAGATCTTTTCACTGTAGTAATATCCTGCCTCGCATTGTGATGTTTTTGAACTGTTCTAAAACTTGTGTTTTTATTGTCAGATCTTGTGTACAAAGATAAGGTTTGATGAATAGAGATCTGCAAAAGCAGAAAAATGTCTTTTTTATTTATATAATTTTAAAATAAAAAGTCATTTGGATGTTTTATTTATTTATTTATTTTAATTCTCTCTGTGTGTATCTATATATTTATCCTAATTCAAAATGCATCTAGCTCCTCTGGAGAAAAAAAAAAAATAAATTGCAGTAAATTCAATTTTAAACCTAGACTATCTCCAGTTTGATGAAGGATGCCAAACATGTTGTAATGAAATATAAGTCCCTCTGCACATCAAATTATTTCTTGCTTTAATGCTAAAGATGGTTTAAACATGGCAAACACATTAATCCATATTAAAGTGATAGGTAGCCAAACAATGTAATGAATTGCTACAGTACGTTGGAGGCACTTCATCTACTGTTATTTTCTTCCAGTATTTTGAACTTTTGCTTATTCATTAATATTTACATTCTTTTTAATACACAGCAAACATCCAGTTTCAGTCCAAAAAATCTGTTTCTTTTCCTACAATGTCAGAAGCTCTCTCCTGCTTTCTGGCAATCAGATGCACTTAAGCCTGACACATGCGGAAATTAGAAACCTTCCTTTGCTATCAATGAACATACTGCAGGCTAATTTGTTCTGATTTAAAGATGCATCTCTAGTGAGCATCCATGATGTTTTTTATATCTACAAATAAGTTTCCTTTAAGTAATTTTACTTGACTTCTCTATTCTCTAATCTCCACTGGCACACAATGTTCTCAGTTGCTTATCTCACCAGATTTGAACAGCCACCCTTGAAATGTTTCAGTGATGGGAAACAACATTAGTTCTGATAAATGTAAGAAAAAGTAAATTATTGTTGTAAAGCATTAAACGTTGAACAGTCTGATGTTTCCAATATCACATGACATTACTTTGTGATTAAAACATTATTTCTATGTTCTTTGTTTTGAGCATACTAAAGTGGAAAACAATCTTACAGTACTAAACATCCGAATAATGATATAAAGCACTTTCATAGGAGCTTCAATAGAGTTTGAAATTTACAAATTCAAAGTAACTCTTAAAGTTCTCTATGCTGTCCACTCTTCACAGTCTTTTGAGGGGTCAGGGATGGAATAGGCACAGCGGAAAACAATACTGCAGTACAACTACTACTACAGTATCACAGCACAAGAAAGGAGCCTGAATCATAGATTCCAAGAGGACTACAATTGTAAATTTCACTTAATTGAGAAAATTAGATGATAAAATATATGGGATATTTTTAATGAGCTGTAGGGAGAAAAGGAAAAGAGTAAGGGGTTTTCAGAACACAGGTTTTGTTCACAAAAAGTTCCATATTAGCTGATCATGTATTAGTATAGTAAAATACATATTTTACAGAAGACCAAGCAATACATATAAGCAAACCCATCCAGAGGAATTTTGGAGGAAGCAGTTATCAATATATTTAGCATACTTTGTCCATTCAAATCAATGCCAGAGTTTACAAGTATAACCTCCAAGGTACATGTAATCAATTCAAGAAGCTGGAAGTCAAATCAATTTCTTTGCACAGAGGTTGCATTTTTAAGTTCCTCCATTGTGAGAACTAAAAAGAGCACTCCAACATTTGCACCTCACCAACTGGATGTGGAAGGCATGCATAACCAACACATAACCAACACACACAGAAGTATTGAATGGGCACAAATAAAAGATCAAAAGTAAACTTTTTCAGATTTCAGATAGGTGGAAGAGAGGAAGTAGACAACTGAAGTCAATAAAACCTGAATTTTTTAACTTACTGAACATGCCTAATATGCTGCTTTATTAAATTTGCAGTTGTTTGGTAATTTGTTAATGTGGATTTGAATATTATATTGCACTGGAAATATAAAAACTGGAAGTTTCATTTAAGTTTAATGAAGACGTGATGAGTAACATTAAGGGAGAATTTTGCACATGTGGATGCTTTTTTAAACAAGTTTTTCTTGTGTTCTCACTTGATTTTTTGATGTCCCATTGAGTCTGAAAATTTGTTAAAATAAGGGTCTGAGCTGTTCCAAATGATGGAGGTTCAGAAGAATCCAGAACTAAAATTGCCATCAGACATAAGCAAGCTGAGGACACGTATTTTTTAATTTGCAGTTCCTCACTCCCATGAAAAACAAACTCATAAAAGACCAAATCTTCACAATCAGATTTAATACTTACTGAACACTTACCATGTGTGATATACAGATATACAAGCTAACCACTTACTAGAATAAAATGTCAATAAAAGATACCAATGTTCTATAATTCAATTCCAGTCTAATTTGCCTTATCAACAATTAATATTCTTTATGTTTTCCTCTCAATTAGAAAAAACTGTAGCAAGTGAATGTTCATTTATCCCATGTCGGTTGTACAAGACTCCCCAGTGCAATGATTGTAATAAATACATTTACTGCTATGTAAAGGAAACACATTCCCAGTGGAAAATATCAAACTCCTGCCTCCCTTTTAGATCTTCAACTCAGCAGACCTTCATTTTACATATCCTTTGAATGGAGTATTATGATTTTATTAATACCTCTAAAATGCTTATATGAACTAGGTTGGCATATAGACAATATAAACCTAATTAATTTAAACCCTGACAGAAGGGAGCACATCACAAAGGTAATTGAGTTAAAGAGTCTATGCCAGTTAAAGAAATAATTATATACATTATAATTTATTATTATTATTATTATTATTATTATATATTTACAATTATAATACATTTTTGTAAGGGGTGGAATGATGCAGCATTGTATTTAAATCAGTGTTTTTCTATTTAGTACTACTGTATAAAATGTTAGCATCTTATTTCCTCCCTTTTTTTCCCTTTCCTTGCTGGGGGCAATCCATTCTGTCCAAAGCTTACTTTCTTACTACTCAAGCACCTTGTGACACAACACATTGCTCAGCTGTAAGAGTGAGAGTAACTTTAAAAGAGAAACTCTGATGCTTTCTCTAAGGAAACGTGCTCTGCAACATCAGATTCATATCAGAGGATAACTAGTACCAACCTGTATAACTTAGACCTTGTGCTTCACCTAAAGAGCTTGAGGAAATAGGCCAATATCTGCAATATTCGGTGGTGGTCGTGGTGCTGATGATGATGTTTGGTTTGTTTCTGTTTTAAAGACATTCAAAGAATATCGATGGGGTTTATTTCCACAGTACCATCATCAGAACACTGTATTTTGTGCCAGCTTGGAATTCAGATTTCATGTTATGATGGAACCGTGACAAAATCATACAGCCTGAAATTAGTCTGAAAACTGAAACTAGCCACAAAGACTCTCAGCTTATTCCCCCTTTTTAGATAAATATAGTTCAATTATTCAATCATTAGTTAAAAAAGAGCTTGCATTTGAAAGTTCCTTCCTTAATGAGAAAGCTAATACCAGGAAATATAATGGCTAAATAGAAGCCCAGAATCATACAATTAACAGGGAATGTTTTGTATTGCTTTCTGAAATTCTTCCTAGTCTTCCACAAGGTTCTTTATGTGAACCTTGCTTCAAAACACACATACACATCATTTTTCCTTCTTTTTACTTGAGTTGCCATTTTCAAGTGAAATTGAAAAGACTAAAGCCTGTTAGCTTTCAGTCTCTCACTTTTAGGCTCGGCATGAGAATATTTTGAGCTCTGCAAAAATGAAATACAAATTTCTGCTCATATGTGTTTTAGTTCAAGTATGTAAATGTTATTAACTTCATTGGGTGGAAATCAAAAGTAAATGAGTGACGCTAATATTAGGTAGAAATAATGAGAAGGGCAAAGCTGATCTGTTACACGCTATTGTCTCTGATGTTAATTATACTATTCCTAGAGTATTCAACAGATTTCTGATTTAAATAACTACTGCTGCCCCATTGTTTTCTATAGCAAGCAGGTTTGTGTTTGCATTTGGGAGTAGTGTCATAATATCTCAGGATATTTATGAGAAGCATGATAAAATTACAATTTTTTCCCCTTTCATGGTGAAATTACTTTGAAATCCAAATGTTTCATGAAAAAAATGTTCCCAGATGCCTATCTCTATATGATTTTGATTAAAATGCCTCTGCTACTCTTGTGTTCTCATGCTTGAATGCAGTGTTTAGATTTCAAATAATATATAAGTCAGTCATGGGAAAGGTGAAGTTGTGTATTTACTAGGTAAAAATAATGAACAAATGGAAGACCAGATTAGATTACTAATCTACCACCTGTCAGCACATCTTATGAGGCAATTGGTTGCAAGCTTTGGTAACGCTAACTACAAACAGCTTGCAGAACCTAACCATTACATATATTCCTTGTCAATATTGGTTGTCAGTTGCATGACTGGCCATTCCCTGCCAACAAAGTTGACATTTTCTCCTCATTTATTAGTGAAAGCTTTATATTTGCTAACATGGAAAGTCAACAAGCATCATTTCCTCATCTTTTTCTACCTACAAAACAGGTTGCCTAAATTACTAACAGCAAGGAATGTAGCATTTTTATTTCATCCCAGTATGGTAGCCATGCGGTTTTCTAACATTCAGGGAGTTGTATTTTTTGGCTAATGGATATGCATGTCCTGGAAGCTCTTTATGTGTATATTTCTTGCTAATCAATTAAAATACCATTGTGTATCAATTTCTTAGTTATTGCTGGAGCAGATTTATCTTCAAAAAAGTACAGAAAATTTTTAAAAAAAATAATCAAACAAATTCCAAAACAAAACTACAACAATAAAAACCCCACCACTAACAAGAATCAATTACATCCCTGCATTCCATTTCCCCAGTGAAAGAGCTGTGTCACATTTCCTAGCAAATCTACCTGCAGTACATGTAATTGTGACAGAGAAGCTTTACATCGCTGCTTGTACATCTATGCGCTGTTAACATAATGGATATTTCTTTGCCTGATTTCAATCTCCAAGTCCTGATTTCATGACCTTTTATTTGGTAGGAAAATAGTGACAAGGAATTTTTATGGACAGCGTTTATACAGACACAGGTACTGAAGAGTTTGCTGCAAACTGCCCTTTTTGATAGTATTGCTCAGCATATTCAACTTCTGCCACAGAGACAAACCACAAGGAAGTCTTTCCCAAATCTGCTTAGCTACACTTCCCTGTTCAGAAACTTATTTTAATATGCTGTTTTAAATATTTAAATCCAAAGTAACTCAGGTTTCAAAATGCACAAATCTTTACAATAAGGCTATCTTTGTTATGCATGGTTCTATTCGAGGCAGGTTTTTTTTGCTCCATAGCTCACAGAATCACAGAATCACAGAATGGCCAGGGTTAGAAGAGACCTCAAGGATCACAAACCTCCAATCCCCCTGCCACATGCAGGGCCACCAACCTCCACATTTAATACTACACCAGGCTGCCCAGGGCCCCATCCAATCTGGCCTTCAACACCACCAAGATGGGGCATCCACAACCTCTCTGTGCAACTGTTCCAGCACCTCACCACTCTCTCTGTCAAGAACTTCCTCCTGACATCCAACCTAAATCTTCTCTCCCTCAACTTAAAACCATTTCCCCTTGCCCTGCTGTTATCAACCCTTTCAAAGAATTGATTCCCCTTCTGTTTGTAGGCTCTCTTTAGGTCCTGAATGGCTGCAGCGAGGTCACCCAGCAGCCTTCTTTTCTCCAGGCTGAGCAAATCCAGCTCCCTCAGCCTGTCTTCGTAGGGGAGGTGCTCCTGTCTCCTGATCATCTTTGTGACATCTACCTCCATTGCCATATTACTTAAACAGTTATTCTGGGCATTAATTAACCTCTAATCTGTAGAGGTTCAGAATACCCAGATACTCTTGCTACATTTTCCCAAGCACATTTCTGACAGTGGCCAACACCTGCCCATGATCCAGAATGATTTATGCAAATTCCAGCTATTTCTGAAGGTCAAGACAAGATCTAGATGCAAAGTATCAATCCATAATATTTTGCACCAAGGGCACATGGGATTTATACTAGTTCTGTCTACATTGCATTTAGCAGTCTTCTGGAGAAAAAAAATAAATAAATAAGAGTAAATAGGAAGAGTAATTATTGCTTTTCTACTTAATGTGTGCTCTTGATCTCTTAACTTTTAAATATTTTTTCAATAACTACAGAGATGTAGTATGACTTTCAGTAAATTGTTTAACATTGCAGTATTTCAAACACCTGTATATCAAAGGGGAAAACAGAAATTTCCATCCTTATGTTTTGGAAAGCAGGGCAGGAACTTAATACTATATAGTGTTTAAGTTAGTATAATTACTGAGAACAAACAGAAAGTAGGATTTGAAGTAGTCAAAAGAGACAAACACATGGTCCAAGATGATTCTAGTGCCCTGGGGAAGGTGTAAATGGAAAATTAACAGAAGATAGAACCATCAAATCATAGGATTATTTGAGTAGGAAGGGACTCCTAAAGTTCACCTAGTCCAAATCTCCTGCAGTGAACAGGGAGGTTGTAGCTCAATCAGGTCCTAAGAGCCTAGTGCAACCTGGCTTTGCATGTTTCCAGAGACAAGGCATCCACCACCTCTCTGGGCAATCTGTTCTAGTGCTTCACTACCCTTGTCATAAAATACTTTTTTCTTCTATCCAATGATAATCTCTCCTCCCTTTGTTTGAAACAATTTCTCCTTGTCGTATCACAACAGACACTGGTAAAGAATCTGTCTCCTTTTTTCCTTCCTTTTGATACTGAAAAATATCTCTCCAGAGCCTTCTCTTCTCCATGCTGAACAGTCCCAGCTCTCTCAGCCTGCCCTCATAGGAGAGTTGTTCTATTCCTTGGATCATTTTTGTGGTCCTTCTCTGGATACATTCCAACAGGTACACGCCTCTCTTGTAGTGAGGACTCTGCATCTGTAGTCAACACTCCATTTGAAGTATCACCAGTGGAGAATAGAGGAACAAGATCTCCCTTGACCCACTGGCCAACACTTCTTTTGATGCAGCCAAGGATAGTGGATAGCAGCTGATTTTCTGGGCTGTGAGGGTATATTGCTAACTCACATTCAGCTTATCACCCAACAGTATCCGGAAGATCTTTTTGCAGGGCTGTGCTCAATCATTTTATTCCCAGTTTGTATTGATAGCAGAGGGTCATAGCACGTGCAAGACCTCACACTTGGCTTTCTTGAATCTCACGCGCTTCTCCTGGACCCACTGCTCAAGCCTGTCTAGGTGTCTCTGAATTACATCCCATCCATCAGGTGTGTAAATTGCCCCACAACCACAACACACAGCTTGATGTCATCTGTAAATTTGCTGTGTACCGATCTCTGAGGGACAATACTTAACACTGAACTCCATCCAGACTTTGAGCCATTTACAATCTCTCTCTGGGTACGATCATGTACTCTTTCATCAAACTATCTACCCACCAAATCCATATCTCTCGAATATAGAGAGAAGGATGTTGTGGGAGACTATGTCAAAGGCCTGAAATTCAGACTGATGAAATCAGTGGCTTCTCCCTTGTCAACTGTTTCAGTTTACACCATCATAGAAGGTCACTAGGTTGATCAGTCAGGATTTGCCCTTGGTGAAGCCATAGTAGTCTGTGGCCTCATATCATCTCCAGGTCTTCCATGTGCCTTGAAATAGTTTCAAGGAGGATCTGTTCCATAATGCTCCCCTGAACAGAGGTGATGCTGACAGGTTGATAGCTTCTTGGGCTGCCCATTCTACACTTACCAAAAGTGAATGTGATCTTGTCTTTCCTACAGTCACCAGAGACCTCACCTGACCATCATGATTATTCAAATATCATTGAGTGTGGCTTGGGTCTGTGTATTCCCCCACCCCATTTAGTCACAGAACCAGGCCGAACGAGGCCAGAACTATTTCATTTATATTGTTAGACACTTAAAAAACAAACAAACAAAAAAAAAAAAACAAAAAAAAAACCTGAATGTTCTTCAATCCACCGAGACCAAATATTTTTCTCTTATGTTATAGTCAAATCATTCCTAGGTATTTAAGAAGCTGGTCCAAATCCAAAAATCTGTAAGAATTTTCTGTAACTGTGTTCCTCATCTCTTTCATCATTGCTGTATATATGCCAATAACATATGCTGTAAACAGTTGAACTGCCTTCTGCCACAACAAAATAAAATGTGTGAGAGTCTCTGTGGGATTAGATCCTAAACAGTCTAAACATTATGCTTATTTTCTGTAGTTCTGTGTAGTTCTCTATCCATCCAAGTACAAAGGGATTTGAAAATCTAACAGATGGTAAGAAGAGATAGAAGACAAAAAAAAAAGAAAGAAAGAAAGAAAGAAAAGAAAGAAAGAAGAAAAAGAAAGAGAAGAAAGAAAGAAAGGAAAGAAAGAAAGAAAGAAAGAAAGAAAGAAAGAAAGAAAGAAAGAAAGAAAGAAAAGAAAGAAAGAAAGAAAGAAAGAAAGAAAGAAGTTGCTAACATAAAAAACATTATACAAAAGAAATTACCATACATTCATTGACAAGGTACTATGTCTGGCTGAACATAGAAAGCAGCAGAACCTTTTGTTGATGACTGAGTTTACATGCAGAGCAAGTAATTTCAGTGACTTTTCTTTTCCCAGCTGGAAAGGTGCGTGCCTTGTAAACTTAAACAATAGCTGTCTTCTCCTGTCTGTAACTGAGAGAAAGCAATCTTCCATTCCCAAAGATTTCCAGTCATCTTGCGGTGTGGAAATCAGTACTTACTTACACAGAGCATTTTCCATTGGTCATCTGATAAGAATACTGAGAAGACAGTGAGGAAAATTCTCCTTTTATTTTTATTCTTCCAAGTGCAATGGTGAGAAATATATTGGTCATTACAAACTGATAATGTGAACTCCCCTTCATCACTGTGAAACAAGAAAAGGCAATAAATGCCAAACATTTCCCTTGCATAAAAGAGATAGCAGATGGAAAATTTTTTGTCCTTACTGTCCTAGACAGAAACAGGCATGACAGTAATTAAATGAATACAGCAAATACTATGCAGTTGGACGCTAGTACCTAACTCCAAAGTATAAGATAAAGAAATAAAGCACAAACCAAATCCAAGAATGTAATGCTCCCTTGAACTCTCAAAGGATTTCTTGGTTTGCTCTCAGTATCTCTATACCTAGGAAATTTCCACTAGCAATTCTAGAACTAGCAAATTTTGTAAACATACTAGTTCTCAAAGCCATCTTTTTACTATAGCAGCATTGTTCCTTCTTTCTGCTTGATTAAGTAGTGACTCTTGTACAATTTCCTCATTTATCAGTCATGCTATACAGTTTCAGACACTGCCTGAACAAGGAAGAAGGAAGAAAACATGAAAAAAGTACTTTATTTTCTGTAGGTCTTCGTTCTTTAGCATTACATCAGCTATGGACAAATATTTAACCATTCGCTTACTTTGACCAAATATATTACCAAGACCCATGGCACCAGCAGAAACTACACATAACAGCAACTCTCATTTCCAAAGCCTACTGGAACCCTGTGGTAAAGCAAACTTCGCAGCCTTCTCTAAATCATGGAAAACAGCTTTGCATTTTTTATTGCACTATATCTTAACAGACAGTAAACCCATACAATCCTCAGAGGCAAAATTTGAGGAGATCTGAAAATAGCTCAAAAATGTCTGATGACCACTAAATGCCATTTTAGGCTTTCTAATCGTTTGTCATGAGCACCAGATCAAAACAATTTTCAGCTTATCCAAACAACTGGTGTTACGTTTCCACATTCCAAATAACTTTGAATCCCATCTGACTATGCAGTGTTCTTGGCAGACTCTGACTTTCTTTCCATATACAGATTTCTACAAGCCTCCCAAGACAGATGAAAACAAGCAACTTCCATTTATATTTAAAAGCTGTAGCCTCCCCTTCCTCTCACTATACACAGTTTTAAAAGTTGTTATGTGTCAAAGCTAGATAACAGCATGCTTTTTTGTGATAAAAAAATAATAATAATAATTTCTGTAGTGGAATTTGGCTAATTCATGTTTCACCAAGAGATGTTTCTTATCTAAAATACTTCAAAAAGCATTTTTGATGTACACATAACTTAGAAAATCCTAGCATAAAACGTTATTCTCTTTTTTTTTTTTTTAACACGTGGCTTGCTTTTGAAATTCTGTTAAATGTCTTTTTGTATAGAATTGTTCATAAAGTTTAGTTGGATATCAGGAAAAACTGCTGAAGAAAGGGTTGTTAAGCACTGGAATAGACTCTCCAGGGAGGTGGTTGAGTCACCATCCCTGATGTGTTTAGAAACTGTTTGGATGTGATGCTCAGGGACATGATTTAGTGGACTGTTGTTAGGGTAGTATGGTTAGGTTGTAGTTGGACTTGATGATCTTTAAGGTCTTCTCTAACCTGAGTGATTCTATGATTCTACGATTCTATGATAAACCCTGCATATCTGGAAGTGAAAAAAGAAATCACACTCCTGAAGTTCATTAGTATAATTGTATTCCATTCTCACTATGTAAAAATGAACAATTTGATTGTCCACTTTTATTTGAAGAACCAGTCATAGTTTATAACAACTTTTCTGAACTTGATAAATAAAACAGTGCTTTTAATTTGAGTAAAATTCAAATTAATTTCATTTGTGGACTCTGATATATATGAATTTGGTTTGTCATCAGTGTATTGCTTGTTCTGCTAACAAATACACATACATTTAGATTAAATACTACTATTCAATGCACAAAGTATTCTTCAGTTTATCATTTCTGTTATTTCTGCGAGAAGTCTAATGGGGCGGATCACAGTCTACACAGAAATCAGAATCATCACTGACTCAACACAACAAATCATGTACTCTCAAAAATGAGAATCTAATCAGTACATGTTTGCAGAAATTATTCTCCTATGAGCACTGTAACAGAAAGAGTCCATGACTTGTTTATAGAATATAACAGATAAGAGTTGCATAGCTGTCATTCAAGATATTTAGCATTATCCTTGCTCATTTTGTATGGCAAAATGGCTTTCCCTGACAACATAGAAAAATACTGGAGCAGCATACAAAATTCTCATTGATAATTCAATGATAATAAAGGAAGAAAAAATTAATTGTGTAAGTTATTTATAACTATATCACTTAAGCTTAGCACTTGGAAATAAATTCAACGTTATATGTGTTCATTCAAAGTGAACCAAGTAACTGTGGTATTTTTAGCTCTGTAGTGAGAGTTTTATGTCTCATCTACTCAACTTCTTTATCCTTACAGCTCTTTCTGCTCTCCCACTCCATCACAGATTCTTTTCAAATTCAATAGCTATATAATTAAACAAATGCGTGTTTTTTTTTTCACAGAATCCTTGATGTATTGTATAATGTCTGATTAGAGCAGACATGCAATAGAAGTGATGAAAATGAAAGAAGTCAGTGAGAATTTTATTGATATTCATTACTAATTTCTATTGCTAATATTTTGCATTTTTGTTATTTTCCAGGAAAAGCTTCCACTTCCCATCATAATAATGACTGTCTAGAAAGTGTCCATGGGACCAAATAAGAATCACAGAATCACCAAGATTGGAAAAGACCTTCAAGATCATCCAGTCCAACCATCCATCCAATAGTACTCAGTAAACCGTATCCCTCAACACAAAATCCAAACATTCCTTGAACACCCCCAGGATCGGTGACTCCACCACCTCCCTGTGCAGCCCATTCCACTGACTGACCACTCTTTCAGAAAAGTAATATTTCCTAACGTCCAGCCTAAATCTCCCCTGGCGCAGCTTGAAGCCATTCCCTCTGGTCCTATCACCAGTTACATAAGAGGCTGACCCCCAGCTCACTACAACCTCCATTCAGGTAGTTATAGAGAGCAATAAGGTCTCCTTTTAGCCTCCTCTTCTCCACACTGAACAATCCCAGCTCCTCCAGCCGCTCCTCATAAGGCCTGTGCTCCAGACCCCTCACCAGCATTGCTACCCTTCTTTGAACACACTCCAGGGCCTCAATGTCTTTCTTGCAGTGAGGAGACCAAAACTGGACACTGTACTCGAGATTCAGCCTCACCAGAGCCAAGTACAGGAGGACAATTATTTCCCTTGTTTCTGCTGGCAGCACTGTTCCTGATGCAAGTCAGGATGCCAATGGCCTTCTTGGCCATCTGGGCACACTGCTGGCTCATGTTCAGCCTAGCATCAATCAATACCCCCAGGTCCATTTCCTCTACACAGTGTTCCATCCACTCTACCCCAAGCCTGTTGCTTTGCCTGGGGTTGCTTTGGCCAAAGTGCAGGACCCAGCATTTAGCCTTGTTGAACCTCATCCCATTGGCTTCAGCCCAGCTATCCAGCCTGTCCAGATTCCTCTGTAGGGCCTCACTACCCCCAGGCAGTTCCAAACTTCCAGCCAATTTGGTGTCATCCACAAACTTACTGAGGGTACACTCAATGCCTTCATCCAGGTCATCAATAAAGATTTTGAAGAGGACAGGATCCAGCACCAACCTCTGGGGAACACCACTCGTGATCGGTCGCCAGCTGGATTTAGCTCCATACACCACCACTTTCTGTGCCCAACCCTGCAGCCAGTTCCTCATCCAGCCAAGAGCATATCTGTCCAAGCCACGGGCTGCCAGCTTCTGCAGCAGAATACTGTGGGAGACCGTGTCAAAGGCTTTGCTGAAGTCTAGATAGACTACATCAACAGCCTTTCCCTCGTCTACCAGACGGGTCATCCAGTCATAGAAGGAGATCAGGTTGGTCAAGCAGGACCTGCCCTTCGCGAACCCATGCTGGCTAGGCCTGATCCCCTGGTTGTCCTGCACATGCCGCATGATCTCTCTCAAGACAATCTGCTCCATAACCCTCCCTGGCACCAAGGTCAGGCTGACAGGCCTGTAGTTCCCCGGATCCTCCTTACAACCATTCATGTAGATAGAAAAATAAAAGAAAAATAAATAAATAAATGAATGAATAAATGAATGAATGAATGAATAAATAAATAAATAAATAAATGGAGAAAAGAAAAAAGAAGAAGAAAAATAAAGAAAATATCTACTTTCTGCATATGAATCAGACAAAAATCAGTAGAATATTTTCACAAAAAGTAAAGAGCAAACATTATTTTTTCCCCTAAACAACCTCCAGACAACAGTTTGCTTGTTCTGCGTAATCCAGTAGTGGGGCAAAGAATATGTAAAGTTTGTGTTTTCTGGATGAATGAGGTCTCTAATACACGAAATCTTGAATTATTCAGTAAGCTTTCATTTTGATCTTGTTGTTTTTGTTTTTTATACCTATGTAACAAGTTTGAAAAAAAAGCAGACGAGAAAAGCAGATTTATCAACTTATCCCATTATCGTTTAAGAAACTCAGATCAATTTTGATCTGGAAAAGAATCATCTTTTAAAGAATCAAACTCAACTGAGACTGTAAAAACCATATTTGATCGATATGTCTTCACTTGAAAAATCTTCCGATGGACTGATGTGAGTAAGCGTTTTTTAAATTAGTGAAAAGCCAAACAATCTAGTTCATAAAACACATTGCCAGCCATAACAACAACAACAAAAAAGATATTTTCACAGTACCACACTACCACAATTCAATTACATTTGTCAAAAGGCATTTTTCTTGCTATAAATATTATCAGTGGTGGAAATGTCTGTAACTAAAATAAGATAAAGCATGATCAGTATTTATGAGGCAGTCTCACTGTAATGGAAATTGAATTTCAAAGATCCAGAGTTTTGTTTTTTAAAGATTTCTTTCTATAGGAAAAGAGAGTTGTTAACTGAAATAGTTCTTTACTGACTGTTGTTCAGTAGCCCAAAATCTAAGCCCATTCCCAGAGGATAGATGTCTGTATTTTGAAGACTAGCGTTATTACTAACAATGCAAATAAAGACTTCTTATAGACAGCCAGTAAAGGAGAATACACCACAGTATCAACCCAAGAGAAGCCTGTACAAATAGTCAGCACAAGCTAGTACAGGCCTATCATAATTCTTTCTTGTTCAGCACTCTCCAGGGCAATTTCTTTACACTTTGCCATTTTGCTCTTCTATTCCAAATCATAATGCATACAAACATAATAATATATTACATATGAATCACATCAACTAGAGTTCTTCTTATAAAGGACTGAGAAAATATGATAAATATCCTTGATATGTGTTTGTGCTGTATCTGCCAAATACAATGAGGGTAGGGTAAAAACAGAGTGAATTGCAAAAATATAGTGAAATGCATTGGATATCATAATAAAAAATTTGACATTTCGATTTGGAAAGACTCATACGGAAGACTACGTCAAATGCACAAGAATATTGAGAACACTGGGTAAACATAAGTGGTTTACTAACATCAGTGTTGCATAACGAGTGTTAGATTTTTCATGCCAAAACCATCACATCAGGGAATGTTAAGAAGTGAAAATGCAAGCTTGAAAAGATATATCATGTTTTTATTATTTTCCACATAAATGTGTATTGTCTTCTTTTTAAACCTCTTGTTGCTACAAGACACTTAAGTAAACATACATATCTTTATTGACTAGAATTTCAAGGGCATGGAATAGGAGTAGATCTGCATATTCGAAAGTTCATATCCTCTATGAATTGAGTGTGACAAATATTAGAAGATGAGTGTCATGTATCTATTCTCATACCTAGGGCATGAAAATCTCAAACTCAAGAATACTCCAATTTGCAATTTGCATGACCTCTATTCCAAGGAAGAAAAAACTTCCAGTTGTATCATACTAAATGATCCTAATGTACAAGGTATATTTATCCCATTCAAAATTTTTATTTTGAAATTATCCGAGAAAAAAAAAGTTTAAAAATCAAATTCATAAAGAAATGACAGATTAAATTCAAGTGAGTAAAGACAGAAATAATTAATGACAGGTTTTTTTTTAATTAAAAAAAATAATAATAACTTCTTTCGAAATAGGACCATATTTTGACACTTAGAAATTATTATGTAAGAATAGCTGTTTTAAATTATATTTGTGCTGTCAATCTGAGTGTTGATAAAGGCAAAATACTTCAATGCACTTATCAATTTATTATTACACCACTGTTCTGAGTAGCTAAACTCAATACTTGGCATCAAGATCACAAACAGATCTGAGCAATGTTAATTCCCAGTGATGAAAATATGTATACATAGGCAAGGACACATTCACAAGTCAGTGAAATTAGTAAATAAATAAAATCAATAAATACATACCAAATATCAAATCTTACATTTTTTTGTCTGAGAATTGATGCTTACAAAGTACAGGTCCACTCACTATTTGAAAACTACTAAATGTATCATTAAAGTGTTTAGCATAATTTTATTCTCCTCAATTTCCATTGGAAATGGAATGTCACTTTTTTTTTTTTTTTTTTGTCTTTTTGAGAAGGCTGTGCAGCAAATGATTCTTCACATCAAACAAATCACAGATGCAGATTACCGCATATCGCTGGATACAGATTTTCAGCACTTTACATAATTATTCTGCAGCTCAACAGAAACAGAAATGTTGGCTAGTGTTATACCCAGTGTATGTCATTTATTTTCATGTACTGGAGATCTAATCCCAGAAAATGATTGCTGAAGAATAGATTAGAGCTCACAAATGTGAGAAGACGGTGAGATACAGCTGCTATCTGTCCCTTAATACAGCCATTTAGGACACAGGCAATGATTCAAAGAGCAAGCACGCCTGAAGTCTTTTGATGAAATATCACTTAGGCTCAGGAAATACCATCTCTCACTGTTACTCAGATACATAGCTTTTGGGGAGAAAAAAAAAAAAAAAGTATTAATATGCTGTTTTATGTCCAAAAATTAGTCTTCAAGTCATTTTAGCATGTGTGCTCCTAGGACATGCTCTCCTGAATACTACTACATAAACTCTGAATTAATTGGTTTTAAGGAATACTATCATACGTTTTTTGCATGACAAAGACAGTAGCAACTAGAATTTTAAACACAGAAAATTAGCAAAAGGAAAAGCATGGAAGATTGAGAATACATGTGAATTTTATCCCCTGATACTTGCCCCAATACTAAAAATCTTATTCCAAAAGAAATGCCTGCTATTTATTTCAATGGGAACTAAAACAGATATAGATCTCAACAACACTATTTGATAGAGCGATTTCTCAGCTACAAAATATTGTTTTTCAACATCGTTAGCCATGCTTTTTCACTAGAGATGAACAAGAACCTGCACATCATGCCCATAAAAATCTTCATGGCCATTCGGAATGCGGCTGCCATCTCACATCACGACTGCCATCACTGAAAAATACCCACTAGCATCCACTGTTTCATCTCAATAAATGTTCAGCAAGCGTCAGTGAATGTTGATGACTGCAATTTTACATGGAGGAATTCATAGAATCACAGAATATTCATGTTTTGAAAAAACCTCTAGGATCACCCAGTCCAACCATCATTATATCACCACTATTTACACTGAACTATATTCAGTGTGCCACATTCACCCTTTTCTTGGACACCTTTGGGGATAGTGACTCCACCAGTTCCCTGGCAGCCTGTTCCAATGCTTTACTGCTGTCAGAGCAGAAATTTTTCCTAATGTCTAACTTGAACCTCCCCTGGTGCAACTCAGAGCCATTAGATCTTGTTCTATTGCTGATTGCTTGTAGAAGGTGGCTGAATCCCACCTCTCTACATCTTCTTTTCAAGTAGTTACAAATTAGTTACAAACAGCAATAAGGTCTCCACTCAGCCTCTTCTTCTCCAACAATCATAGTTCCCTCAATCGCTCCCCGTAAGTCTTGCATTCCAGACACTGTACCAGCTTCATTGCCCTTCTATAGACATGCTTCAGGGTCTGAATGCCTATCTTGAAAGATGTGGTGGTTGCTCCATCCATGAAGTCATTCAAGATCAGACTGTACCAGGGTCAGAGCAAACTGATCCAGCTGTGTATGACCCTGTGTACTGCAGAGGATTGGACTAGGTGACTTGTAAAGTCCCTTCCAACATCCAAACATGGGATTCTATGATTATGTGATAAGAAAAAGATTCAGGATGGTTATTTTTGAAAATGCAAGAATATAGCAATGCACAGAAAATTTAAATCAGAGGTGAAAGCAGTAGGATATGCAAGGCTGACAAAAATCAATCGTATTATAAGCTCTTGAAAACCATCTCCACTATTTGTTTTTTTTTTTTCAAATTGTAATAATTCATCAAAATATTTGAAGATTAATTTCAATGCAATCAATGAGAGGTCAAATTAGTTTGCTACTGCAAACAAGACTAACTCAATAGAGGAATGCACAGACCTTGTATGATAGATTACACCATGGAAAGAGGCCATGGACAGTGGGGTGTCTCCAATTCTGAAGTCTACAACAAAGCACATTACTCCTGCATGACTGCTAATATTTACTCATCTTCAGTATCACTCCTAGCCATGAGTACAGCGATAGCCCAGATTTTATTTTTTATTACCCACATTGTCTAGATTCCCCACAATAATAACTTATTTGAATACAAAGTCCAAAAGAAGACAGGTGGAAGTTCCTTTAACCTCTCCATAAAAAGGCTAGAAAGGTAGGAGTGTAATTTTGACACCATGATCAAAGCCAATAAAAAAGACCAGTGACTATGCATATAGAAGGATTTATGGAGGTATAAAAAAAAATTATGATTCTGTTAATCTCTGTATCTGCTCTAAAGCACATTTCATGTTAAGCTCCATAATGTAGTATCCCCACATATAAAGTTTTGAATCCTGCAGATTTAGCAATTTTATCTTCCTTCCACTTTTCTCACATGAACTGTGCTTCCTTACATTTTGGCAGTTCTTCAAATGGTATCATTTGAAAAAAAACTTAGAGTTAATGACTTTAACTTTCCCAAAACAAATACATTGCCTCTTCAAATTTGGAACATTTTTCCTAATATTGATAACACTTCTTACTCAGACAAGAGGAGAGGAGAGGGGAGGAGAGGGAGAGGGGAGAGGGGAGGGGAGGAAGGGAGAGGGAGAGGGGGAGGGAGGGGAGGGAGGGAGGGGAGGGGAGGGAGAGGGAGAGGGAGAGGGAGAGGGAGAGGGGAGGGAGAGGGAGAGGGGAGGGGGAGGGGAGGGGAGGGGAGGGGAGGGGAGGGGGGGGGAGGGGAGGGAGGGGGAGGGAGAGAGGGAGGGGAGAGGGAGGGAGGGAGGGGAGGGAGGGGAGGGAGGGAGGAGGAGGGGAGGGGGAGGGAGGGAGGGGAGGGAGGGGAGGGAGGGAGGGAGGGAGGGGAGGGAGAGGGAGGAGGGGGGGAGGGGAGGGAGGTGGGAGGGGAGGAGGAGGGAGGGGAGAGGGAGGGGAGGAGGAGGGGAGGGAGAGGAGAGGAGAGGAGAGGAGGAGGAGAGAGGGAGGAAGAGGAGAGAGGAGGGAGAGGGGAGAGGAGAGGAGAGAGAGGAGAGGAGAGGAGAGGAGAGGAGAGGAGAGGAGAGGAGAGGAGAGGAGAGGAGAGAGAGGAGAGGAGAGGAGAGGAGAGGAGAGGAGAGGAGAGGAGAGGAGAGGAGAGGAGAGGAGAGAAGAGAGGAGAGGAGAGGAGAGGAGGGAGGAGAGGAGAGGAAGGAGAGGAGAGGAGAGGAGAGAGGAGAAGAGAAGAGAAGAGAAGAGAAGAGAAGTGAAGAGAAGAGAAAGAGAGAGAGAGAGAAGGAGAGAAGAGAAGAGAAGAGAGGAGAAGAGAAGAGATAAAGAGTAGAAGAGCAAGAAAGGAAGGAAAGGAGGGAGGAAAGAAGGATGGAATAATTTGTGCTGTGATCACAACTGTTCAACAGTTTTGCTAGTAGATGTTCAAATTTCTCAGTGCAGGTTTGCTTGGATGCTTTTCCCCTGAACTCTGGCTGACTTTCTGTATTCTACAGAGAGAATAAACCAATGTTCGTCTTTCCCGCTTTTCCTACATATTTCTCCTGGAAGATATAAAAAGAATATGTGCATAAGAAAGTTTTAAATAAATACATTGAAACTGAATATGCTTCACATACAGCATTTCAGAGTCTGAATTATCTCATCTCCTGGAAAAACACAGTAATGTTTAGGGTTGGGGTTGAGAGGTTGTAAATGGCAAGCTCTTGTAGAATAGATTTTCTACTTTCACTTCTGTTCCCATTACAGAACACCTGCTTTGAATTATCATCTTGAAGAATGTAATTGCTTCCTCATTTTGCCTTAGCAAAATAAATTTAAAACCTGGAAATAAGGTGGAACAGAGAATATATTTCCTTCTTATTTCCCAATAAATTGGGATACAGTTGTTGCTGCATAAAAGATATAGATGATAGAGTACATTAGAATTCTTTCTCTCAGGAAGCTCTTCTACTATGGGACCATTTATGCACTTAAATCTATGGAAATGTAATCACTACAATTCTCAGTACACTGCAGGAAATAAAGATAATTTGAACTGACTCACACAACTACGTTAATTAAACTTATACCACTTATACTCAGACCTACAGTGGGCCACTGGACAAACAGGAGAGTTATCCCCACCGCCTATATGTCCTACTTCCTTACTGAAACCTATATATCCTCTCTTTCAAAACCACTCTCATTTAAATGTTTGTGCTCCCATTCATTCCTTTTTGCAGTTTGCTGTCAAAAATGGACACAATTTTTTTATTATTATTATTTTTATTTTTATTTTTCTCCAACAAGGGGAGGATTTGTTCCATTTGAGAAAGAAAGACTATTCTCTATCATCTTAGAAAGATCATGGGGAATGGTAGAGGTATCTGAAGACTGAAGGGAAGCCATTGTCACTCCAGTCTTCAAAAAAGACAAAAGGAAGATCCAGGAAACTGCAGGCCAGTCAGCCTCACCTCCAGTTCTCGGAAGATTATGGAACAGCTTATTGCAGATGTCATCACCAAGTAAGCGGAAGAAAAGAAGTTTGCCAGGAGTGGTCAACATGGAATCACCAAGGGAAACTCACATGACCACCCTTATGGCCTTCTATGATGTCATTGCTGGCTGACTGGATGAAGAGAGGGTGGATATTGTTCTCGTAGACTTCAGCAAGGCTTTTGACACTATCTCCCATAACATACTTGTAATGAGGTGTGAAAAGTGGGGGATAGATGGGTGGACAGGGTGGTGGACTGGGAACTGGATGACTGGCAGAGCTCAGAAGATCATGACCAACAGCACAAAGTCTGCTTGGAGTCCTGTAACTAGAAGGCTGTGGGAAGACCTCATTGCAGCCATCCAATATTTAAAGGGAGTTTATAAATATGAGGGAAATCAAATTTTACGTGAGCAGATAGTGATAGGACAAGGGGAAATGGTTTTAAACTCAAGGAAGGGAGATTTAGACTGGATATCAGAAGGAAGTTCCTCACTGAGAGAGTAGTGAGGTGCTGGAACAGGTTGCCCAGAGAAGTTGTTCATGCCACATTCCTGGAGGCATTTAAGACCAGGTTGGATGGGGCTCTGTGTAATCATGTTGACCATGATCCATCAGTGTGCCATTCTGACAAGAAGACCAATGGTATCCCAGGATAAATTAAAAGAAGTGTGTAGCCAGCAGGTTGGGAGAGGTTATCCTCCCCCTCTGCTCTGCCCTCGTGAGGCCACACCTTGAATACTGTGTCTCATCCTGAGTGCATCACTCAAAAAACCAGGAATCTTCTTGTCACTGGAATCTTTAGTAAGATTGTGAATCCAGTGAAGGGTCACAAAAATGATCAAGGACCTAGAGCATCTTCTGTAAAAAGAAAATCTGAGAGATCTGGGACACTTCTCCCTGGAGAAGTCTGAGGGGAGGTCTCATCACTGTTCAAACATTTCTAAAGTTCAGGAACCAAATGGATGGTGTCAGGCTTTCCTGTTGTGGGGTACAACCACAGGAGAAGGAGCAATGGTGAACAAACAAAGGATGTTCCATATGTTTTCCTTTGTGACTTACTGTATAGAACCTTTTTTAGTAGTGGATTTGGACTTGATGATCCCCAGCAGTCTCTTCCAACCTCTACGATTCCGTAGTGCTGTGAAATCCAGAAGTGGAGTCCTTAGTTCAGGAGAGATACAGATCTGTTGGAGAGGGTCCAGAGGAGTGCCACAAAAATGTTCCAAGGGATGGAGCACCTCTCCTGTGAGGACAGGTTGGGAAAGCTGGGGTTGTTCAGTTTAAAGAAGAGAAGGCTCCAGGGAGTCCTTTCAATATCTGAAGGGGAGCAATAGGAAAGAAAGAGATGGATAGGGTCTGTGCTGACAGGGAGATGGACAGGGTCTGTGGTGACAAAACAAGGGGAAATGACGTCAAGCTTAAAGAGGGTAGATTAAGGTCGGATATAAGGAAAAAGTCTTTCACTGTGAGTGGTGAGGCAGTGGAACAGGCTGCCTAGAGATGTGGTGGATACCTCACCCTTGGAGACTTTAAAAGTGAGGCAGGATAAAGCCCTGACCTATGTATCTGTGCATGATCCTGTTCATCACAAAGGAGGTGGACTAGATGACTCTAAAAGGTCTTTTCTAACTCTAAGGATTCTACCATTCTACTCTATGATCCTTTGAAGTAGCCATCTTAAAAAAAAAAAAAAAAGAGATAGGCATAATTCAAATGATCATATTGTTATATTGTTATATTATCATTAAAAAGTGGTTTGCTGAAATCTATGGGAAACTGTTGATAACTGCAATTCCACTGGAAGAAATTGGTCCCTTTGCAGCTTTATTACAGCCAGCATCACTTCCAAAAAAAACTTTACTACATTGGGTACTGTTAAGACAAAGGGTAGGAGTTTAAAAGGGGCAAATTTACATTAGATAGAAAGAAGTTCGTCATTATGAGAGCAGAGAAACAATGTAAGAGATTGTCCTGAAAAGTTGTGGATGTCACATCCCTGAAACTGTTCAAGGTCAAGTTGAATGGAGATTTGAGCAACCTTGTCCAGTGGTAGATATTCCTGTCTATAGTAGAAATTGTGGAACTAGATGGCCATTAAGGTCCAGACCATTCTATAATTCTATGATTTAGATCATGATGTACAAAAGCTCTATTTCATTCAATATAGCTAGAGATCTCTCTGTACAGTAGATGACTAATATAACTATGCACTTTATGAGAAGATTTTTTTTCTTTTAAAAGTCTATTGCTGCCCAGTATTTTCCAAAAATAAATAAATTAATAAATAAAGTAGTACTGAGTTCAGAACAGAATCATCATATCATCTTAAGTTGGTTTTGGAAGCTACAGAATAATTAGTCTGCTCAATATCATCCAAGAGTCTCAGACAAGTTATTTGCCAGTGATTTAATGGCAATTGTACTATTACTGTAAAGCAGCAGGACCTTGGACTTTAACATACTTACCCAACTGAGAAACAGCTTAGTAATGTAGTATTTACTTAAGAGAATAAGTAAAAGCGTCAGAATTATATATATTTTTAATATTCAAAACACAGCCAGGAGAAGTTCATGAAAAAATACCTCTTGAATGTCCACAAGGCCAAAAATAAATTTCATAGGACAAATAATTTCAAAAGAGAATCAATTGTTGAAGTAGACATACAAGAATAAAACTACTTGCATTTCCCTCTGTTTAATCTTTCCAAGTGCCTTCAAAATCTGTCCACTTCTTCTAGTTTGAAACAGATTTTCTGAGTATATTTTATATGAGAGTTGTCAAATTCTTCATTGCTACCAGACACTGAGATCTGGTCTATTTAAAACAATATGTAGTAGCTAATATTCATTTCAGTTGTTTTATTCAGTCCTACAGACAGTATTTTATTGATTTTACTGTCTCACCCAAATGAAATACTGCTTGCTAGTAAAGTTTCTTTATGAGCACTGAATTAACACTGAAGAAATTACTATGAATGGTTCCTTTTGTTGCTTTGGTTCAGAAAATAAATCTCACAACAGCACAGCAGCTTCTTACTAGACATTTCTTGGATACTGGATGCCAACATTAGTAAATAGCCTATAATCTGTGATACTACATTCACAGAGTTTTCAGAAATGTTTCCTGAATAACACTGTAGAAAAAGCAGAATAAACTTGCTTGAGTGATTATTCCTTTCCATACTTGTTTACCTCCATTCCATTTTATGTGTGCATTCATCCTCATATTTGGAAAGTTGTGATAGCTGAAGTATCCCCTGACTTGAAAAGAGTAAACCTAATTCCTATTAAAAAAAAAAAAAAAAAGGAGGACACAGTGACTAGTTCAGCACGATCATGGAGCAGAGCCTCCTGGAAACCAAGTTAAGACATCTGGCAGACAGGTGATTGGACATAACCAACACAGCTTTACAGAGGGTTAATTATGCCTGATTCATTTGGTGTCCTTCTATAAAAGAATGACAGTGTTGTCAGGCAAGCAAAGAATATCTAATTTCATTGACCTTGACTTCTGCAAAACATTTGATGAGGCACCTCTAAATTGAAATGAAATGCATCCAAAGAAGGATGGACTATTTTGTGAACAAGGAATGGAGGTGCATCCAAAGAGTTGCTATCAGTGTATCAATGCCCAGATTGGGACCAGTACTATTTTACTGGGTAAAACTACACTGGGATAGAGTGCATCTTAGGCAATTTTGTAGATTACACTGATCTGCACAGTACAGCTGACACTTTAGAGGGATGCTGTCCAGAGGAGTGTGAGAGGTGTATACATACAAACCTCATGAAATTCAACAAGGCCAAGTGCAATGTCCTGCACGTGGATTGAAGTGATTCAAAATATCAGTATGGACTTAGTGATGAAGGAATTGAAAGCAGATATATGGAAAAGCTGTCTCAGCTGTGGCAAAGAGGTCACAGGTCAGACATAACAATGCAAAAAAAACATCCAGAATCAACAGGTTGACTTTTCCATGCTTAATCAGCTTGATATCTATAGAATTACATGTCATGAATACAGAATCACCAAGAACTGACAGATTATTGCAAACTCCAAACATTTCTCTCTATTTGAGCATACCTTCCATCAAAGACAGAAAACCAGAAAAAAAGATGCTCTGGATTTCTGCACCTCTTCATATGAACTGAACAAGCATCCCATTGTGACAGCAGTGGCTGCTGTAGTAATAGACGTAGAGTTAGAAGCATCCTAAGAAGACAGGACTACATCTGTAGAAACTAGCATTTTTGAATCTTCAAAAAAAGACGTTCTCAATCTTTACAAAAGGGCTAGTCTTAGTCTTTTAAAAATGTGTTGCTGTGTCTTAACCAACTGAGAACACATTAAGTCTGCTCTGTAATTTTGCTCACACTGAGCAACCGTATCAGTTACGGTACATTTCCATATGTTGAAATGAGAAATAGACTAAAGAAATCAGATGCTCTACAAAAGCTAAGCAGCATTTTATTAAAAATTACCAATCTGAAAGTACTTCCACGTGTTAACATGCAGCCTTATGCACAGATGCTGTTAAGTCTCAGTCACATCGTAGCCACATCAATGAGCTCATTCCAAACATGGGACAAGAGCATCAGACCTCCACTGCTTTAGGAGGCAACTCACTTGCTACTCTCAAGCATTTTCCACAGATGATCCTGCTATGTTGAATCTCCTTCATCATTACTTCTGCTGCACAGCACCAATATCTTTACATAACCTCGGCTGTCTGTACAAGTTTTTCTTCTCAAATGAACAGTTTGCTGTACGAAGTTCCAGATCTTGATAATCTTTAGTTTCCTCTGGAAAACTCCAAGAACACAAGTAATGCTGAATGGGAGGTGGTAAAACCTACATGTCCTCAGGATATTATTAAAAAAAGAACTTGCATAACCATTGCAGAATTAAGGAAACTGCGTTTCTGATTTTCAATTTATTTCTGCTAATTGCATTTTTATTTGGCCACTTCCATTTTTCAAGTGCAGCAGTAGGGATTGCATTTGGACTCTATTCTGCTTGACCAAAATTAAATGATCACGTGATCTCATGAGATGTTATTAGACAGCAGCATGAACCTAGTATCATAACGTATTCCTTAATTTTAAACAAGTTTGTTTATTTTGCCACTCTGTGAAAAATACTTTTCCATTCTTTCAGGAAAGAGGAATAAAAATATGTGATAAAAAAGTATATATATATCACAATCTTACTAAGGATCAGATGGCAAGGATAAAAGAACCAGCAGAGATAAGCTAGTATGGAGGGCAAAACCACAACCTTGCAAGAAAAAGAGACACTGAATTTTTCATTTATCTTCATTTGGCCAAAAATTACACTGGAGCCAAACAGTGCAAACTGTCTCAGCCAAACTCTTGCACTACCTCTTGCAGCAAAGCAGCTTAACCTTTTTTCAGTGTGTTCTATTGTGTTTACATAATCAATTCTGATTCATTTATTTAATGATAAAGAATGCAAGCATTTCTTTATCAGCTCATTTTGCAAAGTATTCTCCCTAATTTATCTCTTCTCACCATCACATTTACTTCCTTTCTTTTTTTAACCACAAGATTTCACAGTTAACATTACAAGAAGATGACAAGGGCAATTATCGTTAAAACTGACTAAAACAAAGCAACAGTAATGAGAAGAGCTATAGTGCATTCACTGAGGGTCTAGCAGTAATGAAAGAAGTAAACTTATTATGAGTAGGTGACATATTAAAAAGTGCTAGAATGCACTGAAGGTAAAAACACTATTTAGAAAGAAAAAGATGTTCACTAATTAGTAAATAAATCAATGAGGCTTATTGAATCCTGCAAAAGGATAGCATGTTTCAGTATTACTCCATTTCATCTCAGAAAACAAAAGGCTGTTTGAGGATCTATGGGAAAATATTGTTTCAGGGCTACTGAGATACATCTGGAGGAAAAGATGCATAACTTTAACTTGCTGTACTCTGAGCACTTTGGCAGGCTAGCACAAATCCTAATTAAGCAAAGAAAACATTGCACCTGCACTACAGCAGGCACTCGGGCCTGACAGAAGTGTAAATCATTGTTCTTATTTCTTCTTCTGAACAAAGTGCAAGAATGGAAAAATGGCCAGTTTACAACTCACTGAGCTTCTGCAGAAGTAATTTAGCCAGATCAGTCTGAGTGGCGCCAAGAACCATGCAAAATCCCAGGATTTCCTAGATTCAGCTTCCACATTTTGCAGCACATACTGGCTAAAACTTAGTTTAAAACAAGCAATATGAAGTATATAAAGGGTAAGCCTTGGGTTTCTGCAGTGAGTAAACTACAGAACCATGGGTCATTCCTGTGCCAGCATGTATCTGGTGTCTTGCTCTGCAATCTCTTCTCTCCTATTATGGCAACTTCTCTCAGAGTTTCACTGTACACTAAAACAAGCTATCACTCCACTGCCTTCTGCAGACATAGAATTGACCTAGAATTTTTTTTTACATGTTAAATTTCCTAAATACTCAGAACAAGTCAATGATAACACCAATGAAAGGTAGATTCCACAGATGGGTGTCTTCCTCATCTTCCTGTCAAGGATTTCAGCTTATAGAACAAGCGACAGGAAAGTAGCATTAACCTCATATACCAGGATAATCTGCAGATGAGGAGCAAGAACCAGAGACAGTTGACTTTGGTTCTCTCTCCATTTCTGAGCTCAATTTATTGCAGAGCATTACCTTTACGATCCTCTGTTCTCCCACTTGAATAAGTGAGATTACACCTCTGTACCTCCCTGGGACTGTGTGAAGCATAAGTTAATAATGTTTGCCAAGTGCTATGTAAGTGCAAAAATTATTAAGGCAGCTCAGCATCAAAAAGGGGAACACAGTCCAAGGTTTTATGGCTCTTGGCTCCATATATGATCTACAAAGTGTTCCATTCATCCTGTTGCATTGAATAAATCCAGGACTTTAATTTTTTACGGTTTAGTATGTAAAATGTCATAGGCAGGAGTTCATTCTATATATTTTTACAAAATAAATAAATCTCACTAAGAAACCAAATGGTGCTGTTATAAAAAACATGAAAATCTAGTATTTTAAGCAGCCTAACTACTAAGACTTTTTCTGTAATGTTGAAAAAGAAGTTTCCTCCAGCAGTTATATTACATATGTGAATTGTTTTCTTTCCAAAACAGTGAAAAGGCAAACCTGATAAAAGTGATATATCTTATAAATATAATAGACAGGACTAGGTTTATTTACAAAGCCACACTAGGAACACATCATTTCTTTTATTGTTTTTACTTTAATTTTTTCTTTTATGTAGATTGAAAGGAACAGTACAAGTTTTGGTCGTTCTTTTTTTCGTTTGTTTGTTTGTTTGTTTGTTTGTTTTGTCTTTATATTGGTGGAAGTGCATGATACAGGTTAAAACAAACAACAACAATAAAATTTGCAGTCCTTAACTTCAAATTATAATGTGATCATAAAGTCCCAGAATGATCAAGGTTGGAAAAGACCTCCAGGATCACCAGTCCAACAGCCCACCTACCACCAATATTTCTCCACTAAACCATGTCACTTAATATGACATCTGCATGTTTCTTGAACACCTCCAGGGACAGTGACTCCACCACCTCCAGCACCTGACCACCTTTTTGGAGAAGAAATTTTTCCTAACATCCAACCTGAATCTCCCCTGGTGCAACTTGAGGCCATTCCCTCTAGTCAATCACAAGTTATCTGGAAAAAGAGAGTGACCTCCACCTCACCACAACCTCCCTTCAAGTGGTTGTAAAGAGAGATGAGGTCTCTCCTGAACCTGCTCTTTTCCAAATTGAAAAATCCCAGCTCCCTCAGCTGCTCCTCATAAGACTTGTGGTCCATACCCCTCACAGTTTCATGGCTCTTCCATGGACACATCAAGGGCCTCTATGACTCTCAGAAAAAATTATTTCTGAGGTGGTGAGAGGGTAAGGCTACATAAGTTTCATCTGATTAACCTGTTATGTTACAAGGAATGTATTTCACCAACTGAAGAGATGGAATGAAATTCAAGACTGCTGATGAGAGTTTTTTTATGGCCTCCGAAAGATCTCAGATTTCCTCCCAAACAAGCATATTTCAACACTGAGAGCTGGCTGTAAATTACTGTGATAATGTCACAAAGGTAACATCCTTAAAATCATTTTGGTGGAAATAAAAGGAAATGCCACATGCAGGAGTACCTGACACGTTGTGCACATCACTTTATTAGTCCCAGGAAGAATGTACTTTTAAATGAAAGCACACTTCAGTTTCCACGCTGGTTCCTGTTTCCTTCCACATTCCATATGTCAGCTCTGTAAGTATTACTAGAATTAATCCAAAAGAAATAACCTACCTACCCACAAGAAGTCTGAACATTTCACTTAAGATCACATTTCTTCCTTTCTGTATCAGGAGCAATAAGCAAAACCCAATACCCCAAGCAGAGGAATGATAATTCAAAGAGAAATAAAATACTCTTGACATTTCAACAATAACAAGTTATTAATAAAATTCACTTCATTTGAAAGAAAGTGAATACATTTACAACACAGCTGAATAAAGGTTAAGTGTATTTTGTGTTTTGCTCTGCATTAAATATAAATATCTGTCATGTCAAATCCTAGACTAGTAGTAAGCACTCTTTTTCTAGCAAAAATGAAAGCAATTAGAAATATCTTTTCTACAAATGATAAAACCCAAAGCAGGCAAATTTCCTATGAAATGGCTCATGGAAAGCTGGCACGTCTCTTTCTGGCAGAGTTACCCACACTCTCTGAGCATCATTATATCCTTAAAACACTTGTTATTATTAAGATATAGCACTCCTGCAGGAGATTTCCCACAATGAAGTAATGTAAGGTAGACCAGAGCCCTCCTTTTTTTTTCTTTTTTTTTCTTTTTTTTAAATCATCATAGATTTATTCATAAAAAAATTTTAAGTCACATTCAGAAGTTATCCACTCTATTTTAAACTATCAGAAAGAAAAGGAACAAAAAGGAACACATATAGCAACAAAACAAAAGTCATTCTCTCTCTCCTGTTTGATTATAATTGTTGTCCAGATGAAGAAAGCATTGGTTTGTTTCCATTTGGACTTAAACAATGAAGATACCAGATTCCTGATTTTTTGTTGGGACAGCATTTGAACCAGCTGTTGAAGCGAGTTTTAAAATATACATTTTCTCTCACTTTTTTGCAATAAAACCTATGACAAATGCTATTCCTCCAAAGGTCATGAAGACACTAGCCTGTAGATCAACTCCACTCCCACTTTCTTATTTAATTGACCATCAATGCTGTAACTATTTTGTTCTAACATTTAGAGCTATAGCTTGTCATCACTAGCAACAGTGTCATTATTTAGAAAAAACTATTGCATTAGATTTTTGAGATTTTACACCTTTTAGGATCTGCTTATTCAAAGGCACACTCAAGACGTTTTCTCCAGGCAGTGAAATATTTTAATCAAGGATCACACTTCACTTGCTACCGTTTGTTCAACAAAAGGTCAGAAATACATGCAAAGTTGCCTACATATACATCTCACACACATCAGATCCCTGTACTCCAATCAGCTGCTAAGAAATGAGTGGGAGTAACACAGGAAAGTGCTATTTGTAAGTAGTACTTCACTTTCTCTAGTGTGCTTTCCTTCAAAAGCTTAAGCAAACGTGATGTGGATAGGATGCTCCTCGAAACGCAGCAGCCCTCAAAGTCAGAATAAGAAAGGAGATGGATGAAAGGCGTTCTTATCATAAAATAAAAACTCATTCGTTCTATGAAATTAAATGGAAAAATCTGGAAAAGGAATAAAATAAAAAGCAGGAAGTAAGAAAAAGTTGAGGCAATCAGCTTTGGGGCAGATGCATACTGCACTGAAGCACGGAATTGCTTTGGTGGGCTGAGGTGCAACCTCTGTCAGAGAGCATCGGGCAGGCACCACTGCCCTTCATGTGGCAGTGGCACTGATGCAGCAGGGGCAGAGCCAGGAGCAGCAGCAGGGTCAACACTTGCACATAGAGAAGCAGCTAGCAAGGAGCAGAGCAAACAGGACATGGTGCATCAGAAGGCTGTTGTGTGGGCATTTACTCAGGTGGCAAGAAGTGCACACTGTTCTTCTCATCCTGGGTCACTAGGGGAAAGCACACAGTTGTGTGGGGAGACAGACAGCCCTGTCTTGGAGCCCAGCCAGGGGAAGCACACACACAAAACAGCACACACGCACACACACACACAAAAAAAAGGTCTTAGTAATTGAAGATTCTTCATTGAGGGGCACTGAGGTACCCATCTGCCACCCAGAAAATCTCTCTAGAGAGGTTTGCTGCCGGTCAGGAGCCCACGTCTTTTTTTCAAGTTAGTCACTCAAACTCAGATATACCACATTTACTTTCAAAAATGAAATCAGAGGACATCATTTTTGCTCGCAGTACTATTAGTGACCATTTGTTCCTTAACTTGTCACAAATGCTTGATCATGCTAATAACACTATGTAGGATTTACAAAAATAATCTTACCAGCTGTCTGTGTTTTACATAGAGGCTGAAGCAGCACTAGCAGATTATAGTAAAGACAGTGGTCAAGAACTGAGCACGGGACAGGAATAAACTGTTTCTTACGGTAGATCTGTGTAAAACGTTTGTTGACTTTTCTTTGCTAAGTTACCTCTGAGACATGGTAGAGTGAAACCATGAATGCTACAAATTTTCATTATTTCAAATCACTGAAAGCCCAAACAATTGTGCTGAAAGTGTTTCACAATGTATTAAACTCAGCTGTCTTCATTAATCAAAGGCAACATACTCCCACTAATTACTTTAACATTAACTGGAGTCATACGTCATCACCAACAGTGATTTTATAGTGATTTTTTTGTGTGTGCATGTCATTTTATTTGCTAGGAGGTAGCTTGCTTAGGTTCATTCCAGAAACAAAGAGTCAGGGCTCTCCCAGAAAGAATGAGTCTTTCGGGTATCTGCACAAGCAGTTAGCATGTGATAACTCAGGCTAGTATATCACTGCTCACTTTGAACTCAGTAACGGAGCAGCTGTATGATATTAACTGGAAAAAAAAAAAAAAAAAAGAGCTGAAAATATACAATTACACAAAGGGAGGAAACCTGTACTTTGCCACATGGCAATATGAATAACCTTCCCAAAGGTGGCTAACTATAAATTAGCCACAGTCTATATGAAATGTACTCACACTTCCGACTGCTGTGAAAATATTTACCTTACAAACTTCCTTTCCATTAGGAAATCACATTTTTAAGGTGATTGTTTATTATAAAATGAAACAAAAACAAAGAAAGATTGGATGACTATATTCATTGTACAGTTCCCGTAATACTGCTGACAATTTCTAGAGAAGACACGTTTTGTAAGGTCCATTAAGCTGGTAAGTCAGAGAATGGCAGGAATCAACATCCTACAGTATTTTTCCTTTCCATTTCAGGTAAGTACTGTAATATTTCTCTCTAATTTCCTCCAGTTCACATCCATTTCCATTTCTTCTGTTGGTGCTGCAAAAAACTTCATAATCTGTAAGTAGTCTCATTAAAATTGGAATAAAATAACAATGGAGCATTAGTTGTGTATTTTTATTTTCACAGCAACACTGTTTAAAAGACAAAATATCTTCATAAAAAAAAATAGCAAGCTAACAGGTTTGCATAGAAAATTAAATTGTGTATTTCCAATACTATAAGAAAGCTAAGGTGCCTCATGAAACACCAATAGTATCTGAATAGTTCCACAGAGATATTAGTTCACAAAATATACATTAGAACACCCCTTTCAAGCAGGAGGCAAATTATATCACTCAATGTTAGCAGCATGTAGAAATAGAAGGATGATTAATTTTAAGAATAGAGTTTAATGCCCAAAGCAGAGAATCACTTTTCAGATAATATAGCACTTATAAAAAATATGCATTTAAAACAATTATATGTTAAATTACATACTTTATATTTTTCTTTCCATTCATAATTCCTATGCCATGCTCCATATACAAGGGAGGGGAGGGGAGGGGAGTAGTTATATGGATTTAATATATAAAGATTATATATTCAAAATTCTTTCTATTCAAAAGAAATATGTCAAAAGCATTCTTTCAAGACATTGGCTGCTAACGAAATATGAGCTCCTCTACACTGTTATGTTTTGATGTTGATACACCTCCTCACGATGTAACACACTGCTGAGAGAACAAGATGCTACCAATCCCCCATTCTTTAGTCAAATCTGGATGTTTGTATCTTTCCTGTGAATTTTGTTGTTCAGTTTAACCTTGCACACTTTTTAACTACTATGGATTTTTTTGTAAAGTCTGACAGGCTGTATGGCTCCTGTATGTTCTGAAGTTCTTATTGCAGTATTATAACATATTGTCTCCCAGGAATTAGTAAACCTAAACAAAAACCATTCACCTTTATTACAATCAAATTCCAACTGCCACTGTCAAAGAGAAGGAAGCATAGGCATGCATCTAATCCCACAGCTTTAAGCAGAAGTCTTCCATTCCTAGTCATTTGGTCTGGACTTGTGCCACTCACAGCCATGAGTACGAAAGTACTTGCTGATACAGCAATTCATCAGATTTCCTCAAAAGCTGTTTACATATCACTGATATTTAACATCACGCAAGCACTAAATTTGGCATCATATATATATATCTGTACCTTGAGAAACCTCTGTACCCTGGAAACTTTGGAAGTCATGTTCTTACCAGTCATCAGCTGTAAACTAGGCGTGATGTTGCTAGGTCTACTTTCTAGAAGTGTTCAGAAGTTAATTTTACTCAGTCAGAAGACACTGATGATCTACACAGTCATTTTCTAGTAATGTTGAAGTTATATTTAGCTGTGACACTTCTGGTATAACTTTTGTGGGATTCACTGTAAAGAGATGTAGCTTTTTTATGCATATACTTAATATATACAGATAGATACATGGATAGATAACAGGCTATATAGTCTATATAGACTATGCTTTATCTATTATACCTACACTATATAAATGCACATATATAAGCATAGAGAGAGAAAGATAACATATATATTCTATACTATATATACACTTTCCTATTTCAAGCACAACGTGGAATTTTTAAGTATTACTTATACTTCTCCCTCACCACTAACCCCTAAGTCCTCACCAGTAAAGATCTTCAATTTGCTGCTTTAACTGCATTTGTTGATGAAAGATTCAACGTGAGCCAGCAGTGTGTACTTGCAGCCCAGAAGGCCAACTGTGCCCTGGGTTACATCAAGAGAAGTGTTCCCAGCAGGTCAAGGGAGGCGATTCTGCCCCTCTGCTCTGCTCTCATGAGGCCCCACCTGGAGTATTGCTTCCAGTTCTGGGGCATCAACAAAAGAAGGATAAGTGAGATAAGTGAGATAAGTGAGATGCTGCAACGTGTTTCCAGCGAGGCTGTGAATGGCCCTTCCCTGCAAACACTCGAGGCCAGGCTGGATGGGGCTGTGAGCAACCTGGTCAAGAGGGAGGCGTGGAGCTATAAGGTCAAAAATGTCCCTTCCAACCCTAATCATTCTATCATACAGAGGTTGAAAATACATCAACGCATAAAATAAGTGGTTAATTTACAATTACTATGCTGTTCTCAAAAATATCAAGTTATTTCATAAAATTCCTACATGTCAAGAGTCCATTTAGTTGTAGGAGAATCCACAGGTCTCATGAGGAAAATGGTGATTCCTTGCAGCATCTTAACTGTAGGACTGCACAGAGGTGGCAAAGACTAATGAATAATATGGGGAAAGATAATGACGAACCTAAATGTCTGAAAAGTTAATGAGGGCACCTGATCTGACAGTGTGAAGTGACAGAAGAAACAGACATTTTTTAAAAAGTTTTAACTCAAACAACCCTTCAACTTCAGACCGTCCTAAACCTTAAAAGGTTTGTCAAAGGATTGAAGGAGCACGTATATTGAATAAATGAAAGTAAACTAGCATTTTTAAAGACAAAGGTCTAGTCCTTACGAGATTTGATTTTGAAATAACAAAAATGTATTTTTTTTATTATTTTTTCCCTTTTTGGCATGTAGCCACAATCATATCTTGCACACAAAAGCACTGTTTTTTTCCAGTGGCCAGTGTCCCTCTAATAATTAACATTAGTCAAGAGAAGTAGCAATGTCAGATGAATTACATTTACTTTTTTTTATTGCAATAAAACATAAAAAGTACTTTCCACAACAAAACCATGCATTTTTATAAACTTATTATGTAAGACCGAGGCACTCTCAAACTCTTGAGGAAAATCAGTAGAGTTCATTTTTCTATTCTATTTTTTATCTAACACACAGTGCTTAGAACCAAATTCAACTTTTAGTTTAATTCTAAAAGAATGGTTTCCACTGAAGCCAACCCTAATTTTTCTTAATGATCAGAATTAAATTAGCAATATCTGCATGTAGACTTTCAAATATCTTTCTTTACAGTACCTTTTAGATGATGAATACACAAAAAAAAAAATCTTCTCCAAATCTTCTCCTGCTAAGCAATCTCAATCTGTCTCTCATGTCATAATGAAATATAAGGTTTGTGCTCTCGAGAGGAAATGGAAGGAGACTCAGAAATTCACTGCATGCCACACTTTGGATTTCATACTCTTTAGAGAAAAAAATCACTCAGGATTTACTACCAGTGATACAACCAGGTTTCAATAAAGGTTACTTCCAACCTTTATTCAATTTTCCATGTCTTTTGGATCTCTAGGCACACCGTAGGTGTTCTGACACTAATATTAACTGAAGAGGCATACATTTTTTGTTACTCCTTATTCACAGAATCAGAGAATATCCTGACTTGGAAGGGACCCATAAGGATCATCACGTCCAACCCCTGGTTCCACACGTGACCACCCAAAAAAGCTGGCTTGCATATTGGAATGAACAGTGTAGTGTACCTAGTAGTGTATTTTGCCTGGCTAAATGAGGCTGCAGCACAGAAGACTTATCCGTACAAGCAAAAGGCTATACTTACATAGCTTTACTCATTTTCCAGTATTTACATTTGAACTGCTACTTATACAACGAATTGCATGTAGCCACAACCTCCAGAAATCCTTACTTCAGGTTTATTTAGGTGTAGCAGCAATACTTGCAACCATTAACCCTGGCCCCAGAAGGAACAGCACGCAAGGCACTTACTTTCATCTTCAGTGACATGTCTGAAGTTGAATTTCCACAGCTGCCAAACACGACAGGCTCCTAAGGCTTAATTCTGTTGCAGCTGAGAGAATTTTCTCCTCTGAACATGGGCAACTTTCTCTACAGTTGCCATAGAACCTTAACAGCCCTTAACAGCCAATTCACCTGCATCTGAAGAGGAAAATCATATCCAACTAATGGAGTGTACTGCATCTTGGAACTATCAAAAACATCTCTCACTTTCAAAAGCCCTGGATATTACAAAGCTTTCCAGATACTTCAACAAATATGTGTGCTATCAATATGGCATGAAAATGTTTCATTAAACTCTAAGGAGACTGATAAATGCACACTGTTCTTACTGAGTTCATAATAGGAAAACATGTATTTTCAAGCTTTATCTCCTCTGTTTTGTCAAAGTTTCATTCTTGTTGTTTCCCTCAATATGTTCCTCAAGAAACAGAATTCGTGATTTACTACAAAATAAAGCCTCCAGAAATCAGAAATAGCTAAAAATGTTCTCAAAAAAATCATAAATATGGTCATTTTTTTTGTTAAACAATTAATGTGGGGACATGGAATCCAAATTTTTCTGCAAGCTGACATTTCTGATGGCACAGGTGATTTTTAGGAGTTTAAGATAAATTAATTAGTATTGCATTTTTCTCCTCCTCCATAATCTTGCCTGAAATAATTAAAACTTCAAAGAGAGCATTTCAATATAACGCTCATCAAAAACCTGGCATTTCACTGATAGCAACTCTTAATGTCTTCTTTCTACTTCGCCAACTGACTCATGTAATGGGTACAGAACAACATCAAACATCAACTGAGCATCTTAGTTTATGGAAATGGAAAACTATGGTAAAAGCAGAAGCATCCAGCAAGCTTTTCTAGCTTTTCCAACCTATTTTCTACCTGAAAGACCATCTTAGCCCATACCAAGAGCATTCTCAACCTGTCATCTGGACACCTTTCAGAGTCCCTGTTGCTATAAAGGTGGAAGGACCTAAAGCAGAGGTAGTTAGCAGAGAAAAGTATAATTTTTTTCTCTCAAAATAAAAGAGACTAAATGTCATCAAAATGGCATGCAATGTTAACATTTATCTCTGAGATTAAGAAAATAACTGAGTATGGATAGTTTTACTCTCTTGCTACTGTCTTCTTTTTACTTCAGATACGTGCAACTTCCCAATTACTTTTTAAATGCAGGTCAAATACATACATTTATAGAATTAAAGCATTAAAATTAATACCTAGAGATTAAAAAAATAAATTTATAAAATGCAGCAAGGTAAATACATACAAAATATACATACGCTATAGATGTTGATTCATTACCAGGATGAAAATTCATTATACTCAGTGGGAAATCTTGCAGACTGCAGGTTAAAGCTCATATTTCTCCAGAATCTATTCAAATGTTAGCATGCAGTTTATAGAAATCACTTCTTTAAAAATGGTCTTTGAAATTAACATAAATAAAGAGTTAGCAAAGCTACGTCTACTTCTGTTTTACTCAAGAGTAACAAAAATCAATATAATTTAGCAGAAATTGCTGTTAATCTTCATATATATATATATATACAAGTGCATATGGAATCACAATCATGGAAGGACAGAATGGGAGACAGGAGGGATGGAGGGAGGAAAAATAAGGAGAAGGAGAAAGAAAAAAAGAGGGAAGGCAAAGGTGAAAAAGAAGGGAAAGGGAAAGAAACAGGGAAACGTTTAATCAAAATTAAATCAGTTTATTCAGCTGTAGAAAAATTAAGCCTGGGCTATCCACAAACACTTGTTTAAGTGGAATCTTTTGTATGTATCAGAAGACATGCATACTTTTGTAATATTCATGACATTTTATTGCACAATGTGGTCTCAATTACATGTGTCCATACAGATAACATCATTGGTATTGATAGACATTGTTTATGTTCGTTGTTTCATACTCTAAAGTAGGATCACACACCATACTGCACTGTTCAGCCAGATCTTGTGTTGGGCTGTTTTCAACTCTGTTTATCCATTCTTAGATTCTCATGTTGTACAACTACTGATATCACTTTCTTTCTTTCTAAAACCAATAGTTTTGCTTTTCTCAAAAAAAGTTTTGAAGTCAGTTCAGCCTCAAAAACAAGCATTAACAGGTGTTACAGATGATAAGAAAAAAAATATTTTTTTAAGACAATACAAGAGGAGTTCTGGGGCAAAATCAAGCTCATGTGTGTACTATCAAAACTATGTGATGTAGTTTTAAAAGAGTATTTTCAGAAGCCTGATGAGTTATTTTAGATTTTATCCTTTGTACCATATTCCTTCGCCCCAGAGCAAAATATTATCTGTAGATAGTGAATGAAAGAAAAAACAAAGATCTACTCTGTTTTTAAAAAACAAAAATATTTTGTTCTTCTGTATTACTAGTTAAATTCTTTACTTGTTTCCCTACTGAAAGAATCTGGATGGTGCTCATCTTCATGACTGGCAATGGCAAGACTATCTGCATGAAAAAAAAAAATCAATTGTGGAGTTGACAAAGTGTAAACAGGTGTAGGAGGCATCCCTTGTTATGTACTTGGTGATATCCAATGTCAAAACTAACTAGTCTGCACCGAATTGTGGGGTTCTTCTGGACTTTATGCAATCAAAATACAGAACATAGTTGGTTTTATGTATTCTGAAAAATTAAAAAACAACAAGGTTCACGACACAAGCTGACTGCATTGGTATTAAAATAAACATGGAGTAATTATAACTCAGTCTTAAATTATTACTCTTTCCTTGTAATTATTTATCAAAATAAGTAGGTGCAAATTTTCTTTTTTCATTCCACGATTTTTCATTAAACACACTCTCAAATTACCTTCTGCTGGAAACACACAAACAGATCTAACAGAGAATGGCATGTACTCTACAGAATTTAGGGGCATAGGAAGGATAGGATTTGGATCTTTCAGCTGCAACCATATCTATCTTGTAAGGAATTCCTAAGCTCCTAGAATGGAAGAGTTGCAACATGCTAGACATGAAACTGAAAATCTTCAAATATACTGTAGTCAAGCCTTCTGAAAAGAAAAGCAAGCTTCTTAAATTCTATATTGAAAGATAAAGTGAATTAAATTAGTCACTTGAGCAGATTTACATTTCATATAAATAAAGGTTTTCTTTTGGCTAAAAATGAGCTTTGGAGCTAGCAGGCATTCCACCAGAGTCTGCAATTTGGTGGGTTTTTTTCTCATGTTGATTCAGAAGCGTATCAGATCTACTGGTTTCTCTTGTTTTCAGCTGCCAAATTTTATCCTACATTCCTCAAACAAACTGGCCTTCATTCTCCCAGGTTCTTAATTGCATGAGTGGGAAAGCAGTCCACAGAAAATAATACAGAGATACTAAAAACGTAGCTTAGCCTGTACATTTTGTGTTACAGTCCAAACCAGAAAATACCAATTTACCCACTCCCCCATTCAGAACTCTATATGTTTATAATGTCTATTAAATCTCCTTTAAGTTAATAGCATTTTAATTTAGTTTAGCACGGAATTATGGAATTGTAGGAGTTGGAAGGTATCTCCAGAGATCATTGAGTCCAACCCTAGTGTTCTCTTACCTTGACAAGATGTTTGTGGGATCTTCTAATTTGAAAATTTTTCAATACATATTAACAAAGAGACGTCAAATCTTCTCGCTTAGCTGTCTTTTATTATTATTATTTTACAGGATGTCTGACCTTCATGTAGATCAAAATGAGCGATGTAGAACTTTCGTGTCAGTACTTTTTAAGCGAATAAAAGAATGTTCTGTGACAGACCATAGGAGACTAGGGAGTGTAATTTTTCCCCCACTTGAGGTTTAAAAATCTATGTTACAGAGTTCTTCGGGAAGAGATAAAAATTTCTCTTCTTTCACACTGCCTCATTTTATGATATTCTTTCAGTAAGGGTGCACAAAATTGCAAAGGACTGCAATTTCCTTACAATAAAAATGTGATTTTTATCCTACTGTGAACTGCTGGTAAAGTGCTTTCTTTTAATAGATTTTATTTATCTGAAGTATCTATAGCAGTTTTATAAAATCAACTATAAATCTGATACCTATATCTTAAAAGCAAAGCAGTTAATCCTAAAAATTCAGAGTTATACTTCCACCCATTAGAAAATAATGCTATAATTCCACTTGCCAACTCAAAAAGAGGAATTCTTCACATTTTAGCCTCTCTAATTTGTTCAGTATGTTCAAAGTGAGATTACAAGGAATTAGAAGAAATTACATAGAATCATAAAATTCTAGGTCACCTAGGTCAAAGCCCCCCATAGACAGGAACACCTCCTGCTATACCAGGTTGCTCATAGCCCCATCCAGCCTGGCCTTGAGTGCTTCCTGGGCAACCAGTGCCTCACCACTCTAACAGTAGAGGGTTTCATCCTAATATTAAGTCTAAATCTACCCTCTTCCACTTTAAAAACTTTTCCTCTTGTACTTGTCCCTCCCCAGCTTTCCTGTAGGCACTTTTCAGGTGCTGGAAGGCCGCTAATAAGATTCCCCCTGAGGTTTCTCTTTTCCACGCTGTAGATCCCCAACTCTCTCAGCCTATCCTCATAGGCTCCAGCTCTCTTACCATCTTTGTGGCCCTCCTCAGTACTCAATACCTCCATGTCCTTTTTGTGTTGAGGGCCTCAGAACCTGCAGTACTCCAGGTGGTGTCTCACAAGAGCAGAGTAGAGAGGTAGAAATCACCTCCCTCAACTTGCTGGCCATGGTTCTTTGATGCAAGCCAGACATGGTACATGGTTGGCCTTCTGGGGGGCTGCAAGCACACATTGATGCTTCGTGTTGAGTCTTTTATCCACCAGCATTCCTAAATCCTCCTCCTCAGGGCTGCTCTCAACCCATTCACCATCTGACCTATGTCTGTGTTTGGGATTGTCCCCAGCTCACATGTAGGACTTTGCACCCATGAGATTGGCATGCTCCACCTTTCAAGCCTGCCTGGGTCCTTCTGGATGGTATTCCTTTGCTCTAGCATGTCAACTGCACAACTCAGTTGGTGTCATCTGCAGACTCGCTTACAGCAGCATTATTCAGGTTTCATTGTCCACTGTTTTCAGGCTACTGGCCCCACTATGCCAGCATTGAAGCATCCAGGTGATGATGTGCTCATCTGGATGATGTCTGAAGTCTATTCACGTATCTTGCAGCGCACATCTACTCGTGTGTTAGATGATTACTTCCTCATTTATGATTTTTTAGTTTTCCTCATCCCACCTTCATGATGGCCATTTTCTTCTTCCATCCTCATTTTAGTAAGAGTTTCCCTTCTAAACATGTTGACTTGTTTAACCATCATTGACAGCCATTTTTTTGGTCTCCTGTATACATTCAACTGATATTGGCATAGGAACTGATATTGGTTCTCTGAACTGCAGGGCCTCTGGAAGGGATTGGAGGAACCACAGGGCCTCATGCATAGTTATCAAATCTAGAGACCTCTTTCTCTTCAGAGTGCTGACTAGCGTTGAATACAGCTCCATGGGCCAGGCCCCAGTATGTTGCAATGATTTGTGTCTCTCTACAACTGCCAAGGTGATAGCATACATTTTTCAAATATTTTACTGGTCTTTCAGGATTCTGTGTTTTTTCAAGGGTGAAGTTCCAAAAAACTAGGTGAGTCTACTGTTCGAGGTACCTGCCTATACCATCTCAAGCACCCTGCCACTCATAAACATCCAGCTACAAGGCAGATCCCTAGACGAGATTTGTTAACAGTTGTTTAACCTTATGCAAATATTGAAACACATTTAGTAGGCATAGAAATATTAGTATACTGGTTTGAACGTTCCCGTTCATCTCTCCTGTATCTTGTCCCAAGATTCCTCAAGCATGAAGATGACTGCAATTTTGAATACTAACATCAGACTAGTTTCATGGCCAGTGTTATACCATGCAGAAAAATGATAACCTTAATCCATCCCTCAGAAATGGTACATAATGTAGCAGGGATCATATATAGTGAGTAAGGTATTAAATAATAGGCTTCCATGAGAGAGTTCTGATCTATCTCTGAAAATAGAACACGTAACATTGTGACCAGTAACTATTAAACTAATATAATTCTTATAACAATTTACTTTTAACGCATTCTGGTCAGATTTCAACTCTTCCAGCCCCAAAAGGGCTGTCATGATTCAACTCAGCCAGGCAGCAGAGCATCACATAACCATTCATTCACTTCCCTGCAACAGTGCTGAGGGAGAAAACTGGAAACTATTTAGTAAGTTAGAAAAGGAAAATGGAAACTAAAATTTTTATAAACATAAATATATATATACACACACTAACAGTGTAATTACTCACCATCCACCGACCAACACCCAGTTAACAATACAACTTTTTGCTGACCAACATCCTATTGGCAATGCAAAGTCTCACCATCCACCAACCACTACCCAGAGAACTCTTCCACGTATTTATAGCCTTCTGCATGCTGTCAAGGAGTCAAATAACTCCTTGACTAACTCAGGCCAGCTGTTTTGGCTCTGCCCTAACCCCTGCCCTGTACCATAAAGGCAGCATCTCTCCCCCTACAAGAAGCCTGGCCTGGTCCCAAGTGCTCTCCCATCCCTTAGCAATAACAAAAACACCACTGTGCTATCAACAGTCTCAGCTGAAATCAGAACACAGAACTAACAGCGTCCATCTGAAGAACTATACCTCAAATACAAAGCAAGATAACCACTCAGAATTGACTGTAATTCTCTGGTCTCTGAACAATTTTCATTTTAACCTTATCTTAGTTTCGCTGTAATTATAACAATGAAGTTCAAAGGTACAGGCAGACACCTAACCAGTAGCATCACAAGTTCTCAGTGAGAAGACATATGGCTGGTAACCAAGTTTTGTTGTCTTCTTGCCTTCCAGGAGAGAGAAAGAGGAATATTTTGAACAGCAAAGAAACTATAGAAAAATAAGAAAATAATTATAAGTAATTATTGTGTGTCTTAGGCACAGATTCATCCTGATTTTCAGTATTTATTCAAGTAAGCACAACATAGTAGCGTTCCTCTGGAGTCAACACAGGAAAATAGCAGGCAGAAATACCTGTAAGATCAAAGAGGTGCCCAAAGGCAAGAAGTCATCTACCATGGGCACTTCAGGCAAGAAGGAAATCACTGGGACAAAATCACATCCAATTTACTGATGCGATGACTACTTCAGCTTCCCCTGCAGGATGTACATGGAGAAAAATTACCAGAAATGCAAAGAAACATTTTGTGTTTTTGTGGGCAGTGTTTAACTAAGTACCTGTATTAAATTATGTTTCTCACTATGAAAACTGAGTTTTATCCTTTGGTTTGGATAAAACGTGTTCGCACCTTTTTCAGCAACTTAGATTCCTAATATTCAGATTTTAAAAGCTATTTGACTACAATCTTAACATTGTATTCAATATTGTAGACACATTATGGAACACACTAGTACTTTTTAGGTCATTTGTGTTCGTAATGCACATTAGATAACACAAGCAGATTGAAGTGGCAGAGATTCCAAAGGATTTTTCAGTGCAAACTATTTCCTGATACTATTTCTTTTCAAAAATAATCTATGCAAGCCAGAAAAATTTTACGCACGTAGAATTAAATTACCAAGCAAGTTCAAGACAAAGAAGCATAACTTTTTAAAATTATGAAAGACCATAAAATATATAGTGGGCTGATGTCTTAAAATTAGTGAAAGTTATTATTTCAGAGCTTTGATAATCACTCAAATAGAATCCGTTTTCTCACTTTTTTTTTTTTTTTTTTACTGGGAAATCCCAACTGGCGAAAATCTTGCATCCAGTTGATTTAACTTAGCAAATGTCTTTGAGCATTAATTATTTTATGATAAATAATTAAGCAATTGCAAAAAGGACAGAGAAGTGTGAACACGTATTTCTTTGAGAAAGGTATGCTTAATTTTTTGCTCGAGCTGAATTTCATAAGAACTTTCTACCAATCTTTCTCTGTGCTTGACAAAAAAAAAAAAATACATATATCTCGTTCCTGACTGTAGGTACTTCAAAGGAGATAAAAGAATTTTGCCGAAAATGGCTGCTCCTTTTCGTGAACAAATTGCACCACCTCCTTCCACAGGTCTCACTACACCCGTCTGGAAAGACAGTCGGTAGTCTCATACAACATTGCCATCTAGTGATGAAGAATTTGACTTACACTAAAAGAATATTAGACAATCTTCACGAAAGGAACACTAATCAGGTTGGCTGTTTTACTCAATCAGAACTGCCTTTGAGTACTCGTTAAACAAAAAAGAAGTGATGAGTGTCACTTTTTCTTCCCTGTATTCTTTGTACCGTCCACTACAAAAAAACTTTTGAGATTAAAAATGTGTGTTCACGCTCTGGAAATCTACTGATGTCTGTGTCATCATGCATAGAATAATCTTCATCAGAGCAGAGGAAGAAGCTGCAGTGCACAGGTTCAGAACTTGTACTAGTATTTTAGCAATGAAGTAGAAAAAAGAAAGAATTATCTTAAGATTCGGACGTAAGGAAAAAAGAAATCTCACTGATCTTGAAATAGAACAATTACATGAGGCCAAAAAATAAATGAATCCCTATATTCTACTCAAAAATATTTTAAAATGTATATTTTAGTGTTATTAGACTACTGTATTGCAAAATACAAAGTGAAAATATTTTTCCCTCTTAATAAATTTGAATACAATTGAATATTATTAAATAAATATCAATAGCTTCTCAAATTTTCATTTAGACCTGTTACATACATGAAACAAAGTGCACAAATATGGTGCCGAATCTGTAGAAATTGCACATGCAGTACAAAATTATTTTCAGAAATAAGTGAGAAAAAAATGTAAACGATTATACATCTATTTTTTTTAATCTAATGTTGGTGTTTTTCTTTGATCTGATAAGGGGATTAGGCTCATATCTGACAGTGACTTCCCTGTAAACTTGGAATAATGTCAACTAGCCTTCATGGATTCAGAAATAAGCAAGCTCCTGCAAATTAAAGTCAGCACTCTTCTAAAGGAACATCTATTTCCTAACACTGTATATTTTGTTTATTGACAGACAATCAGCTAAGATACCAGCAGGATCAAATTGTGTAATTAGCCTACACATTAGAAAGAGCCCTACACAAACGATGAGCACAGAATGTAGAAAGAGGAGATGTGGTGGGAGTAAGCTAAGAGGACGAGCCCATAGGAATCTCCAGTCTTCAGATCAGCTGATAAGCTTCGTAATATCCAGATGTTAATATAGAAAGAGTAATAATTAAGTAAATTTTAGATGAGGAAAAAGAATCAGGCTTCAAGAGAGTCGCACAGCTCTTCCAGTGGTGGAAATTGAGTTTATTTTATGGCCCAGTAGAAAGAAGGCAATTACAGTTGTAGGTCTTTGTATTCCCTGGCTTTGTCAGCTAAAATCACCTGTTCAGCTTCATAGTGAAGAAAGCAACTTTTTCTTTGTCAGCCAAGAAGTCAAAAACAATTATCAGAACCTGAGATGGGTGCAGCATTTAACTCATCAAGTATAAAAATAATCAGGATTTAAAATAATAATAATAAAAAATATATATATATTTTTAAAAAAGCTGCCCTAGTGTACTTTTTGAAGGGTGCATTTATGAATAGTATACACATAGAAGTACGTGGAAAGCTTGTTGCAGCTCTTGTGAGGTAAGCACACCACAGTTAGAAGCATGATGATCAAAAATATTGGTAATTTAAACCAAGCCTTGAGTTATAATACCAAAAGTGTGTTAGATGTTCTTGTTATATTGGTATCTTATTACTTTCAAAATTATAATTATAGAAGTTCATTACAACAGCAACTCTAATAAAGAGAGGAAACCATAGAGCAAACAAGAAAGACCACTTTTCAGCTTGCAGCAGAGAAGTTTGTCAGATCATGAAACACCGCAGGCATCCAAGCAGCACAGCTAGAAAAGAAGAAAAGAATATTAAGCGAAAAAAGTTCTTCAAAAGCTTTCCTACCTCAATTCTGAGGGATGAAATATGGACCATGTAAGGGAACAAAGCAGCTTGCTTGTGAACTCTAGACCTTGCATGATTTTGGATACTGCCAAACCTGTTGCTTCATCTTTAACAACCAAAGCAACATTAGGATGCCTTTTTTTTCCCCTCATGGCACAGGAAAAAAAAAAAAAAAAAAAAAAAAAAGTGGAAAGGCTCATAGAATCATAGAATATCCTAAGTTGGAAGGGACCTGTAAGGATTCTTGAGTCCAACTCCTGGATCCACACAGGACCACCCCAAAATCAGACCATATGCCTGAGAGTAGTGTCCTGAGAGTTACTTCTTGAACTTCTGCAAGCTCTGTGCTATGCCCTGGGGAGCCTGTTCCTTGACCACCTTCTGGTGAAGAACCTTTTCTTGGTACCCAGAATGACCGTCCCTTGGCACAACTCCATGGCACTCCCTCAGGTCCTGTCCCTGCCACCAGAAATCAGCACCTATCCCTTTGCTGCCCTGTAAGGAAGTTGTAGGTCACCATGAGGCCTCCCCTCAGTCTTCTCTTCTCTAGGCAGAACAAGCCCAAGGGATTTCAACCACGCCTCATACATCTTCCCCTCCAGAACCTTCGCCACCTTTATAGATCTCCTTTGGACAATTTCATATTCGCTTATTTTCCTACTGCTGAAGATCTGTACTGATTTGACAAATT